>NW_028094602.1:0-320276 GCF_014824575.4 Sturnira hondurensis
TACTCAAAATATTGTTTTAAACCAAAAAAGCAAAAATATAAAAAGTATAGTCCATTCATAGGAAAACAGGAATTTAGAACAGGAAATCCTGAGGAAGAACAGATACTGAAACTGCTAATCAAATATTTTAAATCAACTGCCTTAAATATGTCCAATGATTTTTTAAACCATGAACAAAAACTAAAGAATATCACAAAAATGTTGTATGAAAATGACAATGTTAATGAAGATAGAAATTATAATAAGAAACCAAGCAAATTCTCAAGCTGACAAGTACAATTATTGGAGTAAAAACTCTCTAGAGGCGTTCAACAGCAGATGTAAGCTGGCAGAAAGAAAGGATCAGTGAATTTGAAATTACCTAGTGTGAGGAACTAAATATAAAAAGAGTGAATAAAAATAATTGAGCCCGAGGAACCTGTGGGACATCATAAAACATATCAACATATTCATTATGGGAGTTCCAGCGTAAACTAAAAAAAATTATCTGAGGTATAATAATTAGAAAGTTCCTAAATCTGAGAAAACATGAATATACATGTCCACGGAGCTCAGTGAACTCCAAGAAGGAAAAACTCAGAGAACCACAACAAGACACATTACAGCCAACTCACTGAAATGGGAAGACAAGAAGTGGGAAAGCATCAAAAGGAAATGACTCATCACATACAAAGGATCCCCAATAAGGTTAAAAACTGATTCTCCTCAAATACCATGAAGAACAAAGGCAGTAGGATAGAGTCCTGAAAAAAAATTAATAATCAACCAAGAATTAATGAACTGGACATTAAGACATTTCTAGACAAACAAAAGTTGAGGGGGTTCATTACCTGTAGACCTGTCCTACACTAAATATTAAAGGAAGCCTTTCAAGCTGAAAGGAAGGGCACTAATGACTAACTCAAAGCCATAAAAAAAGGAAAAAGAAAACTGGTAAACTACACAGGTAAATGTGCAAGCCAGCAGTACTGTATTTCTAATATGGTATATAACTTCTCTCTTTGTCTTATGTAATATAATAGGCAAATGCATGAAACAGCAAGTTAACTTCAATGTTAATGTCTTTACAATGCATAAGAACATAACCTGTGACAATAACAATATAAAGGGGGAATGACAGACATGCATAGGAGTAGATTGTTTGTGCACTATTGAAACTAAGCTAGTATTATTTTAACTAGTTATTATAGGGTTAAAATGCTAATTACAAACTCCAAGGTGATAACTAAAAATAAATAAGAAGGGAACAAGAATTATACACTACCAAAAAAAGCAGCAATGGAAAAACTGAGGAATATGTGAAACATACAAAATACAGATTAATAAATGCCACAAGTAAATCCTTCTTTATCTGCAGTCTGGATAAATGAAGTGGAAGAGTGAATAAAAAACAGCATCTATCCATATGCTATAAAAGATTCACTTTAGATATAATTACACAAAAATGTTGAAAGTACAAAATGGAAAAGATACTACATGCAAATAGTAAACAAAAAGGGTTGGTGTGGCTACATTTTGGCAGACAGAATAGATTTTAAATTGAAAAAGTTTAAAAGATACAAAGAATATTGAGAATATTGATAACAAGTTTGACACAAGAGAATATAACAATTATAAACATATATGCATCTAAAAACACAGCCCCATAATAAAAAATTGGCAGAACTGAAGAGAGAAATATATATTTTATAATAATAGTTAGATTGTAAATTTCCAATTTTCACTAATAAATAGAAAACCATAGAGAAGATAAAGAAATAAAGAACCTAAGAAAACACTATAAACTGGAAGGTGGGGCAGGGAGGTATAAGGGGACTAAATGGTAATGGGGGAAAATACAACAAAATTAATTATAAATTAATTGTAAATTAATTAATTGTATACATACAGAGTATTCCACCCAAGTAGAGCAGAATTCACATTATTCTCAAGTCCACATAGGATGTTCTCCAGGATAAGTCATTTGTTAGCCACACAAGTTTTAATACATTTTAAAATATTGAAATCTTATAAACTATCTTTTTTATCACAATGCAATAACACTAGAAATCAATAGCACAAAGAAAACTGAAAAAAAAATCACAAAGATGTGAAAATTAAATACACATTCTAAGTTTTTAATTTTTTTCCAGTTTTACTGAGAAATAATTAATATATTTCAATGTATAACTTTAAGGTGTTGGGCATGATGTTTGATTTACATATATTGTAAAATGATTACTATGATAGGTTTAGTTAACATCCATTGCCTCATTTAGATACAATAAAAGGAAAATTTTTAGTTTACTCTTAACAATTTTCCTATATATCATACAGCAACATTAAGTATAGTCATCATGTTGTACATTACATTCCTATTACTTATATATCTTATAACTGGAAGCTTGTACCCTTTAACCACTTACCTCCAAAACCCCTTCTCCAAACTCTCCTACCCTACACCTCTGGTAACTACAAATCTGATCTCTTTTTATATGAGTTTGGAGGGTTTGGTTATTGTTGGGTGGTTTTTTTTTGGGGGGGGACTTCATGTATGAGCTCATACAATAAATAACACTTTCTTTTTATAAGATTTTTTATTTATTTATTTTCAGAGAGGGGAAGGAAGGGAGATAGAGAAAGAAAGAAATATCAATGTGTGGTTGCCTTTCACGTGGTCCCTACTGTGGACGTGGCTTGCAACCCAGGCAGGTGCCCTAATTAGGAATTGAACCAGTGACCCTTTGGTTCACAGGTCATGGCTCAGTCCACTGAACTCCACCAGCAAGGGCTAAACCACACTTTCTTAAACAACCAATGGGTAAAAGAAGAAATCACAAAGGAAACTATAAAGTACCATCAAAGAAAAAGAAAACCACAACATACCAAATCTTATGGATCACAACAAAAGTAGTGCTAAGAGGGAAATTAACTGTAAAAACGTACATTAAGAAAGAAGAAAGATGTCAAGTCAACAGCTTAACTATACACCATGTGATTAGGAAAAGAAAAGCAACCTAAAGCCAGAAGAGAGAAGTAAATAATAAAGATTAGAATAGAAATAAATGAAATTGACCTGTAATATTGTTTTTCTTTTTTCAGTGTCTTTATCTGGTTTTGGTATCAGGGTAATGAATGCAGACTTTGTAGAATAAATTTAGAAGTATTCCCTTTTCTTCAATTTGTCTGCAATAATTTGAGAAGGATGGATATTAATTCTTTAAATTTTTAACAGCATTTGCCTGTGAAGTGATCTGGTCCTGGACTATTGTTTGGAGTTTTTGTTTATTTATTTTTTATTGAATGGAGTAACATTGGTCAGTAAGATTATATAGGTTTCAAGTGTACATTTCTATGACACAACCTACATATTATAATATGTAGCTACCACCCAAAGTCAAATCATCTTCTGTCACCATATATTTGACCGCCTTTACCCTTTATGACTCCCCTATTCCCCAACCTTCTGTTAACAACCACACTGTATTCATGAGGTTTTGTCTCTCTTGTTTGTTCATTTGTTGCTTTCACTTTTATATTCCACATAAGTGAAGTCATATGGTTCTTAACTTTTTCTGTCTGACTTACTCTGCTTAGCGTAGCAGTCTCAAGGTCCACCCATGCTGTTGCAAATGGCAATATTTTGTCTCTTCTTGTGGCTGAGCAGTATTCTATTGTACATTTGTAGCAAATCCTTATTTAATCATCTATCAAAGGGCAGTTCAGTTGTTTCCATGTCTTGACCACAGGGAATAATGCTGCAATGAACATATGGGTGCATACATCTTTGTGAATAAATGTTTTCAATTTCTTGGGCAGATATCCAGAAGAGGAGTTACCAGAGTCATCTGGTAACTCTATTAATTTTTTGAGGAACTTCCATACTATTTTCCATAGCAGCTGTACCAGTTTACATTCTCACCAGCAGTGAGGATTCATTTTTCTCCACAATCTCTCCAACACTTGCTATTTACTTGTCTTGTTGATAATCAGCATTCTAACACATGTGAGGTAGTATCTCATTGTGGTTTTGCATTTCCCTAATAAGTAGTGAAGTTGAGCTTTTTTTCCATATTTCTGTCAGCCATTTGTATGTGTTCTTGGGAAAAGTGTGTGTTCAGGTCCTCTGCACATCTTTTTTTTTTTAAGATTTATTTATTTATTTTTTTCTTTTTTTCAAAATATATTTTATTGATTATGCCATTACAGTTGTCCCATTCCCCCCTTCACTCCCCTCCACCCTGCACACCCCTCCCCCACCATTCCCCCCTTTTGTTCATATCCATGTGTCACAAGTTCTTTAGATTCTGCATTTCCCATAATATTCCTGCCCTCCCCCTGTCTATTTTCTACCTACCGTCTATGCTACTTATTCTCTGTACCTTCTCCCCCTCTCTCCTCCNGATCTCCATTTCTATAGTTCCGCTCCTGATCTAGCTGTCCTCTTAGTTTGCTTTTGTTTTAGGTGTGGTTGTTAATAACTGTGAGTTTGCTGTCCTTTCACTGCACATCTTTTAATTGGATTGCTTCTTTGGTGTTGAGTGGTATGAGCTCTTTATTTTTAAATCATTTTTATTGTTATTCTATTACAGTTGTCCCAATTTTTACTTCTTCACCCTTCTCCACCCATCCCACCCCCTGCTCCACAATCAATTCCAATAATGTTGCCCAGTTGTCCATGCTCATGCATCATTCATACATGTTCTTTGACTATTCCCTTCCCCTTCTTTCCACTTTTATCTTCTCCCTTCCCCATCCCTTCTGGTCACTTTCAGTCTGTTACATGCTTGTGGTTTTATTTTAGTCATTAGTTTATTTTGTTCATTAGAATCCTCTTATAGATGAGATAATATGGTACTGTCTTTCACTGATTGGCTCATTTCACTTAGCATGGTATTTTCCAGTTCCATCTGTGCTGTTGCAAAAGTTAGGAGTTCTTTCTGCTGTGTAGTATTCCATTGTGTAAATGTGCCACAGTTTTTTGATCCACTTATTTACTGGTGGGCACTTAGGCTGTATAATTTGGATATTAACCCCTTGTGGAAGCTATTGTCTGTAAATGTCTTCTCCCATTTGGTTGGTGGTCTTTTTGTCTTCTCATCAGTTTCTTTTGCAGTTCAGCTTTTTAGTTTGGTATAGTTCCATTCAGTTATTTTTGCCTGTACTTCTCTTGTCCTTGGAATCAAATTCACAAAATCCTCCCTAAGACCAAGGTCCATAAGTTTAGTACCTATATTTTCTTCTATGTAATTTATTGTTTCAGGTCTTATATTTAGGTGTTTGATCTATTTTGGGTTAACTTTTGTATATAAGGACAAAGTGTAGTCTAGTTTCATGATTTCACATGTGGCTTTCCAATTTTCCTAAAACCATTTATTGAAGAGGCTTTCTTTTCTCCATTGTATACTTTTGGCTCCTTTGGCAAAAATTACTGGTGCATATACATCTGGGTTTATTTCTGAGCTTTCAATCCTGTTTCATTGCTCTGTGTTTGTGTGTTTTTCTGCTAATACTATGGTGTTTTAATTACCATCCTTTTGTAGTATAATTTGAAGTCAAGGAGTGTGACACCTCCAGTTTTGTTCTTTTTTTTTTCCTCAGGATTTCTTTGGCTATTTGAGGTCTTTCGTGATTCCATATAAATCTGATGATTCTTTTTGTTTTTTTCTTTAATGTCATTGGGATTTTAATGCAGATTGCATACAATCTATATATTGATTTGGATAATATGGACATTTTAACTATGTTGATTTATCCAGTCTATGAACACTGAATAGCTGTCCATTTCATTATGCCTTTTCCAATTTTTCTTAATACTGCTTTGTAGTTTCTTGTATTGTTGGGATTTTGTGACTACTGCTTCATTTCATTGCTAGTAATCAATCTGTTCAGATTTTTGTTTTCTCCTGGTTCATTTTTGGAAGGTTGCATATTTCTAGAAATTTATCCATTTCTTCTATGCTATCCAATATAATTGTTTATGGTATTCTTCGACGACCCTTTGCATTTCTTTTTTATGTATATTTTAAAGTATATTTTATTTTTTGAGGTTACAAATTAATTTTAATGAATAGGTGAATTTGAAAATACAGAATCTGCAAACAATGAGAACAATCTTTTAACAATGGGTAAAGGGCTATGCAATAACAATATATCTGGGTTTTTAAAATATTTTTATTTTATTTCTAACACTTTTTTCTTGTTGTTCAAGTACAGTTTTCTGTCTTCCCCTCCCTCCCTTCTTTCTACATCCCCTTGTTATGGTCCCTGTGTCCTTTTAATTGTTCCAGTAAACCCTTCACCCTTTCCCCCCATTATCCCCTCCCCTCTTCCCTCTGGTCACTGTCAGCCTGTTTAAAGCATATTTTATTGATTATGTTATTATAGTTGTCACATTTTTTTCTCCCCTTTATTCTCCTCCATCTTGCAGCCCTCCTCCAACCAACATCCCCCTCCACTTAGTTCATGTGCATGAATCATACATATTAAGTTCTTTAATTTCTCCATTTCCTACACTATTCTTAACTTCCTCCTGTCCATTTTGTACCTAACATTTGTGCTTCTTAATTCCTGTACCTTTTCTCTCTCTTCCCCTTTCACCTCCCCCACTGATAACTACCGATAGTATCTCCATTTCTATGACTCTGTTCCTTTATTAGTTGTTTGCTTAATTTTTTAGGTTCATCTGTTGATAATTGTGAGCTTGTGGTCATTTTACAGTTCATATTTTTGATCACCTTCTTTTTTAAGATAAATCCCTTTAACATTTCATATAAGGGCTTGGCAATGATGAATGCCTTTAATTTGACCTTATTTGGGAAGCAGTTTATCTGCCCTTCCACTCTAAATGATAGCTTTACTGGGTAGAGTAGTCTTGGAGGTAGGTCCTTGCTCTTCATAACTTTGAATTCTTCTTTCCAGTTCCTTCTTGCCTGCAGGGTTTCTTTTGAAAAGTCATCTGATAGTTTTATGAGAACTCCTTTGTGGGTAACTGTCTCCTTTTCTCTTGCTGCATTTAAGATTCTTTCCTTGTCTTTAATCTTGGGTAATGTAATTATGATGTGCTTTGGTGTATGCCTCCTTGAATCCAACTCTTTTGGGACTCTGTGAGCTTCCTGGACTTCCTGGAAGTCTATTTGTTTTGCCAGATTGGGGAAGTTCTCCTTTATTATTTGTTCAAATAACTTTTCCACTTCTTGCTCTTCCTCTTCCCCTTCTGGTACCCTTATAATTTGGATGTTGGAACATTTAAAGATGTCCTGGAAGTTCCTAAGCTTCCCCTCATTTTTTTAAAACTCTCTTTTCATCATTCTGTTCTGGTTGAATGTTTATGTCTTCTGTGTGCTCAAAATCGTTATTTGAGTCCTGGTTTCCTTCCTTCACTGTTGGGTCCCTGCATATTTTTCTTTATTTCACTTTGCATAGCCTTCACTTTCACTTCTATTTTGCAACCATACTCAACCATTTCTGTGAGCATCCTCATTACCAGTGTGTTGAACTCTGCATGTGATAGGTTAGCTATATCTTCATTTCTTAGCTGTTTTTCTGGAATTTTTATCTGTTTTTTCATTTGGGCCATATTTCTTTGTCTCAGAGCACCTGTTAAGTTGTAAAGGGCTGAGCCTTAGGTGTTTTCTGGAGCAGGGAAATCCACATGGATGCATTTTGGTGCTGTATGTGGTGGAGTGGTCAGAGAGTGAACAATACCTCTCGCTTGGCTCTCAGTCACCTTTCAGTCACTTCCCCTGCTACCCACAGGCAAATTGGGCCCTTCTAGTGCTAATTCCAAACTGGGTGGGGTTTTATACATTCTTTGACCCTGTGGGTCTTTAAAATGACCTCTCCTGTGAGGCTTGGAGTTTCTCCTGATGACACAACACCCAGAAGATTTTACATCCAGAGGTTTTGAGGCTTTCTTGTCTTGTGCTGGAACCCTGGGTTGCACATTCTATCCAACTCCTCAGTTGTTCCTCCCCAGTTGTTCCTTCCAGTTTATTCACATTGAAATGTGGGACTACCTGGTCTGAGAGCTGCCACCTTGCTGCACGTCCTCTCCTTGCTGCACATCCTCTCCTCCTGGGCTGCCTCTCCTACCAGTCTGAAAAAATGTTTCTTCTTTAACCCCTTGGTTGTCAGACTTCCATATAGTTCAGTTTTCTGAGAGTTCTGGCTTTTTTGTTTTTAGATTTCCTGTTGTCCTTCTTTTGGTTGTGCAAGGAAGCAAAGTGTATCTACCTGCACCTCTACCAAAAGTTGACCCTTTGCATTTCTGTGGTATTCATTGAAACCTCTTCACTTTAATTTTTTATTTTATTTATTTGGGCTCTCTTTTTTTCTTGCTGAATCTAGCTAAAACTGTAAAATTCTCAACAAACTGTTAGCAAACTGAATTCAACAACACATTAAAGTAATTATACACCATGATAAACTGGGCATTATCCAGTTTATCCAGGGATGCAATGATGTTTCAATATCCACAAATCAACATGATATACTGTACCAGCCAAACCAAACCTGAAAATCATATAATCATTACAGGAGATGCAAAAACATCATATGATAAAATCTAATAACCATTTATGATTTTAAAACATTTCTGAACAAAGGGGGTACAGAGGGAACTTACTTCTATGTCATAAAGGAAATATGTGACAAACCCACAGCTAAAATCATACTCAATGGTAAAAAGCTAATAGCTTTTCCTCTAAGATAAGGTACAAGACAAAGATGTCCACCTCCACCACTACTATTCAATATTGTATTGGAAGTCCTAACCATTGTAATGAGACAAGAAAAAGAAATAAAAGACATCTAAATTGAAAAGGAGAAAGTAAAATTGTATTTGCAGATGACATAATGTTATATATTAAAAAAATCTTAGGCCCTGGCTGAGTGGCTCAGTTGGTTAGAGTGTCACCTTCTATACCAAAAGGTCGCAGGTTCAACCTTCAGTGAAGGCACATACTTAGGTTGCAAATTCAATCTCCAGGTGGGGCACATATCGGGGGAAACTGACCAATGTTTCTCTTACATCAATGTTTCTCACTCTTCTTTTCTCTCTCTCTAAACTCAATAAACATATTCTCAGGTGAAGATTAAAACAAAATCCTAAAAACTCCACAAAAAAAACTATTACAACTAATAAATTAATTCAGTGAAGTTGCAGGATACAAAACTAATATACAAAAATCCACTGTGCTTCCATACACTAATAACAAATAAACTGAAGGATAAACTAAAAACAATTCCATTTATAACTGCATCAAAAAGAATAAAATACCTAGCAATAAATGTACCCAAGGAAATGAAACATCTTTACTCTGAAATCTCTAAGACATTGAAGAAATTGAAGTGGGCACAAATAAGTAGAAGACTATATTGTGTTCATGGACTGAAAAGATTAATATCATTGACATGTCCATACCATCAAAGAAATCTACAGTTTCAATGCAATACCAGTTAAAAATACCAATGGAATTCTTCTCAGAAGTAGAAAAAGTAATCCTAAAAATCTATACAGAACCATGAATGATTCCAAATAGTGAAATCTTAAGAAAAAGGAACAAAATTAAAGGTATCGTGCTCCCTGATTTCAAATTAATCCATAGTGTTGTAAAAAGTAAAAAAGTCTAGTACTGGCACAAAAATGGACACAATTATCAATGGAACAGAAAAGAGAGCCCTTAAATAAACCCTCATGTATATGGTCAGTTAATCAAAGGAGGCAAGAATATACAATGGAGAAATGACAGTCTTTCCAATAACAAATGTTGGGAAAAGTGGATACCACATGTAAAAGAATGAAGCTGGACTACTTATATCATATATTAAAAAACTCAAAATAGATTAAAGGCTAAATTTAACATGTGAAATTATGAAACTCATAAAAGAAAACATAGGCAGTAAGCTCTTTGAAATGGGTCTTATCAATACCTTTCCAGACAATTCTCCTTGAGCATGGGAAACAAAAGCAAAAATAAACAAATATGAATACATCAAATTAAAAAGCCTCTGCACAGCATAGGAAACTATCAACAAAACAAAAAGACAACCTACTGAATGGGAGAAGATATTCTCAAATGATATATCCAATAAGGAGCTAATGTCTGAAATATGTAAGAAAATCATACACCTCAACATAAACAATCTGATTTAAAAATGGGCATAGGACATGAATAGAGATCTCTCAGAAGAAGATTACAGATGGCTAACAGACATACGAAAAGATTCCCAACATTAATAATCATCAGGGAAATGCAAATCAAAACAATGAGATACCACCTCACACCTATCAAAATGATTCTTCAAAAAGTAACAAATAACAAGTACCAGTGAAGATTTGGAGAAAAGGGAATACTTGTGCACTGTTGGTAGGATTAGAAATTGACTCAGCCACTAAAGAACTACCATATGATCTAGAAATTCCACTTTTGGGCATTTATTAGAAGAAAACAAAAATACTAATTTGAAAAGATATATGCAATATATGTACCACAATGTTCATAATGGCATTATTTATGATAGCCAAGATATGGAAGTGACTTAGGTAATCAACAATAGATGAATGAATAAAGATTTGATATGCATACACAATGCATATCAATGCATATGCTAGGAATATTACCTAGCAGTAAAAAGAATAAAATCTTTTTTTAATTTAATTCTCGTTCAAGTACAGTTTTATGCCTTATAAAAGAATAAAATCTTGCCATTTATAACAACACAATTGGACTTAAAGGTGAAGTAAGTTAGAAAAAGACAAATACCTTATAATACCACTTAGATGTACAATCTAAAAAAAAGGCAAACAAAACAACAAAAACAGACTCAGAAACAGAACAAATTCATGATCTCAGAGGGATAATCAGGAGAAGAATGATGTAAAAGATGAAAGGGAATAAGAAGTACAAACTTTGAGTCATAAAACAAACCACAATGATATAGTATAAAGCTTAGAGGCTATAGCCAATAATATTATAGCAATTTTTCACAGTGACTATTCCTAGACTTAGTGTGCTAATCACACTGTGCAGTAAGGTACATATGTGAATGTTGAATCACTATATTGTACACCTAGAACTAATATAATATTGAATCCCAACTATACTTTAAAAATTTTAAATATATTTTATTGATTATGGTACTACAGTTGTCCCATTTTCCCCCTTCATTTCCCTCCACCTTGTACACCCCCTCCCACCCACATTCCTCCTCTTTAGTTCATGTCCATGGATCACACATAGAAGTTCTTTGGCTTCTACATTTCCCATACTATTCTTACTCTCCCTCTGTCTGCTTTCTACCTACCACCTACGCTACTTATTCTCTGTACCTTTTCACCCTTCTCTCCCCATCCCACTCCCTTGTTGATAACCCTCCATGTGATCTCCATTTCTGTGGTTCTGTTCCTGTTCTACCTGTTTGCTTAGTCTGTTTTTGTTTTTGTTTTAGGTGTGGTTGTTAATAATTGTTAGTTTCCTGTCATTTTACTGTACATGGCTTTTGTCTTTTTTTCTTAGATAAGTCCCTTTAACATTTCATTTAATAAGCACTTGGTGATGATGAACTCCTTTAACTTGGCCTTATCTGAAATGTACTCTATCTGCCCTTCCATTCTAAATGAAAGCTTTGCTGGATAGAGCAATCTTGGATGTAAGTCCTTGCCTTTCATGACTTGGAATATACTTCTTTCTAGCCCCTTCTTGCCTGTAAGGTCTCTTTTGAGAGATCAGTTGACAGTTTGATGGGAACTCCTTTATAGGTAACTCTCCTTTTGTCTTGCTGCTTTTAAGATTCTCTCCTTATCTTTAATCTTGGGTAATGTAATCATGATGTGCCTTGCTGTGTTCCTTCCTGGGTACAACTTCCTTGGGACTCTCTGAGCTTCCTGGACTTCCTAGAAGTGTATTTGTTTTGCCAGATTGGGGGAGTTCTCCTTTATTATTTGTTCAAATAACTTTTCCACTTGTTGCTCTTCCTCTCCCCCTTCTGGTACCCTTATAATTTGGATGTTGGGACATTTAAAGATGTCCTGGAAGTTCCTAAGTCTCTACTCACTTTTTTGAATTTTTTTTCTTCGTTCTTTTCTGATTAGATGTTTCTTTCTTTCTTCTGGTCCACACCATTGATCTGAGTCTGTTTCCTTCCCAACACTATTGGTTCATGTACATTTTCCTTTATTTTACTTAGCATAGCCTTCATTTTTTCATCTAATTTGTGACCAAATTCAACCAATTCTGTGAGCATCCTGATTACCAGTATTTTGAACTGTGCATCTGATAGGTTGGCTACCTCTTTGTTGCTTAGTTGTATTTTTTCTGAAGCTTTGATCTGTTCTTCCGTTTGGGCCATTTTTTTTTTTTGTTTCTACATGCCTGTTATGTAGTAAAGGGCAGAGTCTTAGGTGTTCACCAGGGCGGAGCAACCCACATTGCTAGGTTGTGATGCTGTATATGGGGCAAAAGTCCGAGAGAGAACAATGGCGCTTGCTTCACTCTCTGCCCAGTTTCAGTCACTTCCCCCACTACCCACAAGCAAATTGGGCCCTTCTGGCACTGATTCCTTGGTGGGTGGGCTTGTGTATGTTCTAGGACCCTCTGGGTCTCTCCAATAAGCTCTCCTGTGAGTCTGGGAGTTGCTCCCAGTTCCTCAACCCCCACAGGTGTTTTCAATCAGTGGTTTGAGGCTTTAGATCCCTGCACTGGGACCGTGGGTTGCACATCTGTTCAGCTACCTACTTTTGCCTGGTTTATCTGAGTGAATGTGGGACCACCCAGTCCACCAGCCACCTTGCGCACCATGCCCCTCCACTATCTGCCACCTCACTGGGTCCACCAGCCAACACTTTGCAGTGAGCCCTCTCTGCCCCAGCTGTCTGTCTCCGCCACTCCTACCGGTCTGGATAAATGTGTCTTCTTTAACTCCTTGGTTATCGGACTTTCATACAGTTCAATTTTCTGTCAGTTCTGGTTGTTTTTTATTTTTAAATTGTTGTTGTCCTTCTTTTGGTTGTGTGAGGAGGCACAGTGTGTCTATCTATGCCTCCATCTTGACCCGAAGTCCTACTTTAATAAAAATTTTAAAAAACAAATGAAGTGAAAAATTTTGCAGAAACACAAAATAATAGAGAAAAATCAGTGAAATCCAAACTTGGTAACTTGGAAATATTAACAAAACTGACAAACTTTTAGCTGACTGACCTAGAAAAAACAACAAAAATACTCAAATTATTAGAATTATAAATTAAAGGAGGAGAGATTATACCAATTTTGCAGGAATGAAAAAGATCATTAGAGAATACCATGGTGAATTATATGACAAATTTGATAACATACATGAAATGGACAAATTGGTAGAAGCAAATGATATATCAAAGGTGATGTACTCAGATCCAAGATGGCTGCAGAAGAGCTGGAAGCTCTGTCCATTTCCGCCTAGACCCAGGCTGATTTTGCAGCTAAACCACAGAACAATCAACTAAAAAACCCAGTAGAGAGTGAGTGAGAGCACATGTGAG
Source organism: Sturnira hondurensis (assembly GCF_014824575.4). Taxonomy (NCBI): domain Eukaryota; kingdom Metazoa; phylum Chordata; class Mammalia; order Chiroptera; family Phyllostomidae; genus Sturnira; species Sturnira hondurensis. The sequence continues at coordinate 13,496 of NW_028094602.1, forward strand.
TGTGTATGTGGACAAGAGGGTGGGGAGTATGCATTAGTGTGCAAGAGCCTGCCTACCTGCATGGCATTGGGAGGCAGGCAGCCCAGGCTTTCCTAATGGAGAAACTGCCATCACCACTGCCCAACCAGGGGCTTCTTGCTGCACAGATTCAGGGTGGCTAAGGATTGGCTCAGGAACCATGAGTTCTAGGTGCAGAGAAAGATAGCTGAAGAGGTGCTGTCTGAAACAGCGTGGTGGTAGAAGGCCTGCCCAAGGCTGAGAATCACTGGACAGAACAGGGAGAGAGCCCCGCCACTGCCCCATGTTATAGTATCACTGAGAGACCTTCCCAGTGCCACTCAGAAGAGATCCAGAGAGAAAGTTTACCTAAAATTGTTGGAGGCTCTGACAGGCTGTGGCAAGCTCTGATAGGTTATGGCCAGCTCTGACTGAGAGAGACTCTGACTGTGATTTTTGAGAGGGAGCATGCAAAGAACAGACCCCCAGGGCTCAGTACTGCAGTGCAGTGTCACACACAAACTCTTTTAAAAGAGGAGCTGAGGCAAAACTTGAGACTCAGTAGAGACCTGGTGCTCAAGTACACGTGAGTTTGTGTGCAGCAGCTCTCCCAACAAAGAACTCAGAGAGATAGAGTCATGAAGGAACTGTAGGACCCAACACAGCATGGCTGGTGAGCAGGGGACTGTACAAAGTAGAGAAAGTTCAAACCCAAGTCTCCTGCGAGAGAGGGGCAGGCTGGGGACTGGATGGCCAGAAGCTGAATATTTGAAATTTGCTACAGTCAGGCAGAACCTTTCACAGACAGATTAGGCCAACACCCACCTGCAGGATTATAGGATTTGCAGATCAGTGAGGCTGAGCTCAGGAGCCTGTGTCTGGCTGCATTTCTAAAGGGGAAAGAAGAAAAAAGCTCTAAAATGGCCCTTTACCAGACACTATGAGCTACATGTTCCATGGGCCCTGATCCACTGAACACCGTAGATCAGAGAGATTAAATACAGAAGCAACAGTGGGTTTTCAAGACCTTGTCCAGCCTTGGCACTTAGACAGAGCTGCCTTCCATGTCCAGGAAAGAGCTGCCCCTTTTACGAAGACTGGCCCCCACCAGAAACAACAACTAATTCACCATAAACCATACATTATTAGAAAGAATCTGGGACAGAAAAAGATGTGTGGATGTGTGGTGAAGGGGTAGCAAAACACTCCTACCATCTTCCCTGAAGACTGAACAGTGGCCCCTGGGGTACCCAGAGTTTCCACCCTCCAGATTGCACCAGAGGTCCCCTCTGGAAGCAGGTGGAGAAGGTACTGGCAGAACTCTTAGATCATTAAATGAATCACTCCCGGGCCCAGGGCTGATGGAAAACTGGCAGGGCAGAACAGAGGAGACCAGCCAAATCAGAAGGAGATAGCCACAGACTGTGGATTACTTTTACTCTCAAACAGGCTGCCTAGGCCCAAACTAGGACACCATCTGACATTACCAGGGGTGGAACCAGAAAGAAAAAAAAAGTGATAAACACTGAATTCTACTGAGACAAATTCCAAAGTGGTCTTCTTCATGATTTTCATTATTTTCTCTTATATGGAAGTTATATGGAACCAGAAAAGACCCCAAATAGCCTCAGCAATCTTGAGAAAGAAGAAGAAAGTAGGAGGGTTCACAATACCTGACATCCAACTATACTACAAGGCCATGGTGATCTAAACAGTCTGGTACTGGCATAAGAACAGACACATAGATCAATGGAACAGAATAGAGAGCTCAGAAATAAACCCATGTCTCTATGATCAATTAATATTTGACAAAGGGAGCAGGAGCAAACAATGAAGCAAAAATACCCTATTCAATAGATGGCGTTAGGAGATCTGGACATGTACATGCAAAAAAAATGAAACTAGACCACAAACCTACACCATACACTAGAATGAACTCAAGATGGAGAGTGAGAGTGAGCTAAGATGTTCAAGCTTTCTTGCCCACTTCAGATTGGGACCCTAAGCCACTAAGAAGACAAAGCTTATCCCCTTGTCTGGAGCACTACCTCCACCCACTTCACCCTGCTTGACCCCAGTGCATGACCTGTTAGCCAATGACAGGTAAGATTCCTCAAGGGAGGGACAACTTAAGACAAGCACAGTCATGAGGGGCCCTCAGGGAAGAACTTGGGGGGCTATAGAAAAAGGGGGTGATGGACCCTCGCCCCATGGCTTTGACATAGCCTGAGCTCTCATTCTGTCTGCCAGAAGTCTCCTAATCTCCTGGCTGCCTTACTTCCCCAGCCCAACTTAATGCTGGAGGTGGGTGCGGCCCTGTGCTGGAAAAAGCAGATTCCCAGGGTGATCAGGCCTCAGAAAGAATGCAAAAATCCTGTGAAACCAGCTTTGCTAATACCCTCAATTTAAACAATAAGGATCCAAGCATGAAAAGTTTGTTTCCCCAAAGTTTTATGGCCCTTCACCTATCTGACCCTGACTCAAAATAAGCCCTCATAGTTCTTTGAATGTTATCTATTGTTTGATCATTACTGCCTGACAGTGATTGACAAGATTTACATATACGCCCTGTATTCCTTTATGCAAATAAACCCAATAAAAACCCATTGAGGAAAAGGCTCCTGGTCCTTCTCCTTTGAGAGATCAGCCACCTTTTCCTCCCATGCAGATCATGTCTTGGAAGATTTATTCTCATCTTTTGTGGCCATAGGGGGTCCTGTGGCTGGAGCCCCCACACACCTGCTGCCCAGAACAGGGACCTGATGATTTGGGACCTGCTTTGAACAGAGGCTATGAGCCATTATCACAGATGGCATGCCTAAGAGGATGGAAATTAGTACTTTCATCCCCCCAGGGACTGGGTCATCTCTTGGTAAGGCTCCCAGGTTTGTTACAGATAGGAGGAAAGGTTTCTGTCATGCTGCCCCACAACAACACCATAAAAATCGAAGAGGAGAACAGGCATTAAAATTTCTGATATCCCATGCAGCAATATTTTCAGTGGTATATATCCTAGGGTAAGAGAAATACGGGAAAAACATGAGACTACATCAAATTTAAAAGCTTCTTTATGGCTAAAGAAACCATCATCAAAGTGAATAGGGATCCACGACATTAGAAAACATATTTGCCAATAATACATCAGACAAGGGTTTGAGCTCCAGAATACATAAAGAACTCACATAATTCCATACCAGGAAGACAATCTAATTTAAAAAAATGGGCAAAGGACCTGAAAAGACACTACTGCTTAGAGAACAAACAGAGAGGCCATAGAAATATGAAAAGGTTCTCAATATCACTAGCCATCAGAGAATGCAAATTAAAACCACAATGAGATACCACTTCACAACAGTCAGAATGACCATCATTAACAAAACAACAAACAAGTGCTGCCGGGAATGTGGAGAAAAGGTAACCCTAGTGCACTGTTGGTGGGAATGCAGACTGGTGCAGCCACAGTGGGAAGCTCTGTGGAATTTCCTCAAACAACTAAAAATGGAACTCTGTTTTGACACAGCGATTCCACTGCTGGGATTAGACCCTCAGAATCCCGAAACATGAATTCAAAAGAACCTATGCACCCATATGTTCATAGCATTATTTACAGTAGCCTAGTACTGGGAATAGCCTAAATGTCCATCAGTAAATGAGTGGATCAAAAAGCTGTGGTACATTTACACCATGATTCCATGGTGTAAATTCTGTTTCTTTCTATATAGCAGAAAGAAAGAACTCCTAACTTTTGCAATAGTGTGGATGGAACTGGAGAATATTATGCTAATTGATATAAGCCAGTCGGTTTAAGAGAGATACCATATGACCTCACCTATAAGAGGAATATAATGAACAACATACATAAAACCACAGGTGTGGAAACATGAAACATACTGACAGTGACCAGAATGGAGAGTGAAGGGGGATAATGCTGGATAGAAAGAGAAGCAAATAATCAAAGAACATGAATGAAAGACCCACAGACATGGACAGCAGTGTGAGTACTGACTGGGGGAGAAGGGTTGCAATGGGTGGAGGTGGGGAAGGGGGTAAAAAATTGGGACAACCATAATAGAACAATAATACAATATTTAATTAAAAAACTGATACACTGCAAAATAAAAAATCTGTGCAACCAATTACTAGTAAATATATTAAATCAGTAATAAAAAACTTTCCAAGACAAAAAAACTCATGACCAGATGATTTTACTGATGAATTTACCAAATATTTAAAAAAGAATTAATGCCAATCTCAAATGCTTCCAAAAAAAATTGAAAAGGAGGGAACACTCCCAAACTCATTTTATGAGCTCAGCATTACCCTAACACTTAAGTCAAATAAGGATATTACAAGAAAAGAAAACTACAGGCCAATGTACATGATGAATATAGAAGCAAAAATTATTTTAAAAAATACTGGCAAACCAAATTCAAGAGTACATTAAAAGGATCATGTACCATGGCCAAGCAGGATTCACCCCTGTGATGCAAGAATGGTTCGATACATGCAAATTGGTAAATGATGCACCACTGTAATAGAATGAGTGATAAAAATCACATACTGTATTTGCCATGTATAATGTGCACCCACGTTTTTGGCCCAAACTTTCAGGAAAAAATCTTTCATTTTAAATAATTCAATTTTTACTTATTTATGTTTCGATACTTATTATTAAGGAATTTTAGCATTTTTTAAACTACAATACAAGAAATTTTATGTTCCAAATAATTATAACACACAAGAACAGATACAAGGTACAAGAAATTTTATGCACTGGTAAGAAATTTATGATATTTATGCAATCATGGAAGGCCAAGAACTCTTTATCACTGTCAACATCAGAAGTACCACCTTCTTCAATATCTGCATTACCAGTGTCTTCTGAAGAGTCACTTTTCTCATCCTGGTAAATTTCACCAGCCTCACTTTCATCCATAGGATTGCTGATGCCGCATTTTTAAAATGATTTCACAACCACTTCCTTCTTAACACTGTTCCAGGATCTTAGGATCCTATTACAAACCTATGTGATGGATGCTTTCTTGATCCTACCTGGTAGGACCCTGGTAATGATAAGGTGTTACATCATTACCAGCTGACTGAAGCCACAACATCCACTCTTTCTTTATTAGAGCCTTAAAGAGCTTGTTTACTGACACATCAAGAGGTTGCACTTGGCGGACTAGCCCACCAGACACCACAGCAAGTTGGGTTTTCAAGCCTGTTGAGATTGCTTTTGCACTTTGTGTAACATGGGCTTTGAAATGATCAAAAACAAGCAAAGCTGGTTTTTAAGCAATCCTCCAGGCCTTTGTGACCAGACTTTGTTAAACCAGATTTTCATGCCTTATTCATTCATTCATCCTTTTTCATGTATATGGACAGTAACTCCACTTGGAATCTTTTCTTTTGGAAATATTTTTCTTTTAAAGATGATCGTTAAGTGGCAGTTTTGTCCCATCTGTACAACAGGCTAGAACAATAGTGAAATATGTTTCCTCATGACCACTAGTTTTAATAGCCATAGTCCTTTCTCCTTTGATGTCCACAGTTCTGTTGGATGGCACATCAAATGTAAGTGGGACCTGTCCATATTGGCAATTTGGGACAGCCCAAAATTGTAAGCTTTTGAAGATTGATAACATAAGAATGAAATTCAATTAGCCATGCAAAAGCTTTTAATTTTGATGAGACCTCATTTGGTTATTCTTTCCTTTATGTCTCTTGCTCTATAGAGGGGACATATCAGTAAAAATGTTGCTTCATGAAATATCTGAGATTTTCTTTCCAATGTTCTTCTCTAGGACTTTAATGGTGTCATGGCTTATATTTAAGTGTTTTATCCACCTTGAGTTTATTTTAGTGTATGGTGTAAGTTGGTGCTTGAGTTTCATTTTTCTGCATGTAGCTGTCCAGTCTCCCAAGGAGGACATACAGAAGATACAGAGACATATGAAAAGATGCTTAGTATTGCTAGCTATCAGAGAGATGCAAATTAAAACCACAATGACATACCACTTTACACTGGTCAGAATGGCCATCATAAACAAAGCAACAAACAACAAGTGTTGGAGAGTTTGTGGAGAAAAGGGGACCCTAGTGCACTGTTGGTGGGATTGCAGACTGGTACAACCACTATAGAAAACAGTAAGGAATTTTCTCAGAAAACTAAAAATGAATCTTTTGACCCAGCAATTCCACTGCTAGGATTATATCCTAAGAACCCTGAAACACCAATCCAAAAGAACCTATGCACTTCAATGTTCATAGCAGCACAATTTACAACAGCCAAGAGTTGGAAGCAACCTAGGTGCCCATCAGTAAATGAATGGATCCAAAAACTATGGTACATATACGCAATGGAACTCTATGCAGCAGAAAGAAAGAAGGAGCTCCTACCCTTTGCAACAGCATGGATAGAACTGGGAAGCATTATGCTGAGTGAAATAAGCCAGGTGTTGAAAGACAAATACCATATGATCTCACCTTTAACAGGAATCTAAACAACAAAGAAAACAAGCAATCAAAATATAACCAAAGACACTCAAATAGAGAACAGGCTGACAGTGACCAGAGGGGAGAGGGGAGGGAATTTCAGGGGAAAAGGGGAAGGATTTACAGGAACTAGTATAAAGGACACATGGACAGCAACTAAGGGGGGTGGAAATGGAAGGGAGGTGGGGAGCACTAGGGGGGTGGGCTGGGATGGGAGTGAAAGGCAGAAAACTGTATGGGAACAACAATTTTAAAAAAAGAATGGAATTCCAAAGCTTGATTCTCATAGGCTGCTGGAAGCTTTGGGGCAAGTTTCATTTGTGTCCTCATGCTCAAGACTTCTCTCTTCATAAAGTTAAAGCACCATTTAGATGTCCTTGAGAAATCATCAGTGTTATTCTCTTATGCAATCCTTTTACCTTCTTGTATCATCTTGGTGGGAACAGAGATTCCAGTTTGATGCTGCTCCAGAGACCACCTCCTGCTCCACCTCTGGTCTCTTATGGAGGTTTCCCTGGCATTGCCTTCTTCTGTCCTGGCATCTGAAGAAGCTTTTCTTCCTGTTGCTCCACAATCTAATGACACTCCCTGTGGGAGGAGGTCTGAATTTTCTCTCAGCAGTTCTGTTGCCATACTTTTTAGCATATTTAAGTAGCTTTCACATTAAAATTTACTGTGTACAAAAACCATTTCAATACTTTCCAAGGGATTTTCCAGTAATTTCTTCTGCTTAAAGTGTATTAGGAAATGTCACACTGTTTACCCTATGCTAATAAAGTTGGCATCACCTACCTTAACAAGGGATAATAATTGGCATCACCTATGTCATCAAGTGGATAATAATCAGCATCATCTGTCTCATTCTGTGAATAAGAGTATGTCACTCTTCATTACATTTCATTGAACCATTGGCCAAAACTGTTTTCATTGCAAGTTCGTTGTAAGCTCAAAAAAACTGATTATCATATTCCAGGGTATTATTTTGCATATGGATATCATTATTGCTTTCTAGAGTTATACTTTTAACACATAAACATAAATAGAAGAATCAAAAACACTTATATAGATATGGAATTAGTACTACCCATATATAATGTGTATCCTTATTTTTCCCTTAAAAATTTGTTTTGTCTCTCTCTTTCTCCCTCCTTTCCCCTCTCTCTAAAAATAAATAAACAAAATCTTCTGTTAAAAAGGGCCCTGGCTGGTGTAGCTCAGTGCATTGGGTGTCGACCTGTGAACCAAAAGGTCACTGGTTCAATTCCCAATCAGGGTTGTGGATCAGGCCTCCAACAGGGGACGCTTGAGAGACAACTACACATTGATGTGTCCCTCTCTCCTTCCCTTCCCTTCCCTCTAAAAATAAATAAGTAAAATCTTTTTTAGAACTTTGGCAAAAAAAGTGCATTATACACAGCAAAATAAGCTAATCATCTCAATAGGTTCAGAAAAAGCTTTTTGCAAGATTCAACACCTTTCATAATAAAAACACTCAACAAACTAGGAATAGAAAAAAAGTCTCTTGACCTTATAAAGGTTATATATGACAAGCCCACAGCTAACATCACAGTGAGGAAAGGCTAAAATCTTTTCCTCTAAGATCAGCAACAAGACAAAGGTATCCATTCTAGCCATTTCCATCCAGCATAAGATAAGTTCTACCCAGAACAGTTAGGCAAGAAAAAGTTATAAAAGGCATCTAAATTGGAAAGAAAGAAGAAAAATTAGCTTTGTACATAGATAACATGATCTTATATGTAGAAGACCCTTAAAAATCCACAAAATAGTGTTAGAACTAGTAACCCAACTTGTACTTGTCAGGAAACAAAATTAACATAGAAAAGTCATTTGTACTTCTATACACTAAAAATGAGCCATCTAAAACTGAAAATAAGACATGAATCTCATTTATAATAGAATTGAAAATCATAAAATACCAGGGAATACACTTAACCAAAGAGGTAAGAGACCTGCACACTGAAAAGTATAAAATGTTGCTGAAATAAATTAAAGAAGACACGGATGAATGATACCATGTCCATGGTTTTGAAGAGTTAATATTGTTAAAATGATAACCCTAGCCAAGGCTATTTACAAATTCCACATACTCTTTATGAAAAGCCCAATTGATTTTTACAGAAATAGAAAAAAGTCCTAAAATTCATTTGGAACCACAAAGGACACTGAGTAGCCAAAACAATCTTGAGAAGAACAAAGCTGGAGACATTATACTTCCTGATTTCAAAATATGTTACAAAGATAGAGTAATAAAGACAGTATGATATTGGTATAAACACAGATATATAGCCCTTATGGGAGTGGCTCAGTTGCTTGTGTGTCATCCCACAAAGTGGTCACAGGTTTGATTCCTAGTTGGAGCACATGGCTGGGTTGCAGGTTCAGTCCCTGGTCAGGAGGTATGCAAGAGGCAACTGATTGATGATTCTCTCTCACATCAGTATTTCTCACCCTCTCCTCATCCCTCTCCTACCATCTCTCTAAAAATAAATAAATAAAATATTTAAAAAAACACATATAGAACAACAGAACAGAATAGAGAGCCCAGAAATAAATCAACTAATCTTCAGGACAGTATCAAGAATATAAACGGGATAGTCTCTTCAATAAATGATATTGGGAAAACAATATCCATATGCAAAAGATTGAAATTGTACCTTTATCTTAAGTTATACACAAACATTATGTAGATGTAGATACGAACAAAACCATCTCCATTCTTATGTCCCTTTATACTGTGACTTTTGATCAACTTCATTGTCCTTAGTAAGCATATCAATGCCAGTTGATGATTATCTGTGTTTCTTAAAATGTAGTAATATAAATTTTTCTTATTAACAACTAGAATGGCATGAAAACCATGATAAATATCAAACCAGTATAGTATAGATTACAAACAATCATCTATCACAAGATCACTGGGAGGTATGGTCCTGGTGCCACTGTGTTCCTTGTCCCTTTGTCCTACCAGTCATTAGCACCTGAGTTATCCTATTAAATAATTACAGTAACAAGGGTCTGTTAGCGAAGACTAGTCTGTACAGAGTTACTGGGTTGTCTCTTCTGCTCTGACCCTAGCTTCCCATTAAGTAAATTACCCTACAATAAGTTCTGTTATATTCTATGTAGCGGCCTGCTTCATCTTTCAATACAAAGTTACTTTCTCATTATGTTGGCCATTATACCTCTGTTGGATAAACATCAACTCAAAATATTAAAGACTTAAATGTAATACCTGAAACTGTAAAACTCCCAGAAGAAAACATAAAGGAAAAGCTTCATGACATTGGTGTTGGCAATGATTTCTTGGATGTGACAAAAATCACAGGCAAGAAAATGCAAGTGGGACAACATGAACCTAAACAGTTTCTGCACTGCAAAGGAAACATCAACCGAGTGAGAAGGCAGCTTCAGAGTGGGATAAAATATTTGCAAACCATGTATCTGCTAAGAGATTAATATCTAAAATAAAAGGAATTCTTATAACTTAACAAAAAAATCCCACAAATAGCCCAATTTTTAAAAAAAATTTTAAATTTAATTCTTATTCAAGTAGTTTTCTGTTTTATATTCCCTGCCCTGCCCCCACCCCGTGCTCCCCACCTCCCTCCCCCCACCTTAATTATTGTCCATGTGTCCTTCATACTTATTCATGTGAGTCCCTTCCCTTTTCCCCTATTATTCTCTCCCCTCTCCTCTCTGGACCCTGTCAGCCTACTCTGTATTTGAGTGTCATTGGTCATACTTTGCTTGCTTGTTTGTTTTGTTGTTTAGATTCCTGTTAAAGGTGAGATCATGTGTTATTTGTCTTTCACCGCCTGGCTTATTTTGCTCAACATAATGTTCTCTAGTTCCATCCATAATGTTGCAAAAGGTAGGCATTCCTTCTTCCTTTCTGCAGCATAGAATTCCATTGTTTAAATGTACCATAGCTTTTTCATCCAGTCATTTACTGATGGGCATTTAAGTTCCCTCCAACTCTTGGCTATTGTGAATTGTGCTGCTATGAACATCGGGGTGCATAGGTTCTTTTGGATTGGTGTTTTAGGGTTCTTAGGATATACTCCTAACAATGGAATTGCTGGGTCAAAAGGCACATTCATTTTTAGTTTTCTTAGAAAGTTCCATACTGTTTTCCATAGTGGTTGTACCAGTCTGCAATCCCACCAACAGTGAACCAGGGTCCCCTTTTCCCCACAACCTCTCCAACTCTTGTTGTTTGCTTCTTTGTTTACCATAGCCATTCTGACTGGTGTAAAGTGGTATCTCATTGTGGTTTTAATTTGCATCTCTCTGATAGCTAGCGATATTGAGCATCTTTTCATGTGTCTCTGGATCCTCTGCATGTCCTCCTTGGAGAAATGTCTGTTCAAGTCCGTTGCCCATTTTTTAATTGGGTTGCTCGTCTTCTTTGAGTGGAGTTGAGTGAGTTCTTTGTATATTTTGGAAATTAAACCTTTGTCTGAAATATCATTGGCAAATATGTTTTCTCAAACAGTTGCTTCTCTTTTAATCTTGATACTGTTTTCCTTAGCAACACAGAAGCTTTTAATTTTAATGAGATCCCATTTGTTTCTTCTTTCCTTTATGTCCCTTGCTCTAGGGGACGTATCAGTAAAAATCTTGCTGCGGGGAATATCTGAGATTTTCCTGCCAATGCTCTCCTCTAGGGCTTTAATGGTTTCAAGGCTTATATTTAAGTCTTTTATCCACCTTGAATTTATTTTGGATTATGGTGTAAGTCCGTGTTCAAGTATCATTTTTTTGCTTGTAGCTGTCCAGTTCTCCCAACACCATTTGTTGAAGAGGCTATCTTTACTCCATTTTATGTTACTGCCCCCTTTGTCAAATATTAATTGACTGTAGAGGATTGGGTTTATTTCTGGGTTCTCTGATTTATTCCATTGGTCTATGTGCCTGTTTTTAAGTCAGTACCAGGCTGTTTTGATTACAGTGGCCTTGTAATACAGTTTGATACCAGGTATTGTGATCCCTCCTACTTTGTTCTTCTTTCTCAAAATTGTGGCTGCTATTCGGGGTCTTTTATGGTTCCATATAAATTTTTGAAGTGTTTGTTCTATGTCTGTGAAATATGCCATTGGAACTTTAATAGGTATTGCATTGAATCTATAAATTGCTTTGGGTAGTATGGACATTTTGATGATGTTAATTCTTCCAATCCATGAGCATGGAATATGTTTCCATTTGTTTGTGTCTTTCTTGATTTTTTTCTTCTGTGTTGTATAGTTTTCTTTTCTTTTTTTTAATTTTTTTATATAAATTTTATTTATCTTTAGAGGGGAAGGAGAGAGAAAGAGAGACATCAATGTATGGTTGCCTTTCATGCATCCCCTGCTGGGAGTTGGCCTGCAGGGAACTGGCCTGCAACCCAGACATGTGCCCTGACTGGGAATCGAACCGCGATCCTCTGGTTCGCAGGCCTGTGCTCAATCCACTGAGCTACGCCAGACAGGGCTGTGTTGTATAGTTTTCTGTGTACAGGTCTTTTACCTCCTTGGTTAGGTTTATTCCCAGATATTTTATTTTTGGTTTTGCTATATCAAATGGGATTTTTTTCTTGATTTCTGCTTCTGCTGATTCATTTTTGGTATACAAAAATGCCTTTGATTTCTGGATATTGACTTTGTAACCCGCTGTTTTGCCAAATTTATTTATTAGTTCGAGCAGTTTTTTGGTAGAAGCTATAGGATTTTCCATGTACACTTTCATGTCACCTGGAAACAATGATAGTTTTGTTTCCTCCTTTCCGATTTGGATGCCTTTTATTTCCTTTTCTTGTCTGATCGCTGTGGCTAGAACTTCCAATACTATATTGAATAGAAGTGGTGAATGTGGGCAGCCTTGTCTTGTTCCTGATCTGAGTGGAAAAGCTTTTAGTTTTTGCCCATTGAGTATGATGTTGGCTGTAGGTCTTTCATATATGGCCTTTATTATATTGAGGAATGCTCCCTCTATTCCCATTTTTCTGAGTACCTTTATCATAAATGGGTGTTGTACCTTATCAAAAGCTTTTTCCGCATCTATTGATATGATCATGTGATTTTTGTCTTTGATTTTGATTATGTGGTGTATTACATTTACTTATTTATGAATATTGAACCATCCTTGCATCCCTGGGATGAATCCCACTTGGTCATGGTGTATGATCTTTTTTATGTATTGTTGGATATGATTTCCAATATTTTTTAAGGATTTTAGTACCTATGTTCATCAGAGATATTGGCCTAAAGTTTTCTTTCTTTTTTGTGTCTCTATCTGGCTTTGGAATTAGGATGATGCTGGCTTCATAAAAAGAGTTGGGGAGTTTTCCCTCCTTTTGGATTTTTTGGAAGAGTCTGTGTGAATAGGTGTTAACTCTTTCTTAAAAGCTTTGTAGAATTCTCCTGTGAAACCATCTGGTCCAGGGCTTTTGTGTGATGGGAGTTTTTTATTAGTTCTTCAATTTCATCTGCTCTTATTGGACTGTTAAGGTTTTCTGTTTCTTTTTCATTGAGTTTTGGAAGATTATATTTTTCTAGAAATTTGTCCATTTCTCCTAGGTTTTCAAATTTCTTGGCATACAGTTCTTCGTAGTAATTTCTTACAATCTCCTCTATCTGTGGTATCAGTTGTAATCTCTCCTCTTTCACTTCTGATTGTATTTATTTGGGTCCTCTCTCTTCTTTTCCTGATGAGCCTACTTAAAGGTTTGTCTATTTTTTTTATCTTTTCAAAAAACCAACTCCTAGATTCATTGATCCTTAGAATTGTGCTTTTAGTCTCTATGTCATTTACTTCTGTTCTGATCTTGGTTATTTCCTTCCTTGTACTTGCTCTGCGCTGTCTTTGTTGTTGTTCCTCGAGTTCTTGCAGGCGTCAGGTTAGGTTGTTTGTTTGAAATTTTTCTATCTTCTTTAGGTGAGCCTGTATTGCTATGAACTTCCCTCTCAGGACTGCCTTCACTGTGTCTCATAAGTTTTGGGTTGTTGTGAGTTCATTTTCATTTGTTTCCAGGAACTTTTTGATTTCTTCCTTAATTTCTATCCTGGCCCATTCGTTGTTTAATAGCATACCATTCAATCTCAATGCTTTTGGGTGTTTTGGGTTTTTTCCTGTGGGGTTGGTTTCCAATTTCAGTCCCTTGTGATCAGAGAAGATGCTTGGTATGATTTCTATTTTCCTGAAGTTGTTGAGACTTGTTTTGTGTCCTATCATGTGGTCTATCATTGAAAATGTTTCCTGTGCATTTGAAAAGAATGTGTATTTAGCTTCTTTGGGATGCAGGGCTGTATATATATCAATTAGGTCCATTTCTTCTAGAGTGTTGTTTAATGCTGCTATATCTTTGTTGATATTTTGTTTGGAAGATCTGTCCATTTTTCACAGCGGGTGTTAAAATCCTCTGCTATAATTGTGTTGCTGTCAATATCTTTCTTGAGGTCCTCTAGGATTTTCTTTATATATCTGGGTGCTCCTGTGTTGGGTGCATATATATTTATGATGTTAATGTCTTCTTGGTGGATTCTTCCCTTGAGAATTATGAAGTGACCTTCTGGATCTCTCTTTATAGTCCTTTTTTTGAAGTCTATTTTGTCTGATATGAGAATTGCTACCCTGGCTTTTTTTTCTTGTCCATTGGCTTGGAAAATTTGTTTCCATCCTTTCACTTTCAGTCTGTGGTGGTCTTTTGACCTGAGGTGGGTCTCTTGTAGGCAGCATATGTGTGGATCATGCTTTCTTATCCATTCAGCTATTCTATGTCTTTTAATTGGTGCATTTAATCCATTTACATTTAAGGTTATTGTTGAAAGGTACTTATTCATTGCCATTTATGTACCTGTGTTCCTCTCTGTCTCTCTCTTTTCCTTCCTTTCCTTAAAGCAGCCCTTTTAGTAATTCTTGTAGAGCTGGTTTGGTGGAAGCGTATTCTTTTAGACTTCTTTTGTCTTGGAAGCTCTTTATTTGGCCTTCTATCTTGATTGAGAGCTTTGCTGGATAAAGTAGCCTTGGTTGAAGGCCTCTGTTTCTCATTACCTGGAATATTTCCTGCCATTTTCTTCTTGCTTGGAATGTTTCCATTGAGAAGTCAGTAGCCAACCTCATTGGGACCCCCTTGTATGTTACTTCCTTTTTCTCCCTTGCTGCCTTTAGGATTCTGTCTTTGTCTTGGAAGTTTGCCATTTTAATGATGATGTCTCTTGCAGTAGCCCTCTTTGGGTTCCACCTCCCTGGAACTCTCTGCGATTCCTGGATTCATGTGATTTTCTCTCTCCTCAACTTAGGAAAGTTTTCTGTTATTACTCGTTCAAGTAGGTTTTCTATCCCTTGTTCTTCTTCTCTTTCTGGTATTCCTATTATTCGGATATTATTACATTTCATATTTTCTTGCATTTCTCTTAGACTCTCCTCATTTTCTCTGATTCTCTTTCCCATTATCTGGTCCATCTGGGAGGTTCTTTCCACCCTGTCTTTGAGCTACTTATGTGGCCTTCCGCCTCATCAATCCTACTATTCATACCTTCTACTGTGTTCTTCAGTTCAGAAATTGTGTTTTTCATTTTCTCTTGGCCTTTGATGATGGTTTCTATTTCCTTTTTCATGTTGGTATAGTTTGTGGAGAGTTCATTGTAGCTCCCTTGTAGTTCCTGGTAGCTCGTTGTACGCTCTTTGAATTTCCTGATAACCAGTGCTTTGAATTCAATATCTGATAGTTGACTTGCCTCTATTTCATCTAGCATTCTTTCTGAGACTTCCTCCTTTTCTTGTTTGTGTTGTTCTTCTTGTTGGCCTCAGCTTCTTAAATTGATCTGTTCTGGTACCCTGCGTTTATGGTGTGAACTTCTGTGGTAGGATACCTGTGAAATTCAGTGGTGCAGTCTCCTGTAGGTATGTTGGTGTTCTCCACTTCCACTACTCCTCTGGTTCGTTTCTAGCTAGTCAAACCTTTTCTTCTGGTCTCACTAGCTGCAGCAGCCTTAGTGGCTGTTAGTGTGGCTTTTCTCGCACCTTGGTACGCTCAACTGGTCTCGCCAGTACCCCCCCCCCCCAAGATCCAGACNCCAATACCCCCCCCCCCCCCAAGATCCAGACTGGTGCCGCTCTCCCAAGCCCTACTGAGAGCAGATTTTCTCCCAGGCTTTCCAGCCCTGCTCTGGCGTGAGGGCGTGCGCTCTCAGCCAGGCTTTCCTGTTCTCCTATGCTTGGGTGTGGACCTTTCCCTGTGTTGTGGCTGAACACACAGGGCAACTCACAAGTCTCCCAAACCAACAGGAACAGCCTGACTCCCTATGTTTCCCTGTCTGTGCCAGCTGAGTAGGAATGGAGCTGGTGACTGGCTCTGTTCCAGGGGCGCAGCCAGCAGCCCGAGACTCCCCGAGACTGTTCGAGAGCTGGTGCAGGTCCTGCGCCACCGGGATTGCCGGGGCGACTCTCAATTCCCCGAGCTGATAGTTGGCACAGACCCCACCCCGTCAGGAACGCACGGGCGACCGGCGGTTCCCCAAGTCGAGGGCCTGCCCAGGTCCTGCGACCCGGGAAGGCACGGGCGACCAGAGGTTGTTCAGGCTGAGGGCCGGCGTGGGCCCACCAGGCCTGGGAGGCACAGGCGACCCACAGCCACCCAAGCCGAAGGCTATGGCTTGACTCCCGGTGCCTCCCAGTCTGTGCCGGCTGAGCAGGGATGGAGCTGGTCTGCGCCAGGTGAGTAGGGATGGAGCTCGCAACTGACTCACTTCTAGAGGTCCTGCCAGCAGCCCAAGACTCCCAGAGACTCCCCGAGACTGTTCAAGGGTCGGCACAGGCCTCGAGAAACAGGGAATGCTCGGGTCAGGGAATGCTCGGGCAACTCTCAGTTCTCCCAAGCCTGCAACCTGACTCCACAGGTTATCAGAGCTTTCTGGTTTGCTTCGGAATGCTCACTCCTCTCTCTGCCACTACTGGCAGACTGATCTCTTATGGTGTTTTCCAATCTGCGCCCTGCCAGATGGGGGGTGGGGCGCGGGTGACCAGTTTTCTCCCAGAGTCGGTGTTGCCCACCCTCGGCTCTCAGAGACCAGGGCGGCCAGCCAGGGCCCTGGCTCGGCCTGGTACCTTGTTGATCTGTGGTCGTCTCCTCTCCTCAATCTCTGGTCAGTCAGTGTCTGCTACACTCTCTGGAGTCCTGCTTTCTTATAAGCTGGATCCCCGTTGGGCATCTGCTGTGCTCCTCCGCAGATCAGCCAGGTCCTTCTCCGGTGCATGGAGAGAAGTGAAATCCTTTGGCCTACTCCGCCGCCATCTTCCTCCCTCTCCCAATAGCCCAATTTTTTAAATGAGCAAAAGATTTGAACAGATACTTCTCCAAAGAATACATACAAGTGGCCAACAAGTTTATGAAAAGATGTGCAACATCACTCATTGTCAGGGAAATGCAAGTTAAAGCTACAATGAGATATCACCTCATTCTTGTTAGCATGGCCATTATTAAACAAAGCACAAAAAATAGAAAAAAACAAGTGCTGGCAAGTATGAGGGGAAATTGAAACCCTTGTGTACTATTGGTAAAAATGTAGAATGGTACAGTCACCATGGAAAATAATACAAAGGCTGCACAAAACATTAAAAACAGAACCACGTGTGATCTGGCGATCTTACTCCTGGGTATTTATCCCAAAGATTTGAAATCAGGATCTCAAATATGTATATCTTTATACCCTTGTTCATTGTTCACTATAGCCAAAAGGTGAAAACAACCTAAATATTCATCAACAGATAGATGGAAAAAGAAAATGTAGTGCACACATACCATGGAATATTATTCGAACTTTAAAAAGAAGAAAATCCTATTACATGCCACAACATGGTAAACCTAGCGGATATCACACTATGTGAAATAAGCCAGTCACTGGAGGATAAATACTTCATGATTCCACGTATATAAGGCATCTAAAGAAGGATGGTTGCCAAGGGCTGGGAGGAGGGTAAAATGGAGAGTTGCTGTTCAATGGGTATAAAGTATCAGTCATAAAACATGAAAAAGTTCGAGAGATCTACTATACATCATTGTTCTTGTAGTTAATAAAAACAAAAGGACATATGCTCTTAACTATTTAGAAAACAAACAAAAAAGAATTAGTTTTCTCTGCATTCTCCATCAACCTCAGCTCAGAAGAACTAGGAAAGCCTGGCTTGGCCTCTGAACATCATTCCCCCACGTGCCAGAAACTCTTTTACTTAGCATTATTGTTTAATAAAATGTGTTTTGTCTACTTTACACCATACAAATAAGTTAGAATACCAAGGACTCATGGTGCCCAAGATTTCTAAGTACACAGGCCCAATTCAGCCCTTTTACATATGTTGCAAACCTGGGACTGCCATCACAGGGTGAAGTCCGTTTCCCCACCATTTGAAGCTGGGCTGGCCATTTGACTTTCTCTGGCCAACAGAATGCATGGAGGTGATGTGTTCATTCTGCTCCTTCTTCTAGGACCCTACCACCACCTAACTACCACTGCTGGAACAAGCCTGGGCTTATCCTGCTGAAGGGGCCAACCTAGAGCACCCAGCTTACAGCTGACTGCAGACACTTAAGTGAACCCAACTGAAGTACAAGAAATCTCTCCCCACTTTTGGTAGACATCTTTGTTTCTGCCTTCTTAGCACCCAGTTCTCCTGCCCCTGGGAATACCGATATTTTCCAAGGGAATAACCATCTGCCCTCTTTTTGGAGATGTGGGTTGAATGTAGTCAACTCAACCCTTGGCTCCAGAGGTAGGCACATGTCCAACCTTAGGCCAGTTAGAACATGCCTCCCTGTGGCGTGTGTCTGGTTCATGACTCCCCCACAGCCACTAAATTCAAGGCAAGGATTTATGTGAAAACTGATGAGGAGGCAACTTCCCTCTTCAATGGGAAAGTTGAAAAGACAAGAAATTTGACCAGAGCTACTGTGCTTATCACTATGGGAAAAAATCTTGCCCCCAAATAAAGCAACAGATGGTAACAAGTTTAATGACATAATTTAAGCCATTAGAGTAGTCAGCTATGACTAAAGAAGCTATTATAGATTTCTGAACTTTTGTTTTTTGGCTTTTTTGCTTAAAGCAGCCTGAATTAAGTTACTATTGATTATAAGCAAAGATGTTCTAATACATTCCACATCCTTCTCTATGCACTGTTAAATGGCAAGCAGGGAAATTCCTAGGAAGTTGAAGAAATGTTAAACTAATCTACGGTGATAGATTGTCCATGGGCCATGGGGCCACTGACTAGCAAGGAGTAGGAGGGAGCCTCCTGGGCTGAGGCGGCGTCTATCTTGATCAAGATACAACTTATGTTATATATAAAATATATAATATAATCTATATATTATATATAATATAGCTCGTATGGGTTCACAAGTTGAACCGAAGTTTACCAAACTGTTAAGTTTGGTATGCTTTATGCATTTCACTGTACATAAAGTCATACCTCCATTTTTTAAATACTACATTCATAATTCCTTCACCCCCAATATATACCTGATGGGGAGACTTGTAAGGTTGGATTCATCTGCTTAGGCTCTACCTGCCTGTCCCCCTTTCCCTCTTCATGCCTTGGCTTTCGCTGGCAGTTTTAAAGCAGAGCTACATATTAGTTGATCCTTTTCCCATTGAGGGGTGGGCCTTAGCTCCATACCTCTTCCCGTGAACCTGGATAGGCTTGTGACTGCTGAGACCAATCAAGTCAGTGGAAGTGGTGTGATGAGATTTTCCAGGCTGGGTGATGAATGGCCCTACCGCACCTGCCTTGTTGGCTGACACTCATTCTCAGCACAGTAAGCAGCTACAGAGTCCAAGTGCCCAAGTTGCCATATGCAAGTGCCTGGTCGGGGGTGTCCACAAAGCAGCTGCTAGCCTTCCCTGCCCAGGTACCAGGCATGATGGTGAGAAGCCAGCTAGCAGTAGTACATACCTACTCAGCTGTCCCAGTTCCTGACAATCCACTGACCTGTAGCCCATTCAAGGTGGCTTGCCAGGCCTGCACTCATGGGCCCTTTCTGGATTACTTGCATAATCATGAGCATAACAAATGGTGGTGGTTTCCTGCTGTTAAAGTTTGGGCTGATGGGTGACACCACCTCAGACACCTGGGATGGGACCCTTTCACTCCCGGCCTTACCTTACAACATCCACAGATGCAGCCCCTGACTTGAAAAAATCAGTAGAGTCTTCTACTTCCAGGATGTTGGGGAGAATCCGTTTCCAGACAGTCTGAAAAAGAGGTAGAGTGAGAATACAGCTCCTAGAGAAGCTGAGAGCAGGTGTCAGCTGGGTGAGAGCAGCCCCTGATGTGTGCAGGGTTGGCCTGGTATCTGGCTTGGCTCTTGGTCCACTCCAAGGTACAGTTGCTTTGAGGAGCCTGAAGATCCTGGACTGACTACTCCCTGGGGAAGGAGAAGCTGTCACAACCCAGACCACTCAACTGCTGCTGCTCTCATTCCCACCTCACCTTGTCCCTGTGGACTGGGAGCCCTATGGCAGTCCAGCAGTGGTAGCAGGGTGGACATGATGAGCTGAGGGCATGGCTGAGGACAAGAAAGGCAGGGCCCAGATCTTCCTGAGCTGCACCCCCTCCTTACTCTGTCCTCACCTTGGTGCTATTGTCTAGATTTGGATATCCTCACCATGACAAGGTGTGGGGCTGCTGCAGGGTGGAAGAGAGAGCAAAATGGAGGTAGTTTTGAGGGTAAAACAAGGCACATGGATGGGCTCAGGAGGCCTGAGTCTTATCCTTACTGAGAGGATAGCTGGCTCTCTGCCTTCTGTCTCTGGACCTGTGGAGAGCAGCAGTGCCCACCAACCAGCCTTGTGGGTGAGCATGGAGAATGCAGCATCCACCCAGTCTACCAAGAGGGTTGCCTGGCAGGTCAGGATGGAATGACTGTTTCCTCAATAGGCTCTCAGCCAGACCTCTCAGGGCAGGAGCCAGGAGAGGTCTCATGCTCCATCTGAGCCCCAGGCCATGACTGGTCATTGATGGGGAGTAGGCAGGCCCAGTTAAGACCAGACCCCCATGACCCCTAGCCCATCCTCTTCCTGGCTCCCCTCTTTCCTTCTTGGAAAGGTGTCTTGGATTTACCCTTCCCACCCTCAGTGTGACCAACAGCAGTGACAATGAGTCACTCCCTGTCCCCACACAACTGCTGCCTGCCCTCCACACCTCCACCTAAGCCCTTGCCCCTGGCAACAGTTTTCCCTGAACCCCCAGCTCACATTTGAATCATAGGCATCCTTCAGAGCCAACTTCTGCACCACCTCTTCCCTGAAACCTTTCCTAATGGCTCTGCTGGTAGTGGCTACCTTCCTCAGATTCATGTGCCCCGGGGCCACCAGTCACCCACTGGTGTGTGAGCATACCACTACTTGGTGCCTGCTAGATGCACCAGCCCTTATTGGATGCATGTGGAACCTCTGAAAGGGAGTGCACCTCAAAGCCACAAAGCCTCCTTTAGATCCTGGCTTGATCCTGGATGCAGGCAGCATGTTAGTGCCTCTGCCTCCTCATCTGTGAGGGGCTGATAACACCGTGGGAAGACTGCTTGCATGAGGCAGGTAAAGCTTTTGGAGTATAGAGGAGCAAAGTACACATGGCATTTGTGCCACATGCACAGCTTCAGCTCAGGAGGGTGTGAGGCTGGGCTTGGTTGCCCATGGCCTGCTTCAGTCCACGATGGATGCCTGGTGAACTCTGCTGAATGAGGAACATGGGCTGACCCCCTACTATAGCCACCAGGTCAAACCCTCTCCATCAATACTGTGGAACTGCAACTGTCTCCACACTGGCCTCTCCTCCCTGGCCATCTTCCCTCCACCCAGTTCACCTCCAGACCACACAGCCTGAAAGGGCCCAGCCCAGCTCTGACTGTTAGGCACAATGGCAGCAATGCTAATGACCAAGAGGCCATATGGGTAGCAGTGGAGGTGAGGACACCAGCCTGATCACTCTCCTCATTAGCCATGACTCTGCCTCAATCTAGATTCCTCAACTGGGAAATGAAGGTAATAAAAGCACCAATTTCATAAAGTTGTAGTACTTAAATACTCTACTATTCCTGAAATGTTTGGAACACTACACACATACACACTCTAGAAGTATCTGCTTCTTTTGATAACTGTTAGGCTCATTAACAGTATTTTCTGAGACTCTAATTAGTACTACTGAGTTGTCCTTTTTCATATGTATTCTCTCCTCTACTTTTCACAGCATCCACAGAGGCAGGTTTTATTCTTTCCATTTCACAGATGGACTCAGGTGTAGCAGCTTTTGACTCAGGCCTACCTCTATAAACACACAATCTCATCCCACCCTGACTGCCACTCAACTATAAGCTCCAGAAGGCCATTTTGTCCAGCTGGCCCTGTAATTCCAGGACAGATATAGGGCCAAGGCCAGAACAATTGCTCCAAGAATATTTTTTGAATGAACAGCCTTTTCTTTTCTTTTTTTAAAACAGACATTCAAATATTCAGCTTTCAACTGAGGACATTCCTTATGTCCTTGTGTCCCTCCCTTACTGGATCCTGCCATCTACACTTGTCAACATCCACACTCACCAATGTGGCCTGCTGATTGGTCTGCCTCCTCCCATCACAATCCACCTCGCTGGGCTCCAGTTGCCTTACCTTCCTGTGGCTCCCTAACACAGGGAGGGACCCTCCTCTCTTAGGGCCTCACACTTAATGTTCCTTCTGTCTTGAAGGTCCTCTCCCAGGTATTCTCTGTCCACTTAGGTCTCCCCTCAAGACCTCTCCTCTTCCCACCCAGGGAAGGCTTCCCTCATTACTCCTTCTAAAGTTGTCTGTGACCTCCAGGAGCATTGTTCCTACCTTATTATTTCACTTGTAGCACTTCTCCCTGTCTAAAACTATTCATTTGCTTGACTGTTCATTGGCTCTGTTTCCTATGAGAAAGGACACTTCATGACAGCAGGGACAGTGCTTATTGTCACATACCTAGTGTGTGGCTTAGCACCTGGCATTTGGTAGGAGTTCAATTCATATTTTTTAAAGATTTTATTTATTTATTTTTAGAGAGAAGAGAAGGAAGGGAGAAGAAGGGAGGGAAACATCAATGTGTGGTTGCCTTTCATGCACCCCTACTGGGGACCTGGCCTGCAACCCAGGCATGTGCCATGACTAGGAATAGAACCAGTGACCCTTTGGTTCACAGGCCCATGCTCAATCCACTGAACTACACCAGCCTGGGCCATATTTCTTAAATAAGTAGTTGAATATATAATTTAATGAGTGAAATATCTGAAAAGTCATCCAACATCTATTAAATAAGGCTAAGTATTACCAATATCATGACTCCAAGGGTGAGGGCGATGGGTGGGGAGATCAGAAAGGTCATAAACTATTTTGGGAAGTGACCACCTACTGGTCTCAGGTGGAAGAGACTGATTCTCAGAGAGAGAAGCACTGCCTAGCATCATAAGGAGGGAGCTGGAATAGAGTCTACCTGACTGTAACACCTAGGCTGGTCACATCTCAGAGTACTCCTTCTAGGAAAGCCTTTTTGGAAGGTTTCGGTGCACATATTCATAGGACCTTGGTCTTGGTACCTGACTCCTTCAGCTAGCTTCTGTTTCACTTGTGCACTGTTGACAATGAGTCCCTAGAACAGTCAGGGTCCCAGTGCTAGAGGGAAGAAGGGGCAAGAGGACATAGAAAGCCCAAAACAGGATAGAACACTGTGCCTAGAGCAGAGAGCATACATCCACAGAGAGCGTGCATAGCTTGACTCCAGGGAATGTGATTCACAAAGCCCATGAGCAGTGCACAACCATACAGTAGCCCTGAAGTGGTCTCTTACCCTCACAGCCTCCATGGTGACCAGCTCTGCCTCCGTCAGCTCAAGGGCAGTGTTGTCTTCTCCCCTGAAGAAGTGTGAGGCTGGGATCATCTTACCATCTTCCAGCTGGATGTTCTTCACCAGCAGCTGCACAAGAAAAGATTTTACAGTGCCTGTGATTGCCTTTATGGCAGGGAAGGGAGCAATTCTACAAAGAGCACTGTGCTTCATCTCCAACCATCACAGCAGCAAAGGCATAGGAAGTCTCAGATAAGGGATGAAGAAAATAGTTCAGAGTGGGGAAGCTGTAATTTTAGGGACACAGAGGAAACTGTAGAGTTCATGCTCACTTTTCCCCATCATCCACCCCACTGTGCTCTGATTTTCTTTTTATGTGTAATGACTTTATTATATCTATTAAATTAATGCCCATTCATTAGACAAATAATTCAAGCACTAATTTGAAAGATAACTGAAAAAAGAACTATGCACCAATAGCCTAGCTCCCCAAAACCCCATGGGAACAAGAGGAGTAGATGTACTCATGAATAGAACAGGACATCTCTGTTTGATAAGAGATCTATCTATAAGAATAGCATGATCTATACATGCCCTAACAGCACTGATGCCAGGTTCCCTGCCTGATTCCAGCCTGCTGCTTTTTGAAGATGTTCTGGAGCTTTCTGTGAGCTGAAGCCTTGCCAGGCCCAGCTGGAAATTCTCAAAAGATGGAGATGGTTCAACCAAGAGTCTCCAAGGCTGTATAGATCTCTACAGAGAGAGATCTTCCTTGTTTTGCTATCCTTGTGGGTATCACAGAGGATGGCATCAGTGCCCCTGCCCCACGACAGGGTCCAGATGGGCTGGGGCCCTAATCCTCCAGCTGCTGTAATGGTGGGCTATTAGTGACTTGCTTCTGCACACTATCCTCTGTGTTGACCGATAAGCACAGCTGTGCCCAGAGGCCCAGGGGCTATGCCTCATTGTCCCTCACCCTACTAACCAAGGGCTGAGTAATGTGAAAATATCAGGACATAATCTACAGATACTAATAACACTGCAAATCCTGCCCTGATTTTTTTATGAAAAAATATTTTAAGTATTTTATTTACTTATTTTTAGAGATAGGGGAAGAGAAGGAGAGAGGGAGAGAAACATCAATGTGTAGTTGCCTCTCATGTGCCCCAAACTGGGGACCTGGCCCACAACCCAGGAATGTGCACTGACTGGGAATTAAATCAGTGACTCTTTGGTTCACAGGCCCACACTCAACCCACTGACTACACCAGCTAGGGTGAGCCTGCCCTAATTAAGGCCAGAACCCTCTGTCCTAGCCTGCTCCCTGAGTGGTACAAGATTTTTCAAGAGCAGTCCCACCATAAATCACATACACAGGATCTCCCATCTGAGGAGCTGCTTCTAGGGAACCTGATCCAAGATAAGCCTAGTCTTCCAACTGCATTTATCAATCATGAATACCTAAAACACCCAACTGTAAATCACGGACACTGATGGCAGTCTCAGGCTCTCTGAGGGCAGAGCATGGCAGGGTGAGCACCCACAGTGAGCACACACAAATCCCAAGCAAAGCAGTGCCACATTCCATCTGGCCTGTACACACCAATGAAGCTAAGGGTTCAACATTCCTTAGCTTCAAGGGTTGTTGAAATTCCCTAAAGTTTTCAGTCCCCTGCCTGTCCTCTTTGTTCCTTGCCCCCTGGTATCTTAAGGTCCCAACCTGTCCAACCACTGCAAGCAGTGAGCATTAATAGTAGAGTACTGTGGCCAACTGGTGGACCTCAGAGTCAGAATTTTAGTTTGAATCCCTGCTTTCCCAAAAACTAGGTTGGGTGACTTTAGGTAGGTTTTTAAAAATCTGTGTCATAGTTACCCCCTCTGTAAAATGGGTAGAATATCAATATATATTTCACTGAGTTGTTGAGAGAATTAAGTTTAATACACATCAATTTTTAAAAACTGTGTCCAGCACACAGAAAGTGCTCCATAAATATTAGCTGTTTCTAAGTTGCAGAGTCTACCAATACAAATCAGAGCATATTGTGTACCTGTCATGATTCCAGGGACCTTTAAAGAGAATTAAACTGAGGCATAGAGGTTCAATGACCACACCTAGTGACACTTGCACACTCTGTAGGGCTAATACAAGGTCCTAAGTTCAGGGATCCCTGGAGACGGTTTTCCCCTGATTCTGACACCCTCGCAGGACACTCAGCTCTGGCTGGTACATTTGGTCCAAAAGAACAAGAAACTAGTCTTCCTGAAACAGGGAAGTAGAGAGACTCAGTGGTCAGGGGTGAGTGTGGACACCTAGAGACTGCCATCTTATCTTCTGTTTTCTCCAGAGCAGCTGGAGTCTGATTGTAGGGCCAGAAACCCTGGAGAGCAGTCTGTGTGGCCTTGAGACTATAGTAGGGACATGTGACCCACAAGAACATTGTTACCATTCTGTTATCATTCCCAAAGAGGACCAATCCCCCTTTGGTGACCACCCCTGGACGATGGGCTCCTGGGATGGGGAAAGCTTCTCCCTCTGGCACCAAGCCTGTAGTGTTCAGCGTTGAGTTGAAAAGCGTCACTTTCTGTTTGGAAACAGGAGAGAAAAACCAGAAGGTGGTGAATGAGGAAAGGCCCCCACCATTGGAAGCCTAGGCAGGGCTATGGATATGACGTGGCACAGAGGGCAGTACAATGTGGGCCTAGGACTCTGCCTCCAGGGGCACAAGCAAGGCATGGAGAAGATTTGGAGGCCTCTAGAGCCCTTAAGCCCTCTGTGCCCCTAAGACCCTTTGTGTTGCCCCCCAGCCTCAGATCTCAGATAGATTAGGCAGAAATCTGCTCAAGGCACTACAAAGTGAGGACACCTACCCTAGCGATGCCACCAAGCACTGGTCACTTTGCAGAGGGTCTTATGATGGCAAAGGCAGCAGGGACTGTGTCAGGGACTCCTGGATACAGTCTTAGCAGCTGGTCACTGACGAGGGGTTTGGACAGTCTGGGACTTTGTGAAGGAACTTTCCATGGGCTACAGACAAAGTCCCTACTCATAGTCTTGCCAGACCCTGATGCCTCAGAAAGCCTGTAAGCAACACCTGGCTTGCCTCATGCCCAGCCCCTAGCCTGAGCATGCCCCCCTCCCTCTGGAGCCAGGTAAAAGTCAGAGGTGGGCCTGAGGTCTCCATGAGCCCAGGGGTGAGAGTCAAAATATTTTACAAGCAATGCAGCTCAATCCAGACTTGATGCAGGGCCAGAAGGCCTTGAGCTGTGCTGTCCCTTTACACTTTAGCCACCAGATGATGGTCTCATAGTCCTAAGGGAGGGACTGAATGGCTATAGGAACTTGGATGGGATTGAGCTCAGAGAAGTGGCTATATACCAACCAGTTTTGCAGCCAGTGGGGCACAGCAGTGGACCTAGCTCAATCCCAGCTGCGCATGAACTCACCTGCCCACAAGCCTCTGTCCAGGCGCCTGGCACCTTGTCGTTCCCACGGATCCAATTATGAATGGCCTCTGCTGGCTGGTCCCAGTTGATCTGTGGGGCAGGATATGTCTGCTTGACCAGTCCATCTCTACTCCCTGACCATCTGGGTAACACCTCTGCCCTCCCTTTCAGCCCTGATAACCCCTGACAGTAGATAAAGCCTGGGAAAAAAAGCTAGGAAGTCTGGCTTCTTAGACACTAGTTTGAGTCCATGAACTGGGTGGGTCTCTTCTTGGTACCCATGCTCTGGGTACTCTCTGACCCTCAAGACTTTCATAGGTTGAGTAAACACAAACTGATGGTTTGGGGAAGATAATGTTCCATTGTTAAGATGGACAAGGCCTTACACAGAGTTCCAACACAAACTACAGGCCCATCCTACAGTGCTCTGCCAACTGTTTCTCCTGGCCTACAGGACTCACACAGATCCCCACAAATCACCTCCCAACCCCTGAGCAGATATCCAGCCCATATGCACCCAAGACTCTACTACTTGTGACAGCTTCGATGAACTGAATTACCTCTCCTCCCTCATCTTAGAGACTTTTGGCACTAGAGCTGATTACACACACACACACACACACACACACACACACACACACCAAAGTTCTTTCTGGGAATGGTGCTTGTGCATTTCTCCTGAAGAGAATCAGGAAAAAAAACAGAAAGGACACTGTTCCCTGCCTGTCTGGGTGCCACTTGCCTTCCTCCATCCATAGCTTTGCTTATTCTTCCCCAGCCTGGGAAGCCCTCTCTTCAGGCCTTAAACAATTACAACCTAATTGCCCAGCCAGAACCTCAGCCTCCCCAAGACACCCTCCACACTCCAGCCCAAGCAGACAGGTTTCAGGGTGAGCAGATCCCTGGTACTCACCTTGGCTGTTTCCTTTTTCTGAATGCCCTCGTAGGTGGCTCCTTCCTCAGGCTGAGGGAGTCTGGGGGCTTTGCCCTCAGCAATCAGCCTCACAGCCTGCACCTGTGGAGGCCCAGATCCGTTGGTATCCCGAGCATTAGGATGTTCATCCCCTGGGTTCACAGAGTCTGGACCCTGCCCCACACTAATCATACATGCCTGGCACACAACCACCACCCTAGAAATATCTCCTATATGAAGAGATAGTGCTAGTTCTAACCCAATTCCAATCTGTACAAGGGGCACAAAACCCCACTCTCTCTACTACACAAGGTTTTAGAAGATTATATATAACACACACACACATACACACACACAAATTTCCATGTTTTCTTGAACATTTTTTTATTGTTGTTCAAGTACAGTTTTCTGCCTTCCCCCCCACCCTTCACCACTATCCCAACACTCCCCACCTCCCTCCCCTGTTTCCACACCCCCTTGCTATTGTCCATGTGTCCTTTATAATTGTTCCTGTAAACCCTTCACCCTTTCCCCCTATAATCCTCTCCCTTCTTCCCTCTGGTCACTGTCAGCCTGTTCTCAATTTCTATGGAATTCTATGCAGCAGAAAGAAAGGAGCTCCTACCCTTTACAACAGCATGGATGGAACTGGAGAGTATTAAGCTAAGTGAAATATGCCAGGCAGTGAAAGATAAATACCATATGATCTCACCTTTAACAGGAACCTAATCAACAAAACGAACAAGCAAGCAAAATATAACCAAAGACAGTGAAATTGGAAAAAATTCCATGTTTTTTATCTAAAACCTTTCCTTTCTGGTAAAAAAAATGAAATGTTATGACAGTTTTGGAGGTCTGAGATTAAGTAGGGAGTAGTCTCTCTGTTAAAGGAAAGAGAAAGATTGTGGGAGAAGGAATCAGGGCAGGTGGGGAAGGCTGGCAAGAAAGGTGGGTTTGTGGTGAGGAAGGGATTGAGAGAAGAGCCCCAGAGACAGCAAGACTAAAAGTGATGGGAGTATGAGAAATGCCTGAAAAGTACTGCCCAGTGGAATGTTCTGTGGTGATGAATACATTCTATGCCTGTACTGTCCAACACAGTGGCCATCAGCCATGTGTAGTTCTTAGGGACTTGACTTGTAGCTAGTGAAACTGAGGAAGTCAATTTTTAACTAGAATTCATTTTAATTTAATAGCCTCAGGTGACTATTAGATAGCACAGCCTTAAAGGATATTTTTAATTGTTTCCTGCGAGATATGCAAGATAATGTCTTCCACTGTCATACCAAATCTCCAGCAAGTTTAATTTCTATGAGAAAGAACACAAAAAGGCAATTAACACACCTTAAAAAAAAGGTGGCAGCAGACCAGACTGATTGAGGGCAATGGAACAGCTGACATTTGGGTAGCAGTGAGCACTTTCACCTCATTGTTATGATTAATGCTACTTCAAAATACCAAATGATCTACTCCTGAAGGCCTCCTCTTGTCTGACTCCTGCCTGCTTCTGGAATGGGTGAAAAGCAGAAATATGTCTACCTCTGGCCACCACTAGCTGGCCTCCACCTGCTGGACCACCAGCAGCCTTGCACAACTCCAACCCCTTTGGAGTCAGATCCCATGGGGTCTGACTGCTGTGCCAAGCACAAGTGTCTCTGATTTTCAGTTCTTCTTGTGTCTTCCTCTGGTAACAAAAGCCTCTCCCATGAGGAACACTTGGTGTATAAGATACACCTGGAGGAGCCTTCCTTCCCCAACAGGCCAGGACAGGAAGCATGTGAGGCTTGCCAGAGTAGTCTATTACCCTGGTTAGTGATTGGCTCAGAGTGGTCACATGACTCCCAAGTCAGCCAATCAGAGTCTTCTCTGAATTTTTATTCATAAATTCTAGGACAAGGGCGATTTCTTTTCCACTGGAACCCAGAGGTGTATGCCTTGAGGTACCAGTGACTATCTTTCCTCCCATTTAAGGACATGAAACCTGAGAATGAAGCTAATCAAACAGAAAACAAGAATCAGGAAGAAAAAAAGAGAAATAGAATCCTAGCAACATGGCTTATGCCTCTGGATTCAGCTATGCTTGAAACCATCCCTGCTTTAGCCTTCTCTGTTAAATGAGTCGGAATGTTCCCTTTTGGCTAAAGTCTTTTGGGCTGGGTTCTGTCAGTTGTAAGCAAGAGTTCTGCCTAATACAGTAACTTATATGGCCAATTCTGCCTCTTTAAAACCATGAAATGAGAGCTCTCTCCCTCCAAAGTCTTGGAATTGGGGAGTAGATTACTGGCCAGCTTCAAGGGCAGGCTGGGCCTAGAGAGGGTCTCCAGAATAAATAGGCCAAGTAGGTACATGTGGCAATGACACCTCCAAGCCCTTACCATCCCTTTGATGCCTTCGGGGAAGAGGAAGCGGTTATACAAAGTGCTCACGGTGTCATCCGGGAGGATCTCACACTCTTTCTGGAGCAGAATGTCCCCAGTGTCCAGGCCATCATCTGCCCAGAAGATGGTAAAACCCCCTTTTTTATCTCCATGAATGAGGGTCCTAGGGAAAAGTAGAATGAAACTCTGGGTCTAGCAGGAAAAACAACAGAAGATGCCTTGGGGATGGCCCCTGCCATCCTCCAGCACACATCCTTGTTTCCCTCAAGCCCTGGGAGGATTGATGCCTGCTCTGGCAATTTAACTTAATCTTTCCAACTCGTGCAACAGGCATGGCATGCCGTTTTTACAGACAAGGAAATTGAAGTCCACAGAAGTGAAGACACATGGCTAGAGATCTTGATGTGTGAATTCCAATCAGATCAGTTTAACTGCAAACCCACTCTCTTTTCCCAACTCAAGTGTCTCCCTACCCTGACTACTCATCCCAACTGTCCCACCCATTCAACACATCACCCATTTATTGTCTTCTTAGTACTTCTCATCATCCATTTTTATCTCTTTCCAAGTGGATGCTACTGAGTATGGAAGTGGGCGGATTTTAGAGCAGACCACAAGGCACATCACGTGGGTGATGGTCCTGGTAGCCTCTTGGGTGAGGCCACCAGCAAACTCCTTCACAGCTGTTTCTGGGACCCCCGTCCACTTTTCAGTTTACTGTAGGAATACAGAGTGCTTAGCAATGCCAACCCCCAGTTCTCTTGAGCATTCTTTCTGACGGATAACATTAAACAATCTGGTATATGGATGCCATCTGGTATGGCAGGACAGGACAGGCACCTGCATGATGCCTGATCTGCAGCCACAGAGAAAAGCCCCAGGTTAAGGGAAGATGATGATTCAAGCAGAGGGCGATGTTTTTGCCATCTTACCAATTGATGGCTGAGGCCCCTCGATGCCGGGGGAGCAGACTCGGGTGGTAGATAATGGAGCCATGGCGGGGGGCATTGATGACTTCCATGGGGATGAACTGGCTGCAGAAGGGCAGGACATTGAGCTCAGCACCCAAAGCCTGGTATTTTGCCACCACATCAGGCACAGCCTGTCCTCCCGCCCTCCAGCGGGAGAACTTAAACACTGGCACTCCATCCTTCTCGGCCTCCAGGCCTGTGGGATAGTGAGTGAATAAGTAAATAAAAAATTAATCCCTTTTCACACCCACCCACATATGACCACCTCTGCCTTCCCAGCAAAGCGACGCATGCATCTTCTCCCCAGTCCTGTCCATTTCATCCTTCTTCAATGCCCAGCCAGGATCAAGCCAGCAGCACAGAGGGGACAGCCCTTGCCAAGGGTGAGGTTTCTGTCTGGACTGACTTCTGTTAAGGCGTGACAACTGAGCTCCTCCTTCTCCCAGGCTCCTGCCTGAGCCCCTATAGCTGACCTCTTGCCCTCATGCCACTCTCAACACCTTCACCATGCCCATCACCAAGTTACTGATCTCCACCCTTCTCTTCACTCTGTGGTGGGGTCTGAGACCCTGCAAATTGCAAAAGCACTGCCAATATGGGTATTGGAGGAGGAGAGAATAAGAGAGAAGAAAGGACTCACTCCTTTCTGTGAGCTTTTGTCCTGTGAGCATCACCCCAGCCTTACTTCTTCACCCCAAAGAAGCAGCTGAGTCACTTTGCAGTCTTCCCAATATCTGCAGAACTAGCCTCAGTGCACACAACTCCCTCCTGCTGGTGCCTGCACTCCAAAGTCCAAGTCCTAACCTTCATGCCCCTCCTCCTGCCCTGCTACCAGCACCCATGGCCAGCACACCCTCCACACAGGTCTGAATTACAGCCCACAATTCCAATTTTTAGAAGTTAGAGCTTCTTCCCTTGATTTTTCCCAGCCTTAGAGGTGGCAGTTACCTTCTGCAGTCATTATCCCAGTACTTTCAAGTTCTCTTTTGTATCATCTATCAGACACTTCATTGTTCCTGATTCTGTTAGTACTCCTGATAACTGGCCTCTGACTAGACCTGACCCACCTTCTATCCCCCTCTGCCTCTGTGCCTTGGATCAGTGTGAGCAGACTGTGCTTATAAAAGCCATTCCCACTGTGACCAAAAGAATACTTCTGCAGGACATCTGAGGTAGGGTCAAGTAGCAGCCCCAGCCAGGCTTAGTCTGGGTCCAGGCTCAGGGGCTGGTGTCAGTGGTCACTTAGGGGCTGGATTCAGGCTATGTCATGGGTCCCAGTGGAGTCAGATCTAGCAACAAGGCCTGGTTGACATCAGGGTGGTGCTGGAGTTGAGTCCACGGTCAGCCTGCACTGATATCCTGGGAAACTCAACTCTTCTTCATGAACTATAATCTTGTCCTAGTAAGCTACATAAGGCTCCTTTCCTAAGCCTGGCCCTTACATGCTATATCTGTCAGGCCTGAGAAAGATCCATAAGTGTCCATGGAAAGCCTATGAATCTGAGCTGAGGGCCCCTGCATCTTGCTGTGCTGAGGAGGTCCCCAGCTTAGCCAGGGATTCACAACTTGTGCTCCTTATACATCTAAGGGCATCAGCATCACTGGGGAACGTGTTAGAAATGCAAATTCTCAGACTCCATTCCATCCCTCTGAACAGAAACTCCCAGAATAGAGTTAGCACTCTATATAAGGACCTCCTAGTGGTCAGGATACAGTCACTCCTGCCTGGCATTTCTTTCAGGTCCTGGGCACTAGAAAACCTGGAGTAGTCAGACAATGGGGCCCTGGGAGCAAGGTGGAGATTTTCCATGGCCCTTCTCTAAGATGCAAACCTCACCCCACAATTAGATGAGGAGGAGGTCTCCACTTGTTCCAGAAAAGCCAGGCAGCCAGTTGGCACTAGAGCAGGATCAGGGTGGACCATGTGTGGCTGCCCCTGACCAAGGGACACCCACAGCCCCATCCCAAGATCCTGCACACTCGGCTCCCATCCACCAAAACTTGCCTTTTGAACACCCCATTTCCCTGTTCCTAGACCACCCACTCACCCAGGGGATCCACCTTCCCATTCTTGTCTGGGACAGTGAACACGCCTACGACCTCATGACCTTGCTTCCTCAGCTGGGAGTAAACTTCCTGGCCAAAGAGGCTCTGCCCAATAACTGCAATCTTCATGGCAGCAAGAGAGGTTCAGAAGGACCTGGGGAAGGAATAAGTGCAGCATTAGATAGGGCTTGCTGGCCTCCAGGAGGCAGTTGCACAGAATCTAACTTGCCTGCTCCTCTCCCAACATCTCAGCCCCTTTCGGGGGCTCCCCAGTGGCAGGCCACTGCAGGGAAACTGTAAAAGGACCAGAGAAAATAGTTCAACTAGGGGGAGGGGGACTTTAGATGTTACAGTGGGTGAGATGTACAGAGACAGTAAATTCAGGAACTCCTTGAAACCTTCCAAATTGGCATGGAACACTCTGGGTGTCAGGTTTGCTGAGGTATATTTGATCATATTTCTGTAGCTAACCAGTCTGTGACCTTGGTCAAGTCACATCAAGCCCCAGTTTCCTTATTTGTTAATGAGAAAGATGCCACATGCCTCAAATGATTTTCAGCCTATAAATATGGCTTAGAAGCACCAAGAGGGCCCAGGCCCTCAGTCTCACAGAAAAGTTTGTCTACCTCAGCCTCACAGAAAAGTGTGCTCCATGGACAGACCCTAAGGACTGAAGATAGGGGTGGGATGTGGGAGGGGTGACACTGGGCTGGCCAAAAAGAAGACAATATGGAATGACGCATAGCTAGGTCATGCAGATGTCTCCAACATTTGCTTATTCATTCACCATGCTCATATCTAGAAAACCCAATTTACCTGATACATTCTTTAAATCATGTATTTACAAAAATGTACATACTTTAGGGAAAAAATGTAATTTTAAAAATATTTTATTTATTTATTTTTTAGACAGATAGGAAGGGAGAAAGAGAGAGAGAGAGAAACATCAATGTGTGGTTGTCTCCCTCTCGACCCCCCACCAGGGACCTGGCCTGCAACCCAGGCATGTGCCCTGACTGGGAATTGAACTGGTGACCCTTTGAGCAGGCAAGCACTCAATCCACTGAGCCAAACCAGCCAGGGTAGGAAAAATTTTATTAAAGTTACATACCTTATACATGAAGAAAAGCACACAAAATATAAGTATGTAGCTCAATAAATCTTCACAAACTGAACACACCTTTATAATCAGCAATCAAAAAAAGCAGTATTTCATAAGCATCCCCTTGAACCTCTTCCAGTCACCATACCCCATAGAATTGAATACTTTTGCCTGTTTTTAAAATATATAAATTTCATTTACATAAATGGAATCATACATTGTAATATTTTGTGGATTTTCCCCCTCAACATTATTTATGTTGTTGTACTATGATATTTCTCATTGCTTCATAGTATTTCATTGTGTGAATGTAAATACATACATTTGTTTATCCACTCTACTATTGATCAGCATTTGTGTAGTTTTCCAGTTTAGGCTATTATCAAAAGAGATGCTCTAAAAATTCTGCCATATGGTTCTTATTGTATATAGGAATACACTTCTATGGGGTAGGTACCTAGGAGTGAAATTCCTAGGCAACAGGTATAAAAATGTTCAGCCTTAGCATATTATACCAGTTTTCAAAGTGGTTGTACCAATTTCCACTGCCATGTGTTCTGCATTGTGGCCTTGTACTTTTTCATTTCAGCTATTTTGCTAATATAAAATACAGATGTTTCATTGGGATTTTAATGACTAATGAACTTGAGCAGCTCTTTACATGTATGTTGGCCATTTGCATATCTTTGTGAGAATGGACTCTGACTCCTTTGTCTATATTTCCACTGGGTGGTCTTTTCCTTACGATTTTCAGGTAGTCTTTTGTTTTTGTTTTGTTTTGTTTTTTACAATAACCTAGGCTATGAGTCCTCAGTCAGATATGTATGTATGAAAAATATCTTCAATTCTGTTGTTTTCTTTTTTTAAAATATGTTTATTGATTTTAGAGAAAAAGGAAAGGGGAGGGAGAGAGAGATACAGACAGACAGACATCAATTGGTTGCCTCCCATATACACCCTGAAGAGAGATTGAACCCCCAACCTTTTGGTGTACAGGACAATGCTCAAATAAACTCAGTTATACAGGTCTGAGTCTGTGGTTTTCTTTTCAACTCTCTTATGGTGAACAGAGAAGTCCCTAAATGAACAGAGAAGTTCCTAAACTCAATAGATAATAGTATACTTTATCTAAATTTTCTTTTATGGCTAGTGGTTTTTATATTCTGTTTAAGAACCTTTGCCCACTCAAAGTTCATGAAAATGGTCTCTTTGTCTCCTAAAATCTTTTTCTTTGCTAATAAAAAGAAGTAAAGGTACAATAGAGTAAAGATAGTCATTTAGACAAATAGTGTTGAAACAACCGAACACTTATATGCAAAAAAATGAATCTAGACCTTATATCCTTCACAAAAAAATAATTCAAATTTAGGCCTTACATTCAAAATTCATCACAGACTTAAATTTAAAAAACAGAACTGGAAAACTAGATCATGGATAAGAAAACCTAGATGACCCTGGGTATGCAGTGAATGTTTTAAATACAACACCAAGGCCCCAGCTGGTGTGGCTCAGTGGATTGAGTGATGGTCTGCAAACCAAAGGATCACAGTTTGATTCCCAGTCAGGGCACATGCCTGGGTTGCGGGCCCAGTAGGGGGTATGTGATGGACAACCACACATTGATGTTTCTCTCTCTCTCTTTCTCTCTCCCTTACCCTTTCTCTAAAGATAAATAAATAAAATCTTTTAAAAAACACAACACCAAGGGCATGATTCATAAAAGAGAAAATTGATAAGCTGGACATCACTGACATCAAAAACTTCTGTTTTGCAAAAAGCATTGTCAATAGAATAAGAACAAAAGCCACAGATAGTAAGGACATATTTGCAAAACACATACCTGGTGAAGAATTTGTGTTCAAAATAAAGAACTCTTAAAAATTAACAATAAGAAAATAAACAACCTGACTAAAAAATGGGCCAAACATTTTAACAGATATATCATCAAAGAAGATATACAGATGGCAAATAAACATATGGAAATATGCTTCACATCATATGTCATCATGGAAATGCAAATTAAAACAAAATTGAAATACCACTACATGCCAATTAGAATAGCCAAACTCTGGAACACTGACAACATCAAATGCTGACAAGGGAGTGAAGCAACAAGAACACTCAATCATTGCTGGTGGGAATGCAAAATGATAGTCACTTTGGAAGACAGTTTGGCAGTTTCTTATACAACTAAACATATCCTTAATGTATAATCCAGCAATTATGCTTCTTACTATTTACCCAAATAAATTGAAAACTTACATGCACACAGATATTTATTATTGCTTTATTTGTAATTATCAAAACTTAGGAGCAACCAAGATGTTCTTTGGTAGGTGAATAGATTGATAAACAGTGGCACATTCAGATGATGGAATATTATTTAGCACTAAAAAGAATTTAGCTATCAAGACATGAAAAGACAGGAAGAAACCTGAGTGAACATTACTAAGTAAAATGGCTACTTACAGTAAGATTCCAACTTTATGATACTCTGGAAAAGGCAAAACTATGGAAATAGTAAAAAGACCAGTGATTACAGGGATTGGAACAGGGGAAAAGTATGAACAGGTGAAGCACAAAATTTTTAGGGCAATGAAAATACTTTGTACGATACTATGGACAGGGATACGTGTCACAATACACTTGTGCAAACCCAGAGAAAGTACAACATCTAGAGTGAACCCTCATGTCAACTAGAGACTCTGGATGATACTATTGTATAGTCCCATTTGTTTATTTTTGCTTTTGTTTCCCTTGTTGTTGGAGTAGAAGCCATAAGAACTTCACTAAGACTTATGTCAAGGAGCTTACTACCTAAGTTTTATTTTAGGTATTTCATGGTTTAGGCCTTACATTCAAATCTTTAATCCATTTAGAGTTAATTTTTGTGTATGGTGTAAGATAGAAGAGTCTAGTTTCTTTCTTTTGCATTTTACTATCCTATTTTCACAACACCACTTACTGAAAATACTTTCCTTTCTTCACTGTATGTTCTTGGATCTTTTGTTATAAATTAATTGTTCACGGAGGAGGGTTAAGATGGCGACAGAGTAGCACCTAGGGAACCTATCTCTCCTGCATCTGGTGGAAAATCCGGGCAGATCTACCGAAGAATAGCATAATCAACCAACAGTTCCCCAACATTTATGAAAATAGGAGATCAGAGAGTGTAACGGAGGAACCAAACAGCCGCAGGTTGGCAAGGAATCCAGAAGGAGATTGAAGACAAAAGCGGCTGTGCGCCCGCGGAAGGCCGCGGGCTGCGCCCGGCCGGGCGCTCCCAGGGCAGACGAACTCTGGTGGAGCGTGAGTACCAACGAGAATTGGCGCGCAGAGGGGGCTGGCACCATCAGGGGGAAACGGGAGCCCCGTCTGAATCCAGGGCCGGGGCGCCGGTGACGGGGTGAACGCTGTAGGGCCGGTGTCTGGTGGACCGGCAGCGCACTCCTCCGGAGAGAACTGACTCTCCCCTCCCCATCTTGGCAGGCGGATTAGTGCCGGGCAGAGACCCGTGGACTTGGGTTAACGTAGAGGGTGGCAACTGCGGACACCGGGGTCGCCAGCCCGCCAGCCCGGGGGATTTAAGAAGGACACTGTCATTCCTGGTCTTTTGGGATTGGGCTGGGCTGAGAGACAGGCTTTGTGGAGAAGTCTCTCTTGGGAAAGCCTGGGTCCCACAGAGAAGGACGGTACCGATACTGCGGGCCACAGGCAGCTTCTCGGGGCTGTGCGCGACCACAGACCAATCAACAGCCTGCTAGCTGGCGCTTGCAAACCTGCCCTCAGAGACGCGGCAACCAGAAAAATCGGTTTGGAGAGTTTGAAATCAACAAAGCACTCCTCTGGAGAGAGCCGACTCTCCCCTCCCCGTCTAGGCAGGCGGATTAGTGCCAGGCAGAGACCCGTGGGCTTGGGTTGGCATAAAGGGTGGCAGCTGCGGTCACTGTGGTCGCCAGCCCGCCGGCCCGCAGGCCCGCCAGCCTGAGGGATTTAAGAGGGACACTGTCATTCCTGGTCTTTTGGGATTGGGCTGGGCTGAGAGACAGGCTTTGTGGAGAAGTCTCTCTTGGGAAAGCCTGGGTCCCACAGAGAAGGACGGTACCGATACTGCGGGCCACAGGCAGCTTCTCGGGGCTGTGCGCGACCACAGACCAATCAACAGCCTGCTAGCTGGCGCTTGCAAACCTGCCCTCAGAGACGCGGCAACCAGAAAAATCGGTTTGGAGAGTTTGAAATCAACAAAGCACTCCTCTGGAGAGAGCCGACTCTCCCCTCCCCGTCTAGGCAGGCGGATTAGTGCCAGGCAGAGACCCGTGGGCTTGGGTTGGCATAAAGGGTGGCAGCTGCGGTCACTGT
The DNA here is from genome assembly GCF_014824575.4 of Sturnira hondurensis. NCBI lineage: Eukaryota > Metazoa > Chordata > Mammalia > Chiroptera > Phyllostomidae > Sturnira > Sturnira hondurensis. The sequence goes on from NW_028094602.1 coordinate 52,049, forward strand.
GGTCGCCAGCCCGCCGGCCTGCAGGCCCGCCAGCCTGAGGGATTTAAGAGGGACACTGTCATTCCTGGTCTTTTGGGATTGGGCTGGGCTGAGAGACAGGCTTTGTGGAGAAGTCTCTCTTGGGAAAGCCTGGGTCCCGCAGAGAAGGACAGTACCGATACTGCGGGCCACAGGCAGCTTCTTCGGGCTGTGTGCGACCACAGACCAATCAGCAGCCTGCTAGCACGCGCCTGCAAACCTGCCCTCAGAGACGCAGCAACCAGAAAAACCGGATTGGACAGTTTGAAATCAACAAAGGAAGGGTGCTTCCTTTTTTTTTTCTCTCTCTTCTTTTTGCCTCCTTCTCTAGTGTGTGTGTGTGTGTGTGTGTGTGTGTGTGTGTTTTCCATTCCCCCTTTTTTTTCTTTCTTTTTTTTTAAATTTTTTTTATTTTTATTTTTAATTTTTTAATTTTTTATTTTTATTTTTTCTCTTGCAACCTCTTTTCTAATTAATCTTATATATTGTAAACCGTATTGTTGATCTATCTTTCAATACTCTGTCCTTCATTTCTTCTCGTTTTTGTCCGGTTTTAGTCCTTCTGTTTCTCCCAAATTTTCCGCTTATTCCCCTTTTCTCCTGACTTTTGTGTGTCAGTGTGTCAGATTGTTTGTTTGTGCGTTGCGTAGTTGTCTTTTGAGGTGTATTATTATTATTTTTGTATTATTCTTACTCCTTTTTTCATTTCAAGAATATCTTTGTATCCCACCTCTTTCTGTACAGGTTTTTTAATCCTCGCTGGGTATACTGTACTACCTGTCAGGTTCCCACGGCTCCTTCCTCCACAGTGTTTTGCTGATTTTCTATACTTCACGTGCTTTCCTTTGCTATACTACCCAAGCTCTATAACCCCCATTTAGACAGATCACATAAAATTTATCACTTGAGTGTTCCGCTAATATTAGGGTAAATAAGGGCTGTTCTGTACAACAGTAATACTTCATAACACATCTCTCGGACCTTAGACCACCTTACAGGTGCCTCACTTCTATTACTCTATTTACTGACGCGCTACACCCAGTTACTAACCTGTACTGTCACCTTACCTCAAATCTGACCACCCGCAACCACACTGCTTTCTAGATACAACTCACAAGCCCCCCCTTCTTAACAAGACACTTAACTTATGCCCGCCCTTTCCTAAAAGTGGTAAGCTGGGTTGAAGAGCACGGTTAACTCTATACATAGCCAAGAGATTGTCTATTTCTTCTCTGCCCACTGTGTCTGTAAATAACATAAAATAACCCTCTGCTATCATAAACCATTTTGCCTCCCCCACAACTGATCACACACGCACAATAAAGAAAGGAGTTGGTGGAAGCAGAGAACAACAAGATACCTGCATAAGACTGCACCGGTGACTTTCACAGGTATCCTACCACAGAAGTTTACACCATAAACCCAGTGAACCAGAACAGATCAATTTAAGAAGTGGAGGACAACAAGAAGAGTATCACAAACAATGGGAAGACAAAGAAATAATCCCCAAACGAAAGAAAAGGAGGAAACCTCAGAAAGAATATTAGATGAAATAGAGGCAAGTCAACTATCAGATGTGGAATTCAAAGCACTGGTTATCAGGAAATTCAAAGAGCTAACAACGAGCTACCAGAAACTACAGGGGAGCTACAATGAACTCTCTGCAAACTATACCAACATGAAAAAGGAAATGGAAACCATCAATAAAGGCCAAGAGGAAATGAAGAATACAATTTCTGAATTGAAGAACACAGTAGAAGGTATGAAGAATAGAATCGATATGGCGGAAGATCGCATAAGTGAGATTGAAGACAGGTTAGAAAAAATCTCCCAGACGGAACAAGTAAGGGAAAAGAGAATCAGAAAAAATGAAGAGAATTTAAGAGAAATGCAAGACAACATGAAACGTAATAATATCCGAATAATAGGAATTCCAGAAGGAGAGGAAGAGGAACAAGGGATAGAAAACCTACTTGAAAGAGTAATAACGGAAAATTTTCCTAAGTTGAGGAGAGATAAAGTCGCACGGATCCAGGAATCACAGAGAGTCCCCAGCAGGTGGAACCCAAAGAGGCCTACTGCAAGACACATCATCATTAAAATGGCAAACCTCCAAGATAAAGAGAAAATCCTAAAGGCAGCAAGGGAGAAAAAGGAAGTGACATACAAGGGGGTCCCAATAAGGCTGGCTACTGACTTCTCAATGGAAACATTCCAAGCAAGAAGAGAATGGCAAGAAATATTCCAAGCAATGAGAAACAGAGGCCTACAACCAAGGCTACTGTACCCAGCAAGGCTCTCAATCAAGATAGACGGCCAAATAAAGAGCTTCCAAGACAAAAGAAGTCTAAAAGAATACGCTTCCACCAAACCAGCTCTACAAGAATTACTAAAAGGGCTGCTTTAAGGAAAGGAAGGAAGAGAGAGAGACAGAGAGGAACACAGGTACATAAATGGCAATGAATAAGTACATTTCAATAATAACCTTAAATGTAAATGGATTAAATGCACCAATTAAAAGACACAGAATAGCTGAATGGATAAGAAAGCATGACCCACACATATGCTGCCTACAAGAGACCCACCTCAGGTCAAAAGACCATCACAGACTAAAGGTGAAAGGATGGAAACAAATTTTCCAAGCAAATGGACAAGAAAAAAAAGCCGGGGTAGCAATTCTCATATCAGACAAAATAGACTTCAAAAACAGGGCCATAAAGAGAGACCCAGAAGGTCACTTCATATTGCTCAAGGGAAGAATCCACCAAGAAGACATTAACATCGTAAATATATATGCACCCAACATAGGAGCACCCAAATATATAAAGAAAATCCTAGAGGACCTCAAAAATGATATTGACAGCAACACAATTATAGTAGGGGATTTTAACACCCCACTGTCAAAAATGGACAGATCTTCCAAACAAAATATCAACAAAGATATTGCAGCATTAAATGACACTCTAGATGAAATGGACCTCATTGATATATATAGAGCCCTTCACCCTAAAGAAGCTAAATACACATTCTTTTCAAATGCACATGGAACATTTTCAAAGATAGACCACATGATAGGACACAAAACGAGACTCAACAAATTTAGGAAAATAGAAATCATACCAAGCATTTTCTCTGATCACAAGGGACTGAAATTGGAAACTAACCCCACAGGAAGAAACCAAAAACACACAAAATCATGGAGATTGAATGGTATGCTATTAAACAACGAATGGGTCAAGATAGAAATCAGGGAAGAAATAAAAAAGTTTCTGGAAACAAATGAAAATGAACTCACCACAACCCAAAACTTATGGGACACGGCCAAGGCAGTCCTGAGAGGGAAGTTCATAGCAATACAGGCTTACCTAAAGAAAATAGAAACATTTCAAACAAACAACCTAACCCGACGCCTCCAAGAACTTGAGGAACAACAACAGAGACAGCCCAGAGCAAGTACAAGGAAGGAAATAACCAAGATCAGAGCAGAATTAAATGACATAGAGACTAAAAGCACAATTCTAAAGATCAATGAATCCAGGAGTTGGTTTTTTGAAAAGATAAACAAAATAGATAAACCTTTAAGTAGGCTCATCAAGAAAAAAAGAGAGAGGACCCAAATAAACACAATCAGAAATGAAAGCGGAGAGATTACAACTGATACCACAGAAATAGAAGAGATTGTAAGGAATTACTATGCAGAGCTGTATGCGAAGAAATTTGAAAACCTAGATGAAATGGACAAATTTCTAGAAAAATATAATCTTCCAAAACTCAATGAAAAAGAAGCAGAAAACCTGAACAGGTCAATAACAGCAGCGGAAATTGAAGAAGTAATCAAAAAACTCCCATCACACAAAAGCCCTGGACCAGATGGTTTCACAGCAGAATTCTACAAAGCTTTTAAGGAAGAACTAACCCCGATTCTTCACAGACTATTTCAAAAAATCCAAAAGGAGGGAAAACTCCCCAACTCTTTTTATGAAGCCAGCATCATCCTAATTCCAAAACCAGACAGAGACACAACAAAGAAAGAAAACTTCAGGCCAATATCGCTGATGAACATAGATGCTAAAATCCTCAATAAAATATTGGCAAATCGCATCCAACAATACATCAAAAAGATCATACACCATGACCAAGTGGGATTCATCCCAGGGATGCAAGGATGGTTCAATATTCGTAAATCAGTAAATGTAATACACCACATAAACAAAAGCAAACACAAAAACCACATGATCATATCAATAGATGCGGAAAAAGCTTTTGATAAGGTACAACACCCATTTATGATAAAGGTACTCAGCAAAGTGGGAATAGAGGGAGCATTCCTCAATATAATAAAGGCCATATATGAAAAACCTACAGCCAACATCATACTCAATGGACAAAAACTAAAAGCTTTTCCACTAAGATCGGGAACAAGACAAGGTTGTCCACTTTCACCACTTCTATTCAATATAGTATTGGAAGTTCTAGCCACAGCAATCAGACAAGAAAAGGAAATAAAAGGCATCCAAATTGGAAAGGAGGAAACAAAACTGTCATTGTTTGCAGATGACATGATAGTGTACATGGAAAATCCTATAGACTCTACCAAAAAACTGCTCGAACTAATAAATGAATTTGGCAAAACAGCGGGTTACAAAGTCAATATCCAGAAATCAAAGGCATTTTTGTATACTAACAATGAAACAGCAGAAGCAGAAATCAAGAAAAAAATCCCATTCGATATAGCAAAAAGAAAAATAAAATATCTGGGAATAAACCTAACCAAGGAGGTTAAAGACTTGTATGCAGAAAATTACACAACACTGAAGACAGAAATCAAGGAAGACACAAACAAATGGAAACATATACCGTGTTCATGGATTGGAAGAATTAACATCATCAAAATGTCCATACTACCCAAAGCAATTTACAGATTTAATGCAATACCTATTAAAGTGCCGATGGCATATTTCACAGACATAGAACAAACACTTCAAAAATTTATATGGAACTACAAAAGACCACGAATAGCAGCTGCAATTTTGAGAAAGAAGAGCAAAGTAGGAGGGATTACAATACCTGATATCAAACTGTACTACAAGGCCACTGTAATCAAAACAGCCTGGTACTGGCATAAAAACAGGCACATAGACCAATGGAATAGAACAGAGAGCCCAGAAATAAACCCAAACCTCTACAGTCAATTAATATTCGACAAAGGGGGCAGTAACATAAAATGGAGTAAAGATAGCCTCTTCAACAAATGGTGTTGGGAAAACTGGACAGCCACATGCAAAAAAATGAAACTCGAGCACCAACTTACACCATACACCAAAATAAATTCAAGGTGGATAAAAGACTTAAATATAAGCCGGGAAACCATTAAAGTCCTAGAGGAGAGCATTGGCAGGAAAATCTCAGACATTCCACGCAGCAATATTTTTACTGATACGTCCCCTAGAGCAAGGGATATAAAGGAAAGAATACACAAATGGGATCTCATCAAAATTAAAAGCTTCTGCATGGCTAAGGAAAACAGTATCAAGATACAAAGAGAAGCAACTGTTTGGGAAAACATATTTGCCAATGATACCTCAGACAAAGGTTTAATCTCCAAAATATACAAAGAACTCACTCGACTCCACTCAAAGAAGACAAGCAACCCGATTAAAAAATGGGCAGAGGACTTGAACAGACATTTCTCCAAGGAGGACATACAGAGGATCCAGAGACACATGAAAAGATGCTCGATATCGCTAGCTATCAGAGAGATGCAAATTAAAACCACAATGAGATACCACTTAACACCAGTCAGAATGGCTATCATAAACAAAGAAACAAACAACAAGTGCTGGAGAGGTTGTGGGGAAAAGGGGACCCTAGTTCACTGTTGGTGGGATTGCAGACTGGTACAACCACTATGGAAAGCAGTATGGAATTTTCTAAGAAAACTAAAAATGGACGTGCCTTTTGACCCAGCAATTCCACTGCTAGGAGTATATCCTAAGAACCCTGAAGCACCAATCCAAAAGAACCTATGCACCCCGATGTTCATAGCAGCACAATTTACAATAGCCAAGAGTTGGAAGCAACCTAAATGCCCATCGGTCGATGACTGGATCAAAAAACTATGGTATATTTACAGAATGGAATTCTATGCTGCAGAAAGGAAGAAGGAGCTCCTACCCTTTGCAACATCATGGATGGAGCTGGAAAGCACTATGCTGAGTGAAATAAGCCAGGCAGTGAAAGACAAGTACCATATGATATCACCTTTAACAGGAATGTAAACAACAAAACAAACAAGCAAGCAAAAGGTAACCAAAGACAGTGAAATACAGAACATGCTGACAGGGTCCAGAGGGTAGAGGGGAGAGAAGCACAGAGTAAAAGGGGATGGACTCACATGAATAAGTATGAAAGACACATGGACAATAACTAAGACGGGGGTTGGAGATGGGGGGGTGGGGAGCACTGGGGGGGTGCAGGGCTGGGAATACAAGAAAGAAAACTGTACTTGAACAAAAGTTAAATAAATTTTAAAAAAAGCAAAAAAACATAAATAAATAAATAAATAAATAAATAAATTTTTCACATATATGTGGGTTTACTTCCAGGCTCTCGATTCTGTTCCATTTATCCATGTGTCTCTTTTTCTGCCAACACCATGCTGTTTTCATTACTATAGCTTTGTAATATTTGTTGAAATTAGGGAGTGCGATACCATCAGCTTTGTTCTTTATTTTTTTCTCAAGATTGCTTTGGTTATTGGAGGTCTTTTGTAGTTCCATACAAACATTGGAATTTTAAAATTCTATTTTTGTGAAAAATGCCATTGAGATATTGATAAGCATTGCATTGTTGCTTTAGATAATGTGAACATTTAAAAATGTTAATTCTGGTAAGCCACAAGCATGGAATATCTGTCCATTTCTTTGTGTCTTCATTTTATTTTCAACAATGTCTGATAGCCTTTAGCATACAGATCTTTCACCTCCTTGATTAAATTTATTTCTATTTTATTCTTTTTGTTGCAATTGTATGGGCTAGCCAAAATGTTCCTTTTTCCCCCCATAAGATGGTTCTAGCAGTGTTTAGTTGTCTTTAATTTCATTGGAAATATTTTTTTTTAGATTGTATTGTGACAGCTTTCATATCAGCGTGTATTTTTTAAAAAGTACTTACAAAATTGTTGATTTTTTGTGTAGCCATTTTAACATTGAAGATTGAAGAAAATAAGCAGCATTTTTAGCATATTATGCTTTATTATTTCAAGAACGGTTGAAACATCCCCAAAAAAAGATTTATGCAGTGTATGGAGAAGGTGCTGTGACTGATCGAATGCATCAAAAGTGGTTTGTGAAGTTTCGTGCTGAATATTTCTTGGTGGACAATGCTTTACATTTAGGCAGACCAGTTGAAGTTGATAGCAATCAAATCAAGACATTAATTGAGAACAAGCAACATTGTACCGCACATGAGAGAGATGACATACTGGAAACATCCAAATCAATAGTTATTGGTGAGAATGAAAAATGTGTCTTTTACAAAAAAAAACAAAAAACAACTAAATGCACTTTTGGCCAACCCAATAAATGGGATTGTTTTTTCATTTCTTTTATGAGTTTTTCCTTGGGAGTATATAGAAATGCAACATTTTTGTATGTTGATTTTGCACTCTGAAAGTTTACTTATTTTATTATTTCTAATAAATTTTGTGCGGAGTATTTAGAGTTTTTTATATATAAAATCATATAATCTATAAACAGTAAGAGTTTTACTTCCTCCTTTCCAATTTGGATGCTTTTTATTTCTTTGTATTGCCAGATTGCTCTAGTTAGGACTTCCAATACTATGTTGGCTAACAATGACAAGAGTGAACATCCATGTCCTTTTTCCTCGACTTGGAGGAAAATCTTTCAGTTTTTCATTTTTGAGTATATTAGTTGTGGGTTTGTCATATATGGACTTTATTTGTTGAGGTACTTTCCTTCTATGCCCATTTAACTGAGCGGTTTTTTAAAAGATTTTATTTATTTATCTTTACAGAGGAAGGGAAGGAGAGAGGGAGAGAAATATTGATGTATGGTTGCTTCTTGTGCATCCCCTGCTGGGAACTGGCCTGCAACCCAGGCATGTGCCGGGACTGGTAATCGAACCTCGGTTGTTTGGTTCACAGGCCCGTGCTCAATCTACTGAGCCACACCAGCCAGGGCTTAACTGAGAGTTTTTTGTTTTAACATAAATGGATGTTGAAATTTGTCAAGTGCTTTTTCTTTTTTGCATCCACTGAAATGATCATATGGTTTTATTCTTTATTTTGTTAATGTGCTGTATCACATTGATTGACTCGCAAATGCTGATCATCCTTGCATCTCTGGAATAAATCCCACTTGATCATGGTGTATGATCCTTGTAACATTGTATTAGATTTGCTAATATACTGTTGAGTTTTTTGCATGTATGTTCATCAGGGATATTGGTCTATAATTTTCTTTTTTTTGCATTTTTTTGGTTTTGGTATCAGGGTAATGCTAGCCTCATAAAATGAGTTTGGAAATCTTTCCTCCTCATCAGTTTTGGAAGAGTTTGAGAAGGATAATTCTTAAATCTTGTTTGAGTATTTGGTAGAATTCACCAGCACAGCTGTCTGATTCTGCACTTTTATTTTACAGAGTCTTTAATTTATTGTTTCAATTTCCTTACTAGGAACTGGCCTATTTAGGTTTTCTATTTCTTCATGATTTAGACTAGGAAGGTTGTATGATTCTAAGAATTTATTCTTTTCCTTTACATTTTCTTATTTTTTGGAGCTCAGCTGCTTACAGTAATCTCTTCTGACACTTCATATTTAAGTGGTGCCTTTTGTAACTTCTCTTTTGTTTCTCTTGAGCCTTCTCTCTTTCACGTTAATGACTCTAGCTAAAGCTTTGTCAATTTTCTTTATCTTTAAAAAAAAGCTCTTACTTTCATCAATCTCTTCTATTGTCTTTCAAATGTCTACTTCATTTATTTCTGCTCTGATTTTTACTATTTTCTTTTATTGACTTTGGGCTTCATTTGTTCTTGTGTGTAAAATTAGATTGTTTGATATTTTTATTATTTCTTGAGACAGGCCTGTATTGCTATTTATGTCCCTCTTAGTACCCCTTTTGCTTCATCTACTGATTTTATTATATTTTCATTTTCACTTGTCTCCAAATACTTTACATTTCCTCTGATTTCCTCATTGACTCAATAGTTGTTCAGTAGCATGTTGTTTAATCTCCACATATTTTCAGCTTTTCTAGTTTTCTTCTTGTAGTTGATTTCTAGTTTCATCCCACAGTAGTCAAGAAGATGCTTGGTATGATTTCAATCTTCTTAAGTTTATTGAGACTTGTTTTGTGCCCAAACATACAGTCTATCCTTGAGAATGTTCCATTTGTACTTGAGAGAATGTGCATTCTGTTGCTTTGGGGTGGTTTGTTCTGTATATAAGTCTGTTTGGTTTAATATATCATTTAATGCTGCTGTTTCCTTGTTGATTTTCTGTCGATGGTTTTTCCACTGTTTTAAGTGGAGTATCAAAGTCATCTATTTTTATTGTGTTATGGTCAGTTTCTCCCTTTAGATCCATTAATAATTACTTTAAATATGCTGGTGCTCACCCAATGTTGGGTACATATGTATTAATAAATGGTATGTTATCTCTATGGATCGTTCCCTTAATCATTACATAAAGTCCATCTTTGTCTCTTGTTGCCTATTTTGGCTTGGTCTGTTTTGTCTGATATAAGTAGGGTTATAATGGCTTTCTTTTGGCTTTGATTTGTTATCCTCCACCCCTTTACTTTGAGCCTATGTTTGTCTTTAGAACACAGATAAGTCTATTGCAGGCAACAAATGTTGGGTCTTGTTTTTTATTCTATCCAGCCACTTTATGGTTTTTGATTGGTGGGTTCATTCTATTTAACATCTGGGGTAATTATTGATATATGAGGGCTTACTATTGCCATCTTATCTTGTTTTCTGTTTTTTCTATATCTCATTTCTCTAATCATGTTTTTGTCTGATAGTTGAGCTTAGAGGTTTTCTATGAAGTTTTCCTCAGTTTTCTCTTATGTTTCATGTCTCTGCTGTAGATTGTTTTGAAATATATTTGATTTTGCAATTATAGTTGTCCCTTTTTTCTCCCCTTTATTCCCCTCTGTCCTGAACACCCCTCCCACCAGCAATCTGCTCCTCTTTAGTTCATGTTCATGGATATACATGTAAGTGCATTGGCTTCTCCATTTTCTGTACTATTCTTAACCAGCTCCCTGTCTATTTTGTACCTACCATTTGTGCTTGTTATTCCCTGTACCTTTTCCTCCATTCTCCCTCTCCGCCCTCCCCACTGATAACCCTTCATGTGATCTCCACTTCTGTGATTCTGTTCTTGTTCTAATTGTTTGCTTGTTTTTGTTTTCTTAGTTTCAGATGTTCATAGTTGTGAGTTTTTTCAGTTTTCATCATCTTAGATAAGTTTCTTTAAATTTTCATATAATAAGGGCTCAGTGATGATGAACTCCTCTAACTTGACTTTACCTGGGAAGCACTTTATCTGTCCTTCCATTCTAAATGATAGTTCAGCTGGAGAGAGTAATCTTGGAAATAGGTCCTTGCCTTTCATGACTTTGAATGCCTCTTTTCAGCCCCTTCTTTTTCCAATCCCTCAAACGGTTTCTTTTGGAAAATCAACTGTTAGTCTTATGGGCACTCCTTTGTAGATAACTGTCTCCTTTTCTCTTGCTGCTTTTAAGACTCTTCCCTTATCTTTAATCCTGGATAATGTAATTATGATGTGCCTTGGTGTGTACTTCCTTGAATCCAACTTATTTGGGACTCTCTGAGCTTCCCGAACTTCCTGGAATTCTATTTCCTTTGTCATACTGGGGAAGTTCTCCTTCATTACTTTTTCAAATAAGTTTTCAATTTCTTGCTGCTGCTGTTCTTCTCCTTCTGACACCTCTATGAATTGTATGTTGGAACATTTAAAGTTGTCCCAGAGGTTTCTAAGCCTCTCCTTATTTTTTTGAATTATTATTTCTTCATTCTGTTCTGGCTGAATGTTTATTTCTTCCTTTTAGACCAAACTGTTGGTTTGAGTCCTGCTTTTCTTCTCTTCACTGTTGTTTTCCTGTATGTTTTTATTTGACTTTGCATAGCTTTCACTTTTTCCTCCATTTTGTGACCATACTCAACCATTTCTGTGAGCATCCTCATTACCAGTGTTTTGTACTTTGCATCTGACAGATTGGCTATCTCTTCATTGCTTAGATCCATTTTTGGAGTTTTGATCAGCTATTTCATTCAGGCCATATTTTTTTTTTTGTCTTTGCATGACTGTAACATTGTAAAGTGTAGGGCCTTCAGTGTTTGTCAGGATGAGGCAACCAACGTTGCTGCCTTGTGGCAGTGTATATAGGGAGACGGTCCAAGAGGGAACAATGCCACTACCTTGGCTCTTGGCCAACTTTCAGTCACTCCCCTTGCCACTCACAAGCAAGCTGGGCCCTTCTGGTGCTGATTCCCATGGTGGGTGGGTGCATTCTAGGATCCTGTGGGTCTCCCCGATGAACTCTTCTTTGAGGCTGAAAGTTTCTGCCACCAATGCAACCCCCACAGATTTTTACAGCCAGAGGTTTTGAGACGTTATTTCCCCATGATGGAACCCTGTGTTGCATGGTTTGTCTTGCCCCTCAGTTGTTCATCCTAGTTTATCCACATGCAAATGTGAGACCACCCAGTCTGCCAGCCACTGCTTCACCTACTGGTTCCTCCAGCCACTGCTTTGCCATGCACTTTCTCTGTCCTAGCTGCCCGTCTCTGCCCTTCCTACCTATCTGAATTAATGTTTCTTCAACTCCTTGGTTGTCAGACATTTTTGATTTTATGACAGTTCTGGTTACTTTTTGCTTTTAAGTTCATTGTTGCTCTTCTTTTGGTTGTGCCAGGAAGCAAAGTACATCTACCTACACCTCCATCTTGGCCAGAAGTCCTCTGCTCTATATTTTTGTTTTATGATTACCATGTGGTTTGTATAAAATATCTCATAGACAAAAGTCTTTTTTTCTGCTGATAGCATCTTATCTTTATTTGCTAGGTTCCAACCTTTTCTTCCTTCCCTTTTATGCTTTTGTTATTACACTTCATGTTGTAGGTCTATTGCCAAATTTCAGTAGCTATAGTTATTTATAAGGTTTTTTTCCTTTAATGCTAACCTTTAGTGATTAACACTCTATTCCAAAATAACTTTGATATTTTCTGATTCTGTCACTTTACTCAAAGTTTTATATATATTTTTTCTGTCATTTCATTTCTTGTAAGGCAAATCTAGTGGTTGTGAACTATTTCAACTTTTGTCAGAAAAAGCCTTTGTTTGTCCTTCATACAAATAAAGAATAACTTTGCTGAATAGAGTATTCTTAGCTGCTAGTTTTATCTTTCAATGTTTTGAATATGCCATTCCACTATTTTGTGGCTTGTAAGTTTCTGCTAAGAAATGTGATAGCCTAATAAGGGTATGTTTGTAGGTTACTGACTTCTTTCCCTCGGCTCCCATCAAAACCCATTCTTTATCATTGACTTTTGACAGTTTAATATAATGTCTTGGAGAAAGTCTGTTTGCATTGAGATAATTAGGTGTTTCATTAGCTGTGTAGATTTATACAACAGTTCTGTCACCAGTTCAGGAGAATTCCTAGCTGTCATTTCTTTAAATAAGCCCTCAACTCCCTTCTCTCTCTCTTTTCCTTCTGGGATACTCATTACTTTTATGTTGCTTTTTTTCTAATAGAGTTGGATAGTCTTCGAGAGTTTCTTCAGTTTTCTTTCTCCTCTTTTACCTGAATCATTTCTACAATTCTATCTTTGAATTCACTAATTCTCTTATCCATAATCTTGTTCTATTTTCAATGTTTTCTAATGCATTCTCCATCTCATTTATTTGGTACTTCAGCTCCAGCATTTGCTCAGTTCTTTTTTAGAGTTTCAATCTCTTTGGTGTGGTACTCCTTCCGTTCATTAATTTTATTCTTGAACTCATTGAACTGTCTTTCTGAATTTCCTTGTACTTCACTGAGTTTCTTTAAGATACCTATAGTGAATTCTTAATCAGATCACAATCTGGCATGGCTTTAAGTTTAGTTTCTGTAAAACTGTCATTTTCTTTTTGTGATACCATGTTACTAAAATTTTTCACTGTGTTTGATGAATTTTTCCTCTGTTGAGGCATCTGAAGTAGCAAACACCTTTCTAAGTTGCCTCTAGTTAAGCCCTTTCCACCCTCCACTGCCTTTGCCAGTGGTATCCCCCGTGCTTTTCTTGTCACTGTCTGTGCCTACATGGTTGCTGGTGCCTTGCTGCTATCTGTCAATAGGTTGTGAGTGCTGCTGCTATTTCTGCAGACTCAGGTCTTGGATGCCACCACAGTTCCTGGAGCTTCTGGAGGTCATGGGAGCCATCACTGCTGTTGTGAGCACCAGGGTCTTAAAAGCGTATCTTGCTGATATAAGGACCAAGATCATAGTCGCAACCACTACAGGGTAGAGGGTACTTGGCCTGTGGGTGCTGCTGAAATCCTGGAGCCTGTAGTCTTGGGCATTGCCATGATTGCTGTAGCTTAAGGTCACAGGCACCACTATTACTACCATGGGTACTGGGGTCTTGGGCACAGTCCTTGCTCCTGGGAGGCCCAAGGTTACAGTTGCCACAATGGCAGGGAGATGGGACATAGGTGTCCTGGACACTCCTTAGAATCTTGGATTTTCTGGTAATTGGCTCTGCTGCCTCCAAGAGATCATCTAATCCACCCACCTTCAGATCTAGAAGTATATAAATCTCTGAGATGTCCTGATGTGCTGTGTGGAGGACCTCATGTCAAGCTGTGGATGTCCTACTGTTTGTAACTTAAAAAGAAAAACAAAGCAAACAACTCTTGCTGCCACAATGCTGATGTCACATCATCTTAATTTTAAAACTTTATTGTTTTACTTTTCATATTTAAATGTGCAATCCTTCTAAATTTTATTTTTGTGTACAGCATGAGGTAGAAATCCAGAAATATTGTTTCCATATGGAAATAAAATTAACCCAGCACCTCATAATGAAAAGTTCTTCCTTTCTCCATTGAAAACAGAATGTATCAGTAAATCTATATATAGACTTGTATTCTATTCCATTGGTCAATTTGTTTACCTTTGTGTTTACTATAGCTATTTTGTATTAATTTACTATACTGGTAAAAGTTATATGACATAAAACTTGCTATTTTAACCAGTTATAAGTGTACAGTTCAGTGGTATTATTTACATTCACAGTGTTGTGCAAGCATTATAACCATCTATTTCCAAAACTATTTCATCAACCCAAACAGAAAAATAGGGATTATATCAGACTTCTTTTCAGAAACATGGCAGGTGAAAAAAGTGGACTGAAACACTTAAAGTACTGAAAGATAAATCTCATCAACCTAAAACTGGATCTAATCTGTATCCAGTAAAATGTGAAGAATTTTCTTCACTTCAAAAGTGAAGAATAAATGAAGATTTTCTCAAACAAAAATTAAGGGAATATGTCACCATTAAACCTAACTTACACAGTATTTTAAAAGAAGTTGTTCAAGACTTCCAGCCAAGATGAAGGGATAGATAGACACACTGTGGTTCCTCGCACAACCAAAAAAAAAATGACAACAACAAATTTAAAAAGAAAAAACAACCAAAACTCACAGAAAATCAAATTGTACGGAAGTCCAACAACCAAGGACTTAAAAGAGAAACATTCAAGGCATCCAAATCGGAAAGGAGGAAACAAAACTGTCATTGTTCACAGCTGACATGATAGTCTACATAGAAAATCCTATAGACTCCCCTCCAGAACTGCTCAACCTAATAAAAGAATTCAGCAAAACAGTGGGATACAAAGTCAATATCCAGAAATCAAAGGCATTTTTGCATACCAACAATGAAACAGCAGAAGCAGAAATCAAGAAAAAATCCCATTCGATATAGCAAAAACAAAAATAAAATACCTAGGAATAAACCTAACCAAAAAGGTAAAAGACCTATATGCAGAACACTACACACACTGAAGAAAGAAATCAAGAAAGACACAAATAAATGGAAACATACACCATGTTCATGGATCAGAAGAACCAACATCATCAGAATGTCCATACTACCCAAAGCAATTTACAGATTCAATGCAATACCTATTAAAGCACCAATAGCATATTTCACAGACATAGAACAAACACTTCAAAAATTTATATGGAACCAGCCCTGGCTGGTGTAGCTCAGTGGATTGAGTGCGGGCCTGCGAACAAGAGGATCACGGTTCGATTCCCAGTCAGGGCACATGCCTGGGTTGCACGCCAGTTCCCTGCAGGCCATTTCCCAGCAGGAGACGCACAAAAGGCAACCATACATTGATGTTTCCCTCTCCTTTCCCTCTAAAGATAAATAAATAAATAAAATCTTTAAAAAAAAATTTATATGGAACAATAAACGACCTGGATAGCAGCTGCAATTTTGAGAAAGAAGAGCAAAGTAGGAGGGATCACAATACCTGATACCAAACTGTATTACAAGGCCACTGTAATCAAAAAAGCCTGGTAATGGCATAAAAACAGGCACATGGACCAATGGAACAGAGCAGAGCGCCTTGGGTTTATTAAAGAAATAAACCCAAGTCTCTATGGTCAATTAATATTCAACAAAGGGGGCAGCAACATAAAATGGAGTAAAGATAACCTCTTCAACAAATGGAGTTGGGAGAACTGGACAGCTATGTGCAAAAAAAAAAAATGAAACTCGAGCACAAACTTACACCATACACCAAAATAAATTCAAGGTGGATAAAAGACTTAAATATAAGCCGTGACACTATTAAAATCCTAGAGGAGAACATAGGCAGGAAAATCTCAGATATTTCACACAGCAACATTTTTACTGGTATGTCCCCTAGAGCAAGGGACATGAAGGAAAGAATAAACAAATGGCATGTGGGATCTCATCTAAATAAAACCTTTCTGCATGGCTAACAAAAACAGTATGAAAAAGAAAAGAGAACCAATGGTATGGGAAAACATATTTGTCAATGATACCTCAGACAAGGGGTTAATCTCCAAAATATATAAAGAACTTACATGACTCCAAGGAGATAACTCTAAGGAGATAAGCAACCCAATGAAAAAAATGGGCATAGGACTTGAACAGACACTTCTCCAAGGAAGACATACAGAAGACCCAGAGACACATGAAAAGATGTTCAGTATTGCTAGCTATCAGAGAGATGCAAAATAAAACTACAATGAGATACCACTTTACACTGGTCAGAATGGCCATCATAAACAAAGCAACAAACAAGTGTTGGAGAGGTTGTGGAGAAAAGGGATCTCTAGTACACTGTTGGTAGGATTGCAGACTGGTACAACCACTATGGAAAACAGTATGGAATTTTCTAAGCAAACTAAAAATAGATTTTCCTTTTGATCCGGCAATTCCACTGCTGGGATTATACCCTAAGAACCCTGAAATACCAATCTATAAGAACCTATGCACCCCAATGTTCATAGCAGCACAGTTTACAATAGCCAAGTGTTGGAAACAACCTAGGTGCCCATCAGTAAATGAGTGGATCCAAAAACTATGGTACATATACACAATGGAACTCTATGCAGCAGAAAGAAATAAGGAGCTCCTACCCTCTGCAACAGCATGGATGGAACTGGAAAGCATTATGCTAAGCAAAATAAGCCAGGTGGTGAAAGACAAATACCACATGATCTCACCTTTAAGAGGAACCTAAACAACAAAACAATCAAACAAGCAAAATATAACCAAAGACACTGAAACAGAGAACAGGCTGACAGTGTCCAGAGGGGAGAAGGGAGGGAATTTCAGGGGAAAGGGGGAAGGGCTTATAGGAACAAGTATAAAGGACACATGGACAAAAACTAGGGGAGGTGAAAATGGGAGGGAGGGGGACCACTGAGTGGGTGGACTGGGATGGGAGTAGAAGACAGAAAACTATATTTGAACCACAATTTAAAATATAAAAAAGAAATGATAAAAAAAGAAACATTCATCGAGACCAGTAGGAGGGGCAGAAATGGGCAGTGGGGTGGAGAGGGCCCCTAGCAAGGTGGCTGCAGCAGCTGAAAGACAGGGGTAGGCAAGGCAGTGACTGGCAGACCAGGCAAGTCGGTGGCTGGTGAAGCAGGTGGTCCCACATTTGCATACAGATAAACGGGGAGGAACAACTGTGAAATCTCAACGGGGAGTGAGACAAACTGTGAAATCCAGGGTTCCAGTGTGAAGAAATAAAGCTTCAAAACCTCTGACTGAAAAAATCTGTGGGGGCTGAGATGGCAGGAGAAACTCCCAGCCTCACTACAAAGTTTGTTGGAGAGACTCACAGGGGCCTAGAACCTACACAAGCCCACCCACCTGGGAATCAGGACCAGAAGTGCCCAATTTGCTTGTGAGTAGCAGAAGAAGTGACTGAAAGCTTGCAGAGCCAAGCAAGCATCATTGTTCCCTCTCAGACCCCTCCCCCAGGTACAGCACCGCCACACAGCTAGGTGGGTTGCCCCACTCTGATGAATACCTAAGGTTCTGCCCTTTATTACATAACACCCATGCCAAGACAAAAAAAAATTTGCCCAAATGAAAAAAGAGATCAAAACTCCAGAAAAAATACAACTAAGCGACAAAGAGATAATAAACCTATCAGACGCACAGTTCAAAGGACTGGTAATCAGAATGCTCACAGAATTAGTTGAGTATGGTCACAAAATAGAGGAGAAAGTCAAGGCTATGCAAAGTGAACTAAAGAAAAACATACAGGAAACAACAGTGAAGGGAAGGAAAGCAGGACTCAAACCAGTGGTTTGGACTAGAAGGAGAAAATAAACATTCAGCCAGAACAGAATGAAGAAATAATAATTCAAAAAAATAAGGAGAGGCTTAGGAACCTCTGGGACAACTTTAAATATTCCAGTATACAAATCACAGAGGTGCCAGAAGGAGAAGAACAGCAGCAAGAAATTGAAAACTTATTTGAAAAAATAATGAAGGAGAACTTCCCCAGTCTGATAAAGAAAATAGACTTCCAGGAAGTTCAGGAAGCTCAGAGAGTCCCAAAGAAGTTGGACTCAAAGAGGAACACACCAAAGCACATCATCATATAGATAGAATCTTAAAAGCACCAAGAGAAAAGGAGACAGTTACTTACAAAGGAGTGCCCATAAGACTGTCAGCTGATTTCTCAGAAGAAACCTTGCAGGCAAGAAGGGAAACAAGTACTTGAAATCATGAAAGGCACAGACCCACATCCAAGATGACTCTAACAAGCAAAGCCATCATTTATAATGGAAGAGCAGATAAAGTGCTTCCCGAATAAGTTCAAGTTAAAGGAGTTCATCATGACCAAGCCCTTACTGTATGAAATGTTAAAGGCACTTATTCAAGAAAAAGAAGATGATCAAAACTATCAACTATAAAATGACAACAAACTCACAACTATCAACAAGTGAACCTAAAAAAAAAAAGCAAAAACAAACTAAGAAAGAACTAGAACACAAACAGAATCACAGAAATGGAGATCACATGGAGGATTATCGGGGTGGGGAGAAGACTAGGGGGAAAAGGCACAAGAAAGAAGAAGCATAAATGGTAGGTACAAAATAGACAGGGGGAGGTTGAGAATAATATAAGAAATGGAGAAGCTGAAGAACTTATATGTATGACCCATGGACATGAACTAAGGGTGGGGGAATGTGAGTAGAAGGGATAGTGCAAGGCAGAAGAGAATAAAAGGGGTAAAATGGGGCAACTGTAATAGCATAATCAATAAAATACATTTACAAAAGTCTCCAGTTTAATTCCCAGTTAGGACACATGCCTGGGTTATGAGCCAGGTCCTCGGCAGGGAGTATGTGAAAGGCAACCACACATCGATGTTTCTCTCCCTGTCTTTCTCCCTCCGTCCCCCTCTCTTTAAAAATGAATAAATAATATCTTTTAAAACATTCCAGCAGTTATTTCACAGATATTAACAAATTAGATGCTAAAGTTTATATGGAATGGCAAAAGATTTGGAATACCCAACACGATATTGAAAGAGAGAGACACAGTCAAAGAACTAACATTACATGATTTCAAGATCTACTACAAAACTATAGTAATCAAGACAGCATGGACTGAAATGAGAAAAAGGCTGGCAGTAACCAGAGGGGAGAGAGGAGAGGATTATAGGGGAAAAGGGTGAAGGGTTTATAGGAACAGATATAAAGGACACATGGACAATAACAAGGGGGGGTGGAAACATGGGAGGGATGTAGGGAGAGCTGGGGTGCGGGGAAAGGCAGAAAACTACTTGAACAACAATAAAAAAAGTTAAAAAAACCACCACCAACAACAACAACAAGACAGCATGGTAATAGCAAAAGAATAGACAAGTAGATCAATAAACAGAGTACAGCACCCAGAAATAAAGTGACACAGAGATAGTTAACTAATCTTTGACAAAGGAGCAAAGGCAATACAATGGAGAAATAATAGATTTTTCAACAAACGATTCTTGAACAACTGGATATACACATGGAAAAAAAAGGACTCAGAATCAAACACAGACATAAATATGAAATGTACAACTGTAAAAATCCTGGAAGATAAAACAGGAGAATATCTAGGTAATTTTGGTTTTGGCTTTTTAGGTTCAACACCAAAAGCATAATGCATGAAAGAAAAAAATTAATAAAATGGACTTCAATAAAAATTAAAACTTCTGCTCTTCTGAACACACTGTTATAGGAATAAAAGGAAGCCATTGAGAGAGTAAAACTATTGCAAAACACATACCCAATAAAAAGACTGGCATTCAAATTATACAAAGAAACCATAAAACTCAACATAAAAAAAAAAACACAAACTACCCAATTAAAAAATGGTGGAAAGACCTGAACAGATTCCTCACCAAGAAAGATATACGTATGGCAAAAAAGCATGTGAAAAGATGCTCAACATCATATGTCATTAAGGACTACAAATTAAAACAACAACATACCACTACACACCTATTAGAATGACTAAAATCCAAAACATTAACAACACTAAGTGCTGACAAGAATATTTAGCAACAGGAACTCTCATTCATTGATGATAGAAATGCAAAATGATACAGTCATTTTGGAAAATAGTTTAGCTATTTATTGCAGAATTAAACATACTCTTTTCATACAGTCCAGCAATTACACTCCTTGGTACTTACTTAAAGGAGCTGAAAATTTATGTCTTACACAAAAGATAAATTTTACCTGCATATGGAAATTTATAGCTGCTTTCTTCATAGTTAGTAAAATTTGGAAGCAACCAAGATATCCTTCAGTAGGAGAATGGATAATAAACTGGGGTACATCCAGACAATGAAATATTACTCAGCACTAGAAGAAATGATCTATCAAGCCATGAAGAAACATAAAGAGACCTAAAATGTATATTCCTTAGTGAAAGAAGCCACTATTAAAAGGCTATATACTATACGATTCCAACTATATGATAGTCTCAAAATGGCAAAACTAAGGGGGCAGTTAAAAGGTCTGTGGTTGCCAGGGGTTTGGAAGGAAAGGGAGAAATTAACTGGTGGAGCACAGAAGTTTTTTAAAAACTGTTCTAAAAACCTATCTGTTAATTTAATTAATGAGACAAATAAAATAAATCTAGCTCTATGGTTCATCTTACTCCAAAATATAGTTTAACTGGGTTTAAAATTATTTAAAATATTAAATACAGAGAGAAAATGTTAAAGTATTAGAAAATACTGATACATTTTGGGCTTTACAAACCTGACATTACAGGAGATATATAAAAGAAAGGATGTGATAAACTTTCATACATGAAAATTTCACATTTCTGAAACAATTTCCAAAAAAATGCTAATAGACCATTAAAACATGTTTAAATCACAGGTAATTTTAACAAATGTAAAATAAAACAAGGGGCACTTTTTCTCCTGCAAAACTGAAAGATATTTAAACAATACAAATACCTGATGTTGGCTAGGCTACAGAAAATGGACAATTGTATATACTGCTGATAGTGGTAGATGGTAGGTAGACAACTTGGTGCATTGATAAATTGGTTCAAACTCTGTGGAGGAAAATTTGGCAATAAATACCAAAATTCTAAAAATGCTTCTTCGGACTCAGTTGGACTCAGCAATTTCAGTTCTAAATTATGCTTAGAGTAGTAAATAAAGACTTGAGTATTTTAAAATAATGATACATTCGCACTGTGTAAACCATGCAGCAGTTAGAAATAACAACATGATCTGTTTCATTCCCAAGAATTTATGAGCCAACACACCCCAACAACTAACACACTATTATATTTTTTTTCAGGCATGTGTGCAAGCACCTATGTATGTGTAATTGCAGTTTAAAATCTGAAGGATTCATACAGGGATGTTAAAAGTCACTGGATATAGTTGGGGGCAGTCTGGGATTTCTATTTTATTTTTTTGATGACTGCAACGATCTTTTACGTACCAGAGTGCTTGTTTTATATGGGTTTGTTCTACACTGGGCATGCATTCCTTGTGGAAAAATAAAGGGGTACAAAAAAGATTCCTTTGGAACTCGGTGGGGTTGTTGTGACAGTGGAGTAGCTGTGGGAGGGGCCTCAGCTAACCATTGGCCCTTGGTGGAAGAAAGATCCGGTGCAACGAGGGGAAGAAGCCAGAAAGAAGAGACTACAACAGCCCGTGGGCCACTTGGCCCCCTCCCAGCCACCCAGCCTCCCAGCCTCCCAGCCTCTGCTTCCTTCCTGAGTTGGCACCACTCACTGTCTTGTCCTAGACCGGGTGTAGGGACGCTGTGGGTTGCTCTTGCAGCCGTAGGGTTATAGAGGCTTCCCAGGTCTTCTACCCGCAAGCCAGCGGAGCTGTGGAGCTGTGCTGTTGCCGGAGCAGCAGCTCTGAGTCACCTGTTATGATGCAGTCCTGTGGCCCACAGAGAAATGCAGCTCAAGAAGGAGACCGAGGCTCAGCTGAGCTGCCAGGTGTTTGGCCTTCATTCAGCCAGCCACAAGGTGTCCCACTTCTCTTATTGCCCTCCAAAGCTAACTCCTCTTCTGCAGCCTGTTCAGCTTGGCACATGACTAGCAGCACACTTTTCCCTCCCACAGCCAGGGTTCCCTGGGGGAGTATCTTTCCTAAGGTCCTGGGTACCGGGGGCAGTGGGCAAGTGCATGATACCGAGACCACCTGAGGCTGTAGAGCTGGTTTCTACCGTGGTGAATCGCTTCCATCTCAGACACTCAATTTACTTGTCTCTACAAGGAATGTCACAGGATGGTCTCCCAACATTGTTGCGAGGGTTAGAAATCAGTCTAGTTTCATAGAGGGCCTCCTAGGGCCAGACATAGGGCATAATCTCATGTAATTCTCAAGCAACCTTAGGAGGTATGTGCAATTTTTTATCATCGTTCCCAATTTCAGCCAAAGAAACTAAGATTCGGAGCTGAATAAACTTGTCTAAGGTCACAGAGTAGGGAGAAGTGGGAAGGACGTCAGAACCCACACCTCTTAACTACAAGTCTGGGAATACTTGTTAAATTCTGTTTCTGTCTGCACCCAGGGAAGATTTCTCTCTTTCCTAGGCAGGTGGCAAATGAGGGGCCCCAACAGGTAAAAGGAGAAGGGTGCTGAGCTCTGAGTAAGGCAACCCCAAGAATCACCTTGTGGGGTCCTGCAGGGTTTTGGGTTCCTACCATGTGCTGCAGACACAGGCAACAAAATACTTGCCTTCTGAACTTATATAAAACTGAGAAACGTAGTAACTGTCTTGGCGCTTATCGGAGTTTCTGCCTGTCCAGTGCCCATCCAGCCTTTCTGGGCAATTCCCCTTGTTCCAGCGCTGCGTTCCACCTAGGCACGGACCCCTCCCCTGGCTCCCAACCTGACCAAACCTGTCTCAGGCAGGATTATCTGTTCGCTTCTGGACACCCTCCCCCCACCCCCGCCGCCAAAGAGGGGTGGGGAGGGAATACAGAGAAGAATAAATCTGCCCGTTGTTTCCTGACTTCCAGCCTTTGCTAGGTGGCTCTTTCCATATGGAATGCCCCTCCTGCCACATCCACACCTGGACTTCTCTATGCTCTTCCCAGCCTTACAGCTTTTGAGAATTTTCTCTACCTCTTGCACAGAAACAATTCGGGGGTAGCTTTCCCAATCCCTAGAGGCGGCAAGGAATTTAGGAAAGGCAGAAGGCCCAGGTGGATAGGTTGTCCCTGTCACAAACTGTCAGTGTCATCTTCGGTCCCTTTTGCTCTCCAAACCTGTTTTCTCTTCTGCATCCGTGGTCTATAACGCCCACCCGAAAGGGGCAGTGTGTGCTCCATTGAGCGTCCTGCCCTGAGTTCCTACCCAGCCCCCTGCTGCAGCCGATTAACTGAAGACCTTAGGCCACACTGGAGACTCGGCTGCCCCAAAGAGAATCCCGGATACAGACCCCAGGCCCCCTCATTCCCGGGGTGATGCTCATGAGCCCCGCAAGAAGCCCCTGTGCCTAGAGCCCCCGGAGCACCCACAGCAGCGAGCTGGGACAGCCTGCTATTCCGGTGAAGGTGGGGTGGATCGGGGTGCGGGGGCACTCACCTCACTCAGAAGGAAGAGCAGCCGTCCTGGACTTGAAAAAAATCTCGGAGAGCTGTGCTCTGGCAGCGGGGTCTGGCGCAAACTGGTCTTGGGAGGCTGAGAGGTGGGACCCGCCAGGGCCAATCTGAGAGCAGCGGCCAGGAGGCCAGAGGGGCGGGGATTCCAGGAGGGTGTAAAGTCACTCAGTGCCGCGCGGGGTTGGGCGCCTCGCTCGGCCTCTGTGCTCGCTTGCTTTAGTACAAACTTGCTACCGACCTGTCCAGAATTCACAGGGCTTTGAAAAGGCCCAAACGCTCCGAGGTTCTGAGTACTTGCAAGGCTGAAGTGCTAAGACAAAACTCTCGCCAAACATGGTAATTTTCACCCACGCACTCAAAAAATAATGTGTCAAGTTCCTATCATGTGTTGTAGACACAGGTAGCGCCAAACAAAATCCTTGCCCTCTGGACCTCTATGGACCTGAGAAAGGCGGTAACTCCGAGTCTTGGTGCTTATCGGGGTTTCTGCCTGTCCAGTGCCCATCCCACCTTTCTGAGCAACTCCCCTTGTTCTAGCGCTGCCTTCCACCTAGTCTGGATGCCACAAATTCCTCTGGCTCCCAACGTGACCGTGCCTGTCTCAGTCAGGGTTATCTGTTTCCCTCTGAACCAAAAAAAAAAAGGGGGGGGGAAGAATACAGAGGAGAATAAATCTGCCGGTTGTGTCCTGACTTCCAGCTTTTGTCTAAGTGAATCCTTCCACCTGGAATGCTCCTACTGCCACACCCACAGCTGGACTTCTCTGTGCCTTTCCTAGCCTTACTGCTTTTGAAGGCTTTCTTTACCTGAATTCCAGACACCAGGACCTCTGTTCAGTGCCTGAGCACATCGGGCTTGCTCCAGCCTCAGGGCTTTTAAATTGACCTTTGCTGGAATGTTCTTCTCCCAAATACTACGGAAGCATGCCCTCTCTCACCTTCACATAGTGATTTGTACATCAAATACGTGATGCAGAGCCTTAGAGAAGCTGTTCTAGGTCACAGTCTAAAGTCCCTCAGCCACTCTCATATCACATCATCCTGTTATACTTTCTTACTGTATGTCTGAGATTTTCTTGTTCATTATTTGTTTATTATCTGTTCCTACCAAGAGTATCTAAGCTCTTTGAGGGGAGGACACTGGTGTGATGTATTCACTGTTGTATTCCCAGTACACAGTGATGGCACAGTGATGCTAAATATTTATTGAATGGCTTAGTGCCCAATGCCAAGGTGAACACCCAAGATTGAGGTGACCTGCCTCTATTGAGGCTTCTAGCCGATTCTCAGGAGCCATTCACTTGTTCCTTCTGCACCAGCCTCCAGGTCTCCTGGTTATCCCTCACATACACCGACCTTCCTGACTCATAAACTTTCCATATGCTATTCATCTTCTTCCCCAAGGGAACTGCATTCATACTTCAGTAGGTTTCTTATTAAATGCCACATCTTCAGAGATTTCCTTAAGCACACACCCACTAGGACAGATTATATGACTATAGAAGGGCCTCTAATTTTCCTTCATATAACTACCTCAACTGTAATTTTATTATGGTTTCTTGGGTTATTTGATTGACATGTCTTCCCCATTAGAACTTGAGAGCAAAGACTTAGTTCCCCAAAATTCTCCAACATTTAGTGTAGTGCCTTGTGTTTAGAAGTTGTGGGGGCGACTTCACTCTCAAGTTCCCCCGTGTGCCACAGATGAGAGTGAACATGGCCGAGACATGACGTGATCTGCTTGGGGAAGAGGGGTGGCCATTTTCCCTGCTGGAAAAAAAGCTGTGGGCTTGTGGCCAGTTTCTCAGGGGAGATGAAAGCCAGCAGTGGCCAGTTTCTCTGAGGAGAAAAAGGCCTCAAGCTCCCTCCTCCAGGGACTTTTATTGGGTTCTAATACACACAGGGTGGCAAGGATCAAACAGTTGATAACATTTCAAAGAAATCTGAGGGCTTACTATGAGTCAGTCAGGAGCAGAGTTTTAGGGTTTTCTGCTCGAACCCTAAACATATGAATAAATGCACTCTTAGCAGAGCAGATTTCACAGGTTTATCAGGAAGTCTTTGTGATGCCAGATTTTTCCCCAGACATGCTCTAGCAAGGCAAGGAGCTGCACCTCTCCCCATCAGGTATTCAGGCTTAAGGAGATTAGAGCCAGGAAGCACTTCTCTCAGAGAACATGGGGACTCAGACTTTATCAAAGCTGAGGGTAGGGTGGGGCGAGAGTCCATTGCTCTTTGTTGCAGTCCCCTGAGTCCTTCCATGAAGGCCTCCCAAGTGATCGAGTCTGGCTTAGGTTGTACCCCTCTGTGAGGGGTCTTACATGTCATTGACTTCCGACCAAGTTTTGGGGGCAGGGAGAGGAAACTGAGGCAGCGTTTGCTACCAGAGACAAGTTTTGTCTCCTCAGCTTGCATTCCAGAGTTCATCCCTCGCCCTTAGCCACAAGGGGTAGAGATACAATTCCTACAACCAGGCAAAGTGGTCTACAACAAGAAGTTGCTCAATAAAATTTGTAAAGTAAAGTATTGAATATCAAGGGCTTAGAATGGGAAAGTAGTGTGAATAAAACTTTGAAGCTAGAATAGAGAAGGCAGAATAATAGGTGGTAATTGGAACCAACAAAAGAATGACTTGGAGATTGGACACCCCAAAAATGTGTTAGAAAATCAAAGAAGAAACTATTATGTTTCTGGTTATGAGGAGCAGGAGAGGAGGGAAGTTTAAGCAGAAAGTTTAATAATGTTGTCACCTGCAGTAACCGTGGAAAGTAGAAAATGTGCCAAATGTTTTTGCTGATATATTTCCTAGGGAAAGGGAAACAAAGGAAAAAATAAACAAAAGGGACTACACCAAACTAAAAAAGATGGCACAGCTAAAGAAGCCATCATCAAAATGAATAGGAAACACATTATATGGGAGAACATATTCCCCAATGATACATCTGATAGGGGATTAATTTCAAATAATACACTTGATAGGGGATTATCAAGCATGTACAGATATTGTACAACTCAATGCCAGGAAAACAAACAATCCCATTAAAAATTATGGAAAGGACCTGAATAGACACTTCTCCAAAGAGTACATACAGATGACCAATAGACATGTGAAAAAAATACTCAATGTCATTAATTATCAGAGAAATGCAAATTAAAACCACCAATGAGATACATGACTCCTGCCAGAATTGTTATCATTAGTATACATCAACAAACAAGTGCTGGTGAGGATGTGGAGAAAGGAGAACCCTCATGCACTGTTGGTGGGAATGCAGACTGGTGCAGCCACTGTGAAAAATGGCACAGTTTCCTCTAACAATTAAAAATGGAACTCTTGTGGAAAAAAGGAACTCTTACCCTTTGCCTCAGCATGGATGGACCTGGAGATTATTATAAGTGAAATAAGCCAGTCAAAGGAAGACAAATACTATATGATCTCACTTATTTGTAGAATCTAATGAACAAAATAAACTGATGAACAAAATTAGACCAGAGGCAGGGACACATGGGACAGACTGCTAGATCTCAGAGAGCATCGGAGTGGGAGGGTCAAGGACAGATTAGTCAGTGAACATACATACATAGCTCATTGACACAGACAACAATGTGGTGAAAGCAGGGGTGCGGGGCAAAGGGAGGAAATGGGAGACATCTGTAATAAAGACATATGTAAAGAAAATGTGCCAAATGAACTGATTTAATCTGGCTAAGGAAATTTTCAAGCAGAATGGCTTCTTCTTGCTGTGAATATTAAAATATGAGAAAAGAGAGATAAACCAAAAGGACTGTTAAATTAAAAGGGACCAAAACTTACTGGATTAGAAAATTCCAAGCTTATCCAGATGTCAAATGATGGTTAAATCAATGAACAACTTCCAGGCAAAAATGTAGTCCAGGGCCATGCCAGCAAAAGATGGTCTAAAGATGAAGCCAAGAATGTGCCCGTTAAATCCTTTGTTAAGTTCTCAAAAAGGTCAAAAGTGGAACCTCAGAGTATTCAGTTAAATTTGAGGACTCCCAAGAATCTTAAAGCTGTCATTTAGCCAAAGCCCAAAGTAGAGAACTGTTGTCTAAAGGAGTGAATCTCAGTAAGAGTTACAGAAAACATACAGTTTTTAAAAAGAATTATATTGGCAAAACAGTGTCAGCTTGGGAGTATGGACTGAAAGGATTAGAGATGGTACAAAATAAGAAGAGACTTATGAAACTGCCCTTCCTGCCCCACCCCAATTCTACTGGCAGGAAGCAGTCTAAGAAAGCACATAGATGCAAACATGGGCTACATTTCATGGAAACAACAGGAAGACCTGAGAGCAGAACAAAGAGTCCATGGATGGAACCCAGAGCATGGAGAGGCCAGAGTCAGAGTGAGTCCTGATCAAGGAACTTCCAACATCTGCCCTGCTGTGTTTCAGAATTGTAGGGACTAGTGACACTCGTATGCCTCCCATACCTGCCCACTTTGAACAATATCTATAATGGTTATGGTATGCCTGCATCACCATTGTGTGTTGAGGAGGTGAGGAGCAGGAATGCAGACAACTTGTTCCTGGAACTCACAGGTTGACAAATTGAAAGCAACAGCAGTCAAGGAGGTACACTGAAGGAAATACACCCAAGGGGCCTCCTTCACATCAGAACTTGATTGGGATGCAAAGATTGTGTACTCTCAGCTTGTTCTGTACTAGGATGGGGCTTTGGTAGGGGACGGGGGTAGAGGGCGAGTGGAGTGTCAGGAAAAGTGAGAATGTTTTGCAAGTGGAAGGACTGTAAATAATTTGTAAATACCTACTGGGGAGACTGTAGTAATTTTTAAACTCTTTGACACTCCCTTCATCAAGAAGAAGAATACAATTTTTTGAGCCCTTGAGAATGGGCTGAACTCGGTGACTTGCTTCTGATAAACAAAATATAGTGGGCATAACAGTGTGTGGCTTCTGAATTCATCATTTCATAAACCAGATGGAGATATGGGGCCCGTGGTCAGAGAGTGGCAGAAACCATCTCTTTTTCATCTTAGAACTCTATAGTAATCTCTGAATGAGTCATACTGAACACACCTCTACCAGTTCAGTCCACTGTGCCAGGAATGCCCCTTCACTTCATCTACCTAAATTTGTGCTTTAGGGATTGGCTTGTGTGTTATTTCTTTTTTGGAAAGCTTTCCTCCAATCCTCCTCCCATGAGAATTTCCATATTTGTAGCACAGATTACACTCTAACATAGTTTTCCAAATGCTTGTCTGTCTCTCTCAACTGCAAGGTTTCTGAAGGCAAGGACAGGGACTAATTCATCTGTGGACCCCAGAACCCTTCATGAAACCTGACACAAAAAAGGTACCAGTGGTTGAGTGTGGATTGAGGATGCACCCAACAGAGAGAGCCTCTGCATGAGCTCTCTGTAGATCCCTAGGTGGCTGGAAGGATAGTGGGTGTTTGCACAGTCTTATGTTCTGGTCAGTGGGTTAGGACTACGGATCCAATCCAGGGGAAGTTTAGAGGATAGGATAAGTCTGCTCAAAGCCACATGGATGGGTGACCAAATGTGTAGAGAGATGGATTTACTTCTCATTATGGAAAGGTTATGTAAGGGTGATTCAGCTTGTGCTTTAGGAATTTAGTGCCTGGGTAGTGCTATGTGTACCCGGCAAAGAAAACATTAACTTGCCAAGGTCTATGACCTTTGGGAAATCAAAACAAGCAGAGCACATGACCTGAACTTTCTTTTCAATTTTGGGGTCAGTATTCCTCTTTTGCTCAACTTCTCTGACTTCCTGTTCAGATGCAAAATGAGAGCACTCCATGCTTCTACTTTGCTTTGTAAATTAGTCATGGTATCACCCGATATCTCATTCCTTAGAACCTCTCCCTTATAGGAACCTAAAATTCAGGATGGTTTTCTTTGACATCCCCCCTTAGAATGGCCAACATGTGATTTTACATAGTTTTAGTCCATTCTGTTTTGTATAACACTATACACACTGGGTGGCTTATAAGCAGAAATTTATTTCTTGCAGTACTGGAAGCTGGAAATCTGAGACCAGGATACCAGCATGGGTGGGTGAGGGCCCTCCTCTGAGTCACAGACTTCTCATGTGTTCTCACATGAGCTCTGTGGGGTCTCTTTTATAAAGGACCCCTTCATAAGCGCTCCACCCTCACTGCCTAATCACATCCTGAAGGCCTGACCTCCTAATACCATTAATTTGGGGGTTTAAGAGTCTCTAACATATGAATTTAGAGGAAACACAAACATTCAGCTCATAGCAAATATAAAGGCAAATATGAGTTAGCCTTAATAAAGGTCTAGACTTTGAACCAGGACACATTTCAGAATCTAGAGTCATAAACAAAATGTTTTTGAAGAACTAAGTGTATGGTCAGGAAGTTTACAGTCATTCTCTTGTGAGGGCCTCACCAGCTTCAGGCAGATCCTGTTGACCCCTGTGAGGTTGTTTTGTGTTTTTATCCCAGTGCCTGTGACAGCTCCTGGCCTGAAAATGGCCCCCAGGAGCTCGTTGTGGAGGAAAAAATGAGAACAGATGAGAGAATCATGTGCAGTCTTCCTCAGGGGCAAGTAGCCCAGTGTGGGAGATGAAGATGTAGACACAGCAACATCAAAGGTGGGGGTATAATTCAAACCATCAGAAGGAAGGCATTAAGTAAGGTGCTTCCTTGGGAAGACAAGGCCTGCAGGACTGGAATGAATTTATTTTTTTTAATGAGACAGATTCCATTTGAAGAGAAAGTAAGAATGAATGCAGGTGGTATATGAAGGCAAGGACATGGAGGTGGTTTCTAAGGAATGGTGAGAAAGCATGACTCATCATGCTTACCATGTAGCTGGTTAAGAAGAAATGAAGAGGCCTTAGGTCCTGAGGACCTATGATATAGGACAAGGAGTTTGCATTTTATACTGAGATCCAGTGGTAGTTAGACATGTGATGTCATAGGCCAAGGCCATTTTAGAAGAATTTGGGTGACACTGAGTAGCCAACTGTTTACTTTGCAAAGTGAGAATGTCTAAAAAATTTATTTCCTGAAATATTTTCAGCCTCAAAAAGAAAGGAAATTCTGACACACACACTACAGCATGAATGAACCTTAAACACATTATGCTAAGTGAAATAAACCAGACAAAACAATAAACACTCTATTATTCCACTTATATGAAGTCCTTAGAAGAATCAAATTTGTAGAAACAGAAAATAGAATGGTGGTTGTGAGGGGCTCAGAGGAAGAAGAATGGAAAATTAGTTTTTAATAGGCACAGAGTTTTAGTTTGGAAAGATGAAAAAGTTCTCAAGATGGACAGTGGTGATGGGTGCACAACAATATAAATGTACTTGATGCCACTGGACTGAACATTTAAAAATGATTAAGATGGAAAATTTTGTGTTATTATTTTATCACAATTAATTTTTAAGTCAGTTTTACTGGTCATCATTATAATTTCATTTGAAAAACCATTTAGCATGAAAAAGTTTAAGGGAACAATTGGCCGTGTTGAAAACTCTGTCCCAGCTCACTGTTGCTCTTGGCCTTGGCATGTGGGAAACAGTAACGTGGCTGGGAGGAACAGTAGACTCCACCCATGGGGAGACTGGAAACTAGGAGACCAGTGGAAAAAAGGTGGCATTGGTCATAGGGAGCACAGCATTGCTGTTACCATCTCTAGGCTCTAAGGGGCTTGGAGGAGGGGCATGGAGCATTTATCAGACCCAAAGGAGGACAGTGTGGAGAGAGCGCTACTTGAGAAGAGTAGTAATTTTGGGCAAGGACACAGCCAGCTACAAGGAAGAGCAGGGGGATAAATAGTACCCATCTCATTCTCCTCCTTCTCTCTTCAGATCTCCTTCCAGCACTCTCTCATGTCCTTTGCGGTCAGACTCTTGAGCAGCAAGCATCAAGGAAAGGAGGAGAGGGGACCTACAGAGAACAACAGATGAGTTAGTGCCATCCAGTTAGGAGAGAGCCTACCCAAGTCCAATGGAAAGAACTGAATATGAAACAGTAGTTACAGAAAAATTAGAAGAGCTGAGGGTGCACACAAGAAATGGTGAGGCAACTCAGAGATTAGCAGCAGACGGGAAACTGAAGTCACTAAGGCCAAGTGGTCTGACAAAGGGAAGACAAGGTGACTGGTACCTTGTATGTTGCCAAATCCCGTGCACACACTTCCCCATCTTGACCTCTCCATAGCAGTCAGTACTGTTGTCTCCCTGTGTCAGTCATGTACTTGATCATTCAAAAGCCTGCCCTGATCTGCTCTATATTTCAAAGTTCTGAAATTGGACTCAGCCAGTGTGGGGAGAAAACATAAAAGCAAACCACCCAGGCACTAAAACCATCAGGGGGTCCCAGGGTGAACTGGGATTTAGGACAGGCAGCCACTCCTGGAGATGTAGCCTAAAATACAGAGGAATGATGTTGGTTTGTTCTTTTCCCATCTTTCCACAGGGCCTCCCAGTGCTTGAACTCACTTGGCAGCAGCTTGAGAAAAGTGGCTTGCTAAGACCAGGCACCTGGAGTATAGAACAGGGTGAGGGGCAGAGTATAAAAAGAGAAATGAACAACAAGGCACATGATTAGCACAAGAGGACTAGAGCTTTGACTGCTACAGAGAGGACAAGATAGGGAAGATAGTCTGTGTATTAGGTTTGGCAACATGAAAGGTATTCCTGATGTCAGACAATGTTGTCTGGAGTAGCAAGAGCGGAACAAGCTTGGAGGGAGTAAAAAATAAATATGCAATGAAAACATGGAAACAAGAACTTGGGACGTTTTGGACTGTGAAGGGGAAGATAATGAGAAAGGGCAAGATGGGAGAAAGACCTGAAGTCAAGGAAAAGGGTTTTTACTGAGATAGAGAGACTTACATGTATTAAAAGGTCTGTAGGAAGATTCAGCTGAGAAGGAAAAATTGAATATACAGGAAGTAAAGGGAAAATTGCAAGTGTCTGTGGTTCCTAAAAAGGTGGGAAGGGAAGGTATCCAAAAACAGATTCAGGAAGTGGCCTTTAATGACACTCTAACCAGAAGTAAGCAAGGCAGGTAGAATGAATGGATTAGTTAGGTGGGTAGGTAGGTGGATGGTTGGATGGATATGTAGATGGATGAATGGATGGATGGATGGATGGCTAGATGAATACATGAATATATAGATGGAAAAAAGGAAGGAAGTATAGATTTGTGAATAGGTGGATGAATAGATGGATGGATGGACATGTAGGTGTGTGAAAGGGTGAATGGGTAAATGGGTAGATGGATGGGTGGATATATAGATGGCTAGATGCATGGGTATAGATGAATGGTGGATTTCGTTTTTTCTGTTTTATGTTGGTTCGTGATGGTAGATCTCACCTCATAAGCTTTCCTTCTCTCTTTAAATGACAGGTGAGATCATTTGCTGAGGTGGGATGGGGGAAAGGGAGTTGGCTGTGAAAGTCTGAGAAGCCTAGACAGCATTGAGGATTTCAGATTGGTGGTCATGAGTAGGACCCATTTATACTGTTTTGAGACCCTTTTCTAGCAGCACCATGCTACTCAAAGAGAAGGTATGGCAGCAAAGTGAACAGATCTTTGGGTTCATCCATGGTTGGCAATTTTCCCAAATGATTTCAGTGATAAGCAAAGAGCAATAGTGAACTGCTATCTAAACTGAACAAGGCACATGCTGATGAGTGATGAAAATTATTGAGGTCAATGAACTAGAGGTCTCTTTAAGGCCAATGAGTGGTCATGCTGGAGAAGTTGAACCAGAGGCTGAATGAGGGAACATGTGGACAGAAATTGGGATGGGGGAAATGCCTAAATCAGTGGTTCTGGAAGTAGAGGTTTCCAAGGCGACTGCAGTTGTAAGAAAGGGTCATGAGGAGATTATGGCAGCAAGGGTCCATTTAAAACTGGGAATGAGAAGAGCACAAATTTAGCACAAATGAGAAGGAATACAAATTTTGTATTCTTTGTAATTGGTGTTTGTCTATTCTTGGACCACAAAGTACCCTTTTTAATTGCTGTAGTTTTCTTGCTTTATTTTTCAATTTACTTTATTAAAAATAATTAAAATAATTATATAGTCTATGATCCAGCCATTTCACTCCTAGATACCTTAACCAAGTGAGCAAAAACATACGTTCACACAAAGACTTGAAGAATGTTCACAGCAGCCTTATTTATCATAGCCAAGACCTGTACACAACCCAAATACCCATCAATAGGAGAAAGAATAAATAAAGTATGATAGAAACATGCAGTAGTATATGGCTTATAAATGAAAAGGAGTGAATATATGCAGCAACATTATATTAAGTGAAAGAAGCTCAACTCAAAAGAGTGCATGTTGTATGATTCCATCTATAAGATGGTCAAGATCAGAAAAAATCAATCTTTGGGATAATAGTCAGACAGACATTTCCTGGGACAGAGTAGACAGCAGAATGGTAGGGGATTTACAGAAAATGGTCTTCAGGAAACCTTCCAGGGTAATGAAAATGTCCTATAACTTTTTGTGTGGTAGCTACAACTTATGAAATTTTCAAAACTCATTAAACTGAACACCTATGATCTGTATATAAAAATATTTAAAAGCTATAAATTAACACAAGATTTACATATGCTAAGTATAAAATGTGAAGCAATCCAAAGGTAGATAAAGAATAATCCTCTGCACACTATTCCATACACACATCCACCCCATTTGGACTTCCCTGGAGTAACTGACCTCACTATTGTTTATTTTACAAAATTGAAGTCACTGTACTTGTTACTCTGCAATGCCTTTTTTATTTAAAAACACACCACACTGTCTCTAAATGTGAGCAAATAGGGAATCTGATTTTTCCCCATGAAACAATTCTGTGGAAACTGTGTGTTTTTATCGTCACTATAGGACCTCTGTCAAGTCCTTAACACACTTTTCTAGAAGTCATCATCTTCAAGTCAAAGAGATTAGTTCATCATCCTTGAAATCTGTGGTGTCCCAAGAAAATTCAACCTAAGCTACAAGAACCCATTTCTTTCACATTAACAGATTTTTAAAAATCCTTCTTTAAGTACATATTTATAATTTGTAGAAAAATGAGAATGCTTCTAACTGTTGTATTGTTTCTACTGTCATTTAATAGGCTTTTTTAAAGGAAATTCAGTAGGCAAAAATGTGCTGGTCTCACTAGAATTTTAAAAATGTGTTACATTTCTTTCACTTTTTTTCATTTAGCTTTTATTATGGAACATTTTAAACATAAAAAAAATTTGAGGAAACAGTGTAATAAATCTTATGTTCCCATTATCCCACTTTAAAAATTATCACGTCAAGGTCAATATTGTTTATTTGTACCCATTTTCTCATTCCTAATATTAGTTTATTTTGAAACAAAACCCAGACATGATGTCATTCAATTTGTAATATTTCAGAATATATTGCTGAAAGATAAAATTATTTTAAAGGAACAATTACAACCTCGTATCACACCTAAAGATTAAAAATAATTTCCTAATATTGTCAAATATTCAGTATGTGTCCAATATAGTACATTTAAATATAGATCTGAATCAGGTCCACATACTGTAAATTATTGATATGTCTCTTTTCTTGTGATCTCTCTCTCCCTCTCCCTCTCTTTCCCTGTCTGTCTTTTTCACTCTCTCTCTCTCTCTTCCTCTCTCTACTTTTCTTTCTTCCTCTTTCTTTCCCTCTTCCTTTTTCTTCCCCCTCAACCCCATCCTTTCAACTCTTTGCAATTTATTTGTTGAAGAAACAAAATGGGTTGTCTTGTAAAGTTTTCTTTTAGATTTGGGGTCACATCCCTTGGTTGTAAATTGGTAGCTGAAGGTAGAAGCATGGGACTCAGGTTAATCTGTGTGTTTGTTGATGATAATACTGCTAAAACTGTGTTGTTACTTTCATCAGGAGGCACATAATATCTGACTGAGCCCCTTTTTGTATGTTAGTGGTCATTGATGTTCATTGCCTGGATCCATTATTTCATTTTACCATTTTCACTAGCATCTCCCAATGGAGAGTTGGTGACCAATAACCATTTTAAGCACAATTATGGACACATGAAATTTGATATATTTTATGTACTTCAATTATTTGCAGTTAAATTTTTCCTATTGTTCAAATGTTCTACTTCAGCCAGTAGAACCTCTTTAGTGAGGCACCTGAGCACCGCTGCCATGCCTTCCACATTGTTTGAAAGTTCTTTTCTTTCTGAGAGAACGTGGAAAGTTTATTTTGTGCAACTCCTACCCCAGACCCAGAAATAGCTGTTTTTACAAAGCACCACCACCAAATGTACAAAGTTAGTATGTGCTCACTGTGCTCAGTACTCACAGCTAGAACACACTTTCAATGAGATAGAATTTTTTAAAAAATATATTTTATTGATTATGTTATTAGAGTTGTCCCATTTCCCCTCTTCATTCCCCTCCATCTTGCCCACCCTCTCCCTCCCACATTCCCCCCTTTAGTTCATGTCCATGTGTCTTAAGTTCTTTAGCTTTTACATTTCTCATACTATCCTTGCCCTCTCCCTGTCTATTTTCTGCTTGTCATCTATGCTACTTATTCTTCGTACCTTCCCCCCTCTCCTCCTCCCACTCCCCTGTTGTTAACCCTCCATGTAATCTCCATTTCTGCGGCTCTGCTCCTGTTCTAGTTGTTTCCTTAGTTTGTTTTTATTTTAGGTGTGGTTGTTAGTAATTGTGCGTTTGCTGTCATTTCAGTATACAAGTTTTTTTCTTCTTTTTCTTAGATAAGTCCCTTTAACATTTCATAAAATAAGGGCTTGGTGATGATGAACTCCTTCAACTTGATCTTATCTGAGAAGCACTTTATCTGTCCTTCCATTCTAAATGAAAACTTTGCTGGATAGAGCAATCTTGGATGTAGGTCCTTCCTTTTCATGACTTGGAATACTTCTTTCCAGCCCCTTCTTGCCAGTAAGATCTCTTTTGAGAAATCCGCTGACAGGCTGATGGGAACTCATTTGTAGGTTACTGTCTCCTATCTCTTTCTGCTTCTAGGGTTCTCTCCTTCATTTTAATCTTGGCTAATGTAATTATGATGTGTATTGGTGTTGTCCTGTTTGGGTCCACCTTCTTTGGGACTCTCTGAGCTTCCTGGACTTCCTAGAAGTCTATTTCCTTTGGCAGATTGGGGAAGTTCACCTTTATTATTTGTTCAAATAAGTTTTCCACTTGTTGCTCTTCCTCTTCCCCTTCTGGTACCCCTATAATTCAGATGTTGGAAGGTTTAAAGATGTCCTGGAGGTTCCTAAGCCCCTCCTCATTTTTTGGAATTCTTCTTTCTTCATTCTGTTTTGGTTGAATGTTTCTTTCTTCCTTCTGGTCCAGTCCCTTGATTTGAGTCCCAGTTTCCTTCCTATCACTATTGGTTCCCTGTGCATTTCCCTTCATTTCACTTAGTGTAGCCTTTATTTGCTCATCTAATTTGTTACTGAAATCAACCAATTCTGTGAGCATCCTGATCAAAAGTATTTTGAACTGTGCATCTGATAGGTTGTCTATCTCTTTGTCACTTAGAAGTATTGGCTCCAGGGCTTTGAGCTGTTTTTCTGCTTGAGCCATAATGTTTTGGTCTGTTCGCACCTGTTGTGCATGAGGGGCGGAGCCTTAGATGTTCACCAGGGTGGGGCAACCCAAGTTGCCGGGTTGAGACGCTGTATCTGGCAGCGGGGTCCAAGAGGGAAAAAATGGCACTTTACTTGCTCTCTGTTGCACCTCAGTCCTTTCCACTGCTTCCCCCAAGCAAACTGGGCCTTTCTGTGCTGATTCTCGTGTGGGTGGGCTTGTGTGCATTCTAGGACTCTGTGGGTCTCTCCAACGAGCTTTCCTGTGAGGGTGGGAATCTCTCCCTGTGCCTCAACCCCCCCAAGTGTTTCCAAACGGTGTTTTGAGATTTTATTTCCTGGCACTAGGATCCTGGGTTGTGCAATCTGTCTTGCTCCCCAGTTGTCTGCACGCGAATGTGGGACTGCTACCCGTTCAGCCAGACACCTTGCACATGGTGCCCCACTTCTCAATCACTGCCTCGCTGGGTCTTCCCATTGCCACCCCACGCCTGGGGTCTGCCAGCTTCCGCCTGGGTGCCCAGTGTCACCGTTTCCTGTGCAGAGTCGCTCTGCTCGGGTGACTCTGCCCCGCCTACTGGTCTGGATGAATGTGTCTATTTTAACTCCTTCCATACAGTTCAATTTTCTTTCGGTTTTGGTTGTTACTTTGTTTCTGAATTGTTGCTGTCCTTATTTTGGTTGTTCGAGGAGGCACAGTGTGTCTACCTATGCCTTCATCTTGGCCAGAAGTCTCAGTGATATAGAATTTATCAAAAGTTCATACTGAAACTTTCAGTTAAAATTTATGCCTGTACCATTTTATTTAACCCCTTTTCTCTCACTCACATCTGTATCACCTTCCTCCCATGAGTAAGACTCCCATTCCCAAGGACACAAATAGTAACTTCACCCCTTTATCCCACAACACTATCTAACAGTGTAGGGATAACTGTACTGACACATCCTCTGACGACTTGATGAATGAAAGAGTTTAAGATTTTTTAGTATTCCTCTTTATTTTGCATAGTACTCCACTGAGTAACTGCACCATCTAGTCCTCACAAGTTCACAGCTGATGGACATAATAACCACAGATGTGTGTGCCATTTGTAATCAACCATCCTGATACACATCACAGTGTTTCAGTGCCCCTACCCCCCAAAACAATATTGTACCAAGTATCCTATGTGTTAGAACTTATTCTGTAGGCTAGATTTCTCTTTTTTATTTTATTTATTTTATTTTTTTAATATAGTTTATTGACTATACCATTACAGTTGTTCTATTCCCCCCCTTCATTCCCCTCCACCCGCACACTCCCTCCCCCATCATTCTCCCCCCTTAGTTTATAACCACGTGTCTCAATTTCTTTAGATTCTATATTTCCCCCACTATTCTTGCCCTCCCCTCTGTCTATTTTCTACCTACCATCTATGCTATTTCCTGCGCCTTCTCCCCCCTTCTCCTCCTCCCACCCCCCTGTTGCTAACCCTCCATGTGTTCTTCATTTCTATGGTTCCACTCCTGATCTAGCTGTCCTCTTGGTTTGCTTTTGTTTTAGGTGTGGTTGTTAATAACTATGAGTTTGCTGTCCTTTCTCTGTTCATATTTTTTATCTTCTTTTTCTTAGATAAGTCCCTTTAGCATTTCATATAATAATGGCTTGGTGATGATGAACTCCTTGAACTTGACCTTATCTGAGAAACACTTTATCTGTCCTTCCATTCTAAATGAAAGTTTTGCTGGATAAAGCAATCTTGGCTGTAGGTCTTTGGATTTCATGACTTGGAATACTTCTTTCCAGCCCCTTCTTGCCTGTAAGGTCTCTTTTGAGAAATCCACTGACAGTCTGATGGGAACTCCTTTGTAGGTGACTGTCCCCTTGTCCCTTGCTGCTTCTAGGATTCTCTCCTTCATTTTAGTCTTGGCTAATGTAATTATGATGTGTATTGGTGTGTTCCTTCTTGGGTCCAACTTCTTTGGGACTCTCTGAGCTTCCTGGATTTCCTGGAAGTCTATTTCCTTTGCCAGACTGGGGAAGTTCTCCTTTATTATTTGTTCAAATAAGTGTTCCACTTGTGGCTGTTTCTTTCCCCCTTCTGGTACCCCTATAATCCGGATGTTGGAACGTTTAAAGATGTCCTGGAGGTTCATAAGCCTCTCCTCATTTGTTTGAATTCTCATTTCTTCATTCCTTTCTGGTCGGATGTTTCGTTCTTCCTTCTGGTCCATTCCATTGATTTGAGTCCCAGTTCCCTTTCCATCGCTATTGGTTTCCTGGACATCTCCCTTCATTTCAATTAGTTTAGCCTTCATATGTTCCTCTAATTTGTGACTGTACTCTACCAATTCTGTGAGCATCCTGATAAATAGTGTCTTAAATTGGGCTTCTGAGAGGCTGGCAATCTGTTGGTCGCTTAGAGTTATTGGCTCTGGGACTTTGAGTTCTTGCACCATCTTTTGGGCTGTTTGTGCCTGTTAAGTAGCAGGAACGGAGCCCTAGGTTTTCACCAGAGCAGGGCAACTGAGTCGCTGGGTTGTGACATTGTTTGTGGGGATGGGGTCAAAGAGGGACAATGGCTTCCCTCCGGTGCCTGCTGCTGCGACCCCCACCAGCACTGCAGCCACCTCCATCACCAGGGCCACGCGCCTCGCTCCACTGCACTTGAGTGTGCCACCGCTGTCAGCCCTCCACCACTGGGTTCGCCCCCTGGGGCCTGCATGGTCCGTCTCACTGCGCGTGAATGTGCGACCTTGGTCAGTCTGCCCCGCACCCCGACTAGGTTCGGGCGGCCTGCGCTCCTAGGTCTGTCCTTCCCGACCCTGCTCCGCTGTTGGCTCTGCCTCTCTTACCGTCCCCGTTGAATGGTTCATAGCTGTCGGACTTCCTTATAATTCGGTTTTCTGGTCTCTGGGTGTGTCTTAGTTCTCCAAAACTTTTTTTGTATCCAAACTTGGTTGTGGGAGAAGGCACAGTGTTTCCACCTATGCCTCCATCTTGGCGGAAGTCCTGTAGGCTAGATTTCTAAAAGTTGAGTTGTAGCATCAATAGTACAGATAGGTTTTATCTCAAGATTATAAAATTTGTTTTTTTAAAAATGTTAAAAATTTTCACCCTTTTCTTACACCTCAGTGTAAGAGAGCGGGTGACTTACCAACACTGGATCATTATCTGGCTATTATTTTTGTCAACAAGACCTGCAAAACTGAAATTGTACTATTGCTTTAAGATGGCAACTCTCTTACCATCAAGGAAGTTATCATATTTTACTATATTTACTGATAATCTGAATTTGTCCTCTGAATTAGCCTGTAATTTGCCTGCATTTTCCTTTATTTTGATTGTCTTTGTCTCTTCAAATTATAGAAGCCCTTTGCATATTAGACTTGAACTCTTTGTCTGTCTTGTGTCTTTTGCTTTAAGACAGGTAAAAGTGTGCATATGCACACATACACATACACATGCACATACACATACCAAGGAAGTAAGAGACAGTGTAGAGGACACTGTCAATTAATGTTGGCCCACCCAGCATTGATTCTTATCCACTTTATCCCTTATCTTTCTCTTCTGT
The DNA here is from genome assembly GCF_014824575.4 of Sturnira hondurensis. Taxonomy (NCBI): domain Eukaryota; kingdom Metazoa; phylum Chordata; class Mammalia; order Chiroptera; family Phyllostomidae; genus Sturnira; species Sturnira hondurensis. The sequence continues at coordinate 92,904 of NW_028094602.1, forward strand.
GGGTAATGGAAAATTAAAATACAGGATTTCCCACCCCTCTTGCCACTTGGGTGGCTGCACACCCAAGTGTGAGGGGATTCATCAGATGTCAATGGGAAGGGCTTCCCCCATGTCTGCCATGAACCGTGGCTGGTGCCTGCAGATGCCATTACTCTTTGTCCATCTGGAGCAAAGATACCTGCTTAGGATGCCGAACAGGACTCCAACCACAGTGTGGAGCTCTAGGCTGTCTGCCCACATTTTTTTGACTGGGGTAGAGAAATTCCTTGGTTTAAGCACTGGTTGCAGTGTTTTCAGTTACTTGTAGCCAAATGCGGATGAAGATGCAGGAAGGGCTAGCATAGGAGCCAGGCAAGACCCGAGGTGAGACAACCAGCTAGAAGGGACCTGGAGTGCATCACAAGTGGCATCTTCTGTCACCTTCATGGGGCAGTAAAGGAAGGCCAGCTACCCTCTCTCAACCTCACTCTCTCAGTCTCTGCTTCTGGAAAATCTTTTTTGTTATAGCAACCAAGGGGATTCCTCATCCTTCTTTAGCTCCTGGCAGGCAGAAATGCTGAAAGAAGCCTATTATGTACTTTACAGAGCATTGAGACAATCTTCACAGGGTACAGGTTACACATAGCAAGACTGAGATTTGGGTTACATTAGGTGCTTTCTTGTGTAATGGGTGACACACACCCCTGGAAGTGGAGGAGGGGTTTGAGCTGCACATGTGTGGCCGAATACTTTTTTCCTTTGCCAAACATGACAGCCATAAAATGGGAAAAGGCAAACATGGCCAATACTGGCCCTCATTGGTAGGAAGGCTGGACACTCTCACTGGCTTTCAGCATGCATGGGGTTCTGGGAAAGGGCTTTTGAAATGAAGCATGCAGAAAAGCAAAAGGCAGTTGGTTCTTTCCCTTCCTCCAGTAGGTGGGACATGTCAACAGTCACCAGTGGGCCTGCCAAAGGTGGCAGTGTAGGACTGTGAGTGGAGGCTTAGGGGCACAGGCTCAAAAAGATGCTTAAAGCCAGACAGTGACTAGAGACTAGCTGAGCCACCTACATTTATGATACTTTGGGGTGGGAAAAGAAGTTCTTGGCACAACCTTGAACTAAGCTGGTGGAGGGTGACAGGTGACTTTTTCAGGGGCATCTAAGGGGGAACAGCTTTGAGGCAGAAACTTGCCATTATTTCCAAAGACCTTGGTGGTAATAGTCAGCACTATGAACAGATTTTTGTTTTTGCATTGTTTTCAGTTCTTAAAACAATGTAGTAGTTGTAATGAGACTATTTTTGATGTCATAGCCTGACTTTCTTTCCCCTTACTTTTGTTACCCAGATATTTTCGTCAGAAACTTACCATTGAATAAAAGATTCCTTTCTTTTCCACCGAACTCCATCTTTGGAGATTTGCTTGGTAGGTGGTGAGGGGTAAGAACCCCTACTGTTTAGTTTTGTTAACACAACACAGGGAGGGAGGCCCTTCTAGATGAAGGTCTTTGAGCTAAAGGTGTCCCAGGACACATCCTCCACTTTCCCTTTTCCTGTAATCCAAAATGGTCCCCATTTTGCTTCCAGCCAGTTTAAGATATGGAGTGTGTCATTCCTTACACTAAATTCCCTTTGTGAAGAAAGGAGATGAATTTTTGCTTGTGCACAGCACACAGAAGACCCATATGTCAAGGTGCCTCCCACCACATCAAAGTATTGAGAGGCCTGGACCTCTCTTGGGCCTGCCTGGACCTAGCCACAGCAACCCTACCTCACCTAGGTGGGGCCAGCTCCAGTCATATTCTGAGCCCCATTTCACCTACAGGAGGGCTGGGAGAGTTCAGGGTGGGTAGAGATCCTGGCAGGCTCATTCAGCCCCATGTAGAATGATGGAACAGAATGTGATGATGAGAATATTTTAATTACACATGTCATCAAGTAGGGTTCTAGAAATATTAGAGAATCAAAGTATTGTCCAGTTATTAAAGTTAGCATAAATAGACTGAAATTAAAACTAATTAATACATTAAAATAAGTGTCCATGATTGTCAAGTATAAAAAAATCATTCAAATAACCTCAGTAACAGAGTACTTAGACCAGGTCAGCACCTGGCTGTTTGTGTCTAGCACACTGAAAGGAGTGTCTACATTGAGGATGAAAAATTGGAAAAATGTGCTTTAGTCAAAATTTTCTGTAACTTCTTTTAAAAGTTCAATGAGGTGAAATAAAAATAAAGGTCCACAAAACACTGCCTGCCTCCTGGCAGATTCAGCTTTATGCTTTTTCTAAAAGCCCCTGAAGCCAGGCCCATCTCAGAGACATGATTAGGCACAAGAATCTGAGGCACTCAAGAGCTTTGCACTCAAACATGACATCCCAGATCATTCTGGAAATAAATTTGCCAAGGCAATAAATAGAAGTTGGTATTGGAAAGTTTTCCCATTTGAAAATGCCTTCCACCTTGCCTTGTCAATGACTGCTTCCCAGGGCTTCCTGGATGCCCAAAGGTCAGGTGGCAATCCACAAGTGAGAGATCTCCACACCCCACGAGGCATCACTTGACTAATGGGAGGTGGGATAGACAGAAAAGGGCTTCTCCTCCCCTGGAAGACATTCTGAGATGCATTTCTAAAGGTTTTAGAGAAGGCTCAGTGAGATCAAGCAACTGGAGGCCTGCTCTACTGAGCAGGCTGAGCTGCTTTCTCTCCCTCCTTTTATCTCCCTGTCTCTCAGTCTTACTGCAGGGGCCACATTTCCAATTCAAGGACTCATGCATGAACCTTTGTCTAGGATAAGGCAATAAACCATTTGCTCTGGTCACTTTGCCAACCTCAATTTATGTTCCTCTTGGTTTCTTGAAGGTCACTCACTAACTCTGAGTTCACTCTTCCACTGTCCGTGCCCTCTTTTTCTGATAACTTCATACTTATCCTTCAGATTGCAGTGGCCCTGCCTAACCTCTTCCTCTCATAGTACCTTGTCCCCACCACCTCCTTTTCAGGCCTGGTCTCAATGTGCAGTCCCACTCATCAGGGCTATTTGCCACCACTGGCTGTGCTGGGCAGAGCAGCTCACTTCAGGTTGATTCAGTAGACACATCACTAAGGTACAGAGGGCTCCTCCCACACACCTACTTCCACGGGGTCCTGGAATATTGAAAGGAACTGGTGAGTTATGTAGGGGCATGTGCAGGGCCTGACTCCAAACAAGGAAATTACTTGGCTAGAAGGTCTGTAGGAAGCATGATAGCCATGGCCAGTAGATGGCCCTTACACAGCCTAGAAGGGACAATCTCACTACTTGGACTCTTTCTCATGGCTGGTGACTCAAGTGCTATTTGGGTGGTGCTCACCTTTGAGAACTTCATCAGTGGATATGATTCTATTCCTCTTCCTTGCTGTGGAATATCTATTTTGTGGGAGGAAGTGGTGGTCAAAACATTAGCTACTCCTCAAATATTTCTATGGCCCTCACATTTCCATTTGCAACTCCCACCTCCCCATGTGTGCCCACTCTTCTGGCCAATGGATGTGAAGAGAAATGAAGCATTTAAAAGCCTTCATATAACTCCTTAGCCTCAGTCCCTCAGGAGGGGAATGATGGAATCATGGGATGCAGCAGCGTGCCCCTGAGTCAGTGCTTTGTAATAGAGCTGCCCTGGAGAGCTGTGAGCCATGGTGAACTTAGGGTGAGTATGAAAGAAATCTGTGCTGCATCAAGCCATTGAGATTTGAGGGTTAACATGTTATTGCAGCATGACCTAACCTCGTGATTATCAAAACCTGGAAAATGGATTTTGAACTTAAAAAGTCAAGAAACTGACCGCTTTGCTGAGTTCTACTTTTCCTTGGGGGCAAGAGAAAGTCATAAAAGATCCAAGGGAACTAGAAGAGTAAGGCAGACAATAGTAGTTGTCTATTTGCCCAATGACATGCACTTGTGAGCTGAATGAGTCATGATTCCCTGCTCTGCTGTAGGGTCTAGAAATGGATGTCTGTTGGCTCATCCTATATCCCCAGCACCCAAAACACTGTCTGCAGTAAGAAGTACTCAGAAAAGAAAGTCATGGTTGTAGAATGAACTAGTGAACAGACAAATAGCAGCATGCCTTTGGAAGTCCTTCTCTGACCTTAGGGGAGCAGGAATCTGTGCCCTAAGGATCTATCCCCTGGATGGGTTGGCTGCAGTCCACGCCCACACCCAGGCTGGACCCACCGTACTTCTGAAGGCAACCATACAGACTGTAAGGCAAGAAGGGCACCCATTGGCTAAAGAATGGCCAGGCCATGTGAGTTTGGGACAGCCACCCCTCATAGGCACTGCTGGCCCAGGAATTAAAGATGTGGGCTAAGAAAGGGAAAAGGAAAACCTAGGAGTTGTCAGGCTCTGGTTTCAGTTCCAGGCTCTGATGGTGTATGTTACAGCAAGTAGTGTTGCCCATACAAGGCCCTACTTAGCACAGGAGTACTCACGCCCTGACCCCAGGCCCCCAAGTCCTTTGGCAAACTGCCCTGTCAAGGCCAGGCCAGGCCATTTGTCTGTTTCTAGGGTTACTGTGATGAGTTTTTTTCTTCATTTTACTTTATTTTTTAATTAAAAATGTGTGTGTGATCAATGGGTTTTGGTTTTTTTCTTTACTTTTTCCAATTACAGTTGACACTCAGCATTACTACTTGTTTCAGGTATAGAGCATAGTAGTCAGACATTTATGTAACTTATGAAGTGATCCCCTAAATAAGTCTAGTATCTACCTGGTGGTTTGATTACAGCACTTGATTTCCTTCCTAGGGAAGTATTGCCCCCAATTTCTGGTGACCTTAGGTCCCCATGGCAATGATTCTGTGAATTTGTGAAATTTCTTTGCTGTTCATAGTGCATAAGCCCCCATAAAGTCATTTTTAATGAAATGGGCTTACTTGTGGGCTACATAGCTTTGTAGCCCCACCTGCATCCACCCCAGAGAACTTTCTTATAAGGGTTTTTCTGAAGCTTTATGAAATTACTGGTGTCTGAACACTGTGACAGATGGCCAACAATGTTCAACCAACATTTAAACAAGCACCCATTGTGTGTTGGCCTTGATGAAAAAAGGCAGGGTTCCTGTGTTCCAGAAGTTCAAAGTCAAGGAAGGAAGATGACTACATCTTGATAAATATGTACTAAGCCACTGTTATGGACACAGCAAACTACACAGATCTTAAAAACATACCATACCCTCATGGCACTTACATCTAATAATTGGGGTGGGCAATAAACAAAATAAACATGAAAATTATAAGGTATGTGAAGTGAAAGAAATAAAGCAGAAAGGACTTCTAATCAAGATGGAGGCATAGATCAACATGGCTTGTTTCCTTGCACAGCCACAGCAAAAATTACAACCAGGCTACATAATAAATATCTCCCAGAATCACCTGAAAATTGAGCTGTGTGGAAGTCTGACAACCAAGGAATTAAAGAAGATACATCCATGTAGATGGGTAGGAGGGCAGAGATGCAGAAAGGCATGGAGACGTGGGGCAGGAAATCCCACACTCATGTGTGGTGGGTAAAAATTGGGAGGGAAACATTGGGGGTAAGGGATCCCAGTCCCACATCAGACCACCCAGCCCACAGTTCCAGGAAAATAAATCCCCATAACTTCCATCTGTAAACCCAGTGGTGAATGGGGCAGGATAAGAAACTGAGGAATTCTCAGCAGTCTCATCTTAAAGGGCCCACAATGGTCTTAGGACTTACACAAGCTCACTCCCTCTGGGCTTCAACACCAGGAAGTTCAACAACTAAAAGGGAATCAGTGGCATAAAGTGAGAAATTGAAGTGGCTGGCATCAGGAAGAGTGCCAGGAGACAGTTTCCTCCTGGACAAAATTCAGAGGGCAGGTATTGGCATTGTTGCCTCTCTGAGCACTCCCCCACTCAGAGTCACAGAGCAGCAATTCAGGTTGTGCCACCCTGGGAATTAGCAAAGGCTCTGCCCCATCCAACTTACAGGTGCACTTTTCTACAATAGGTCACACTACTAAAATAGGGAGTCAAAGCAACTCTACCTAATACACAGAAACAAACGCAGGGAGGCTGCCAAAATGAGGAAACAAAGAAATATGGTCCAAATAAAACAGCAGAATAAAACTCCAGAAAAAAAGAATTAAATAAGCCCTGGCTGGTGTAGCTCAGTGGATTGAGCATGGGCCTGCGAACCAGACGATCGCGGTTCGATTCCCAGTCAGGGCACATGCCTGGGTTGCAGGCCAGTTCCCAGCAAGGGACTCATGAGAAGCAACCATACATTGATATTTCTCTCCTTCTCTCCTTCCTTTCCCCTCTAAAGATAAATAAATAAAATCTTTAAAAAAAAGAACTACATGAAATGGAGATAAGCACTGTATCAGATACACAGTTAAAAACACTGGTTATTGGGATACTCAAAGAATCCATTGGGTACTTCAACAGCATCAAAAGGCCCAGGCAGAAATGCAGTTTACCCTAAGCGAAATAAAGAAAAATTTACAGAGAACCAAAAGTGCCAGGGATGAAGTCAAGAATCAAATCAATGATTTGGAACATAAGGAAGAAAAAAAACACTGAATCAGAACAGCAAGAAAAGAAAAGAACTCCGACCCCACCAAAAAAATCCCAGATAAACCAAGGAGCTTCTGGGACATCTTCAAAAGTACCAATATTCAAACCACAGGGGTGCTGGAAGGAGAAGAGAAAGAGCAAAAATTTGAAAACAAGTATAAAGGACACATGGACAATAACTAAGGGTGGGGGGTGGAAAGGGGAGGGAGGCGGGGAGCATGGGGCGGGGGGGGCGGGCAGGGTTGGGAATATAAGACAGAAACCTGTACTTGAACAAGAATTAAATTAAAAAATAAATAAATAAATAAATAAAATTTGAAAACCTATTTGACAAAGTAATGAGAGAAAACTTCTCTAATTTGGTGAAGGGAATAGACATATAAGTACAGGAATCACACAGAATCCCAAACAGGATGGACCCAAAGAGGGTGACGCCAAGACACATCATAATTAAAATGCCAAAGGTTAAAGACAGTGAACCTTAAAAGGAGCAAGAGAAAAGCAGAGAGTTACCTACAAAGGAGTTCCCATAAGACTGTTGGCTGATTTTTCAAAAGAAACTTTGCAGGCTAAAAGGGACTGGCAACAAGTATTCAAAGCGATGAAGAGGGACTTCCGCCAAGATGGAGGTATAGGTGGAAACACTGTGCCTTCTCCCACAACCAAGTTTGAATACAACAAAGGTTTGGAGAAACAAAGACACAGCCAAAGGACAGAAAATTGAATTATACGGAAGTCCAACTACATCTAACCCTTCAACGGGGACAGTAAGAGGGACAGAGCCAGCAGTGAGTAGGGTCAGGCAGGACAGGTCCCCCGACCCAGGCGCGCAGGCAGCCCGGAAACAGTTGTGGTGCGGGGCAGACTGACCCCGGTCGCACATTCGCGCACAGTGAGACGGACCATGCAGACCCCAGGGGGCGAGGGCTGACGGCGGTGGCACACTTGCATGCAGTGGGACGAAATGCGTGGGCCCGGTGACGGCAGCACCTGCGGCACCGATGAGGGCCTAGGCGGAAGGCGGCAGACAGGACGCTATAGTCCCTCTTTGACCCCATCCCCACATACAACGTCACAACCCAGTGACTGAGTTGCCCTGCGCTAGTGAACACCTTAGGGCTCCGATCCTGCTATGGAATAGGCACGAACAGCCCAAAAGATGGTGAAAGAAGAACTCAAAGTCCCAGAGCCAATAACTCTAAGCGACCAAGAAATTGCCAGCCTCTCAGAAGCACAATTCAAGACACTATTTATCAGGATGCTCACAGAATTGGTAGAGTACAGTCACAAATTAGAGGAACATAGTCACAAATTAGAGGAACATATGAAGGCTAAACTAATTGAAATAAAGGGAGATGTCCAGGAAACCAATAGCGATGGAAAGGGAACTGGGACTCAAATCAATGGAATGGACCAGAAGGAAGAACATAACATCCAACCAGAAAGGAATGATGAAATGAGAATTCAAGCAAATGAGGAGAATTCAAGCAAATTAGGAACCTCCAAGACATCTTTAAATGTTCAAACATCCGGATTATAGGGGTACCAGAAGGGGGAAAGAAACAGCCACGAGTGGAAAACTTATTTGAACAAATAATAAAGGAGAACTTCCCCAGTCTGGCAAAGGAAATAGACTTCCAGGAAATCCAGGAAGCTCAGAGAGTCCCAAAGAAGTTGGACCCAAGAAGGAACACACCAAGGCACATCATAATTACATTAGCCAAGACTAAAATGAAGGAGAGAATCCTAGAAGCAGCAAGAGATAAGGGGACAGTCACCTACAAAGGAGTACCCATCAGACTGTCAGCGGATTTCTCAAAAGAGACCTTACAGGCAAGAAGGGGCTGGAAAGAAGTATTCCAAGTCATGAAATCCAAAGACCTACAGCCAAGATTGCTTTATCCAGCAAAACTTTCATTTAGAATGGAAGGACAGATAAAGTGCTTCTCAGATAAGGTCAAGTTCAAGGAGTTCATCATCACCAAGCCATTATTATATGAAATGCTAAAGGGACTTATCTAAGAAAAAGAAGATAAAAATATGAACAGAGAAAGGACAGCAAACTCACAGTTATTAACAACCACACCTAAAACAAAAGCAAACCAAGAGGACAGCTAGATCAGGAGTGGAACCATAGAAATGAAGAACACATGGAGGGTTAGCAACAGGGGGGTGGGAGGAGGAGAAGGGGGGAGAAGGCACAGAAAATAGCATAGAGAGTAGGTAGAAAATAGATAGGGGGGAGGGCAAGAATAGTGGGGGAAATATAGAATCTAAAGAACTTGAGACATGTGGTTATAAACTAAGGGGGGAGAATGATGGGGGAGGGAGTGTGTGGGGGGAAGGGAATGAAGGGGGAGAATAGAACAACTGTAATGGTATAATCAATAAAATATATTTAAAAAAAAGAAAAGGGGGAAAAAAACAAAGTGATGAAGAGCAAGGACCTACAACCTAGATTATTCTACCCAGCAAAGCTATCATTTAGAATCGAAGGTCAGATAAAGTGCTTCCCAGACAAGGTAAAGCCATAGGAGTTCATTATCACCAAGCCTTTATTATATGAAATGTTAAAGGGACTTATTTAAGAAAAAGAAGAAGATCAAAACTATGAACATTAAAATAGCGATAAATTCACAACAATCAATAATTGAATCTTAAAAAAAACAAACCAAGCAAACAAGCAGAACCGAAACAGAATCACAGACATAGAGATCATTTGGAGGGTTATCAGTTGGGAAGGGGAAGAGGGAATATGGGGGAGGAAAGATGCAGGGATTAAAAAGTTTAAATTGGTAGGTACAAACTAGACAGGGGGTATGGGAAATGGAGTAGCCAAGGAACTTACATGCCTGACCCATGGATATGAACTAAATGGGGACTGCTGGAAGGAATGGGGGGTACCAGATGGAGGGAGACAATAGGGGAAAAACTAGGACAACTGTAATAGCATAATCAATAAAATATATTAAAAAAAGAAAGTGGAGAAGAGGAAAAATCGAGTTAGGGAGGTTGTACATTAGACATGGTGATGAAAGAATATTCATAATAGAGTGGTGGCTGAGCAGAGTCCTAAAAAGATGAGGGAGCCATGTGCCCCCTGGGGGTGGGGACACCTAGGGGAAGGTCTCATCTAGAAGAAGAACGCACCTGGAGGAAAGGTACACCTGGGAAAAACTACATCTGGGGAAAAGATGCACCTGGGGAAGCGCATAGCTGGGTGAAAGTTATACTTGGGGACAGATGTTCTGAGCATAGGTCCTAGGGCAGAAGTGTGCATAGCAAGCTCCAGAGTAAGCAAAGAGGTACGTGGGGTTAGGGAGATCAGGGCAAATCAGAGCCCAGATGGTCTCCATCTGGGTATGGTGCACACATCATCCATTCCTAATTTATTCAGTCACTATTGCTGTTACTGATAACTCTGTCTAATATGGGCAGTGAGGAGCTACACAGTTAGGCAAGTCCACCATGTCTAGAGTGAGATGCCCCTCAGGGCCTATACACTCACTATCTCCCCTCTGGTGTCTCCTGCTTAGCTGGCTCTTTCTTTTCATTCGGGTACCGACTGAAAGTGCTTCCCATTGTCTCCTTTCCTACCCTAAAATAGTTCCTTCTAGCCCTGAGCAGTGTCTGAAATTTTCATATTTATGAATGTAATTTTATTCATTTATTTGCCCTGTACACACTCCATGAGAGCACATCCTACAATACCTGGCACACAGTGGAGGCTCAGTAAATGCTTGTGGAAGGAACGATTCCCTACCCTCTGACACTTATCCCACAAACCTGAACCTGTAAGGGTTGTGTATACATGAGACAGTGCCAGCAAACCCTACCTGCTCCATCTTCCTTACTTTCCCTTTAGTTCCAGAGGAGAGATATCCTTCACCTGTCTGGGGTTCCCTAGTTCCCAGTACTCTGGATCCTGTTCTCTCAGATGCCTGTGTTGGGTGGGGGGCTCCTTTCATCATTGTTTACTCTTTCTCCACCTTACCACCCTCCACTAATTACTGCTTAGGTCTCCTTCATGCTAAAAATCCTTCTTTTATCTTTGTCTCACCCATCTCTTCCCTACCTTTGTCATACAAACTTCTAAAAGACAGGCTCTTCTCAACTTTGGTCTCAGGGACAAGATTCACAGAGTAAGTAACCACTATACAGGAATTTGCCTGTGCTGCTCACAAGTGAGATTTTATCCCAGAGAGAGGATTTGTAGCTTTAGTTAGAATCCCACCCCCAAAGGTTAAAAATCCTGGGGTGTTTGTTCCATGGTACTTATGAATGCAATTGTTTATCAAAGGATATATTTCCAGGAGAAGGGGTTGTCAGATGCACTTGCAAAGTGCTGTCAAGAGCTCAGCTCTGAAGACTACCTGCCTCTTCCTTAGGAGTTGTTGATCCAGATCTGGGCTGGACACCCAGAGAGGAAAAGGATGCAGGAGGGTCAGCTGTGCTCGTAGAAAGGAGAACAGGTGTACGTAGGGTAAGGGTGAGGAGGGACAAGGAATTGATGGCCATCTCTATCTCAAGCTGTAAGCACCATCACGTGGTTCTGCCAAGCTTTTTCCCCTTGGCCCTGAGGCTAGCATGACCCAGATAAGAGCTGCTGGAACTCCTTCAACTGATTCATTAAGACATGCATTTTAAGCCAACAGAGTCACTAAGTCATTTTCTGTACTTGTGAGGCAGATGAGTACAAAACTATAGAGGGATGAGAATTACTCTATAACACTTATATAATGCTTACTGTATGCCAAACACTGTTTTAAGCACTTTTATATCAATCAACATCATGCTTAATGGAAGAAAGGCATGCTAAGTTCAGGAAATAAACAGGGCTATAAACTGTCATTTTTATTGTACAGCTTTGGGGCAGTGCAATAAAAAATAGAATACATAACTATTAGAAGAGACAAAGTATTACTAGTTCAGATATGTTAATTTTGATCCACAGAAAACCCAAGAGAGTAAACAGAAAAATTATTAAAATTAGTAAGTTCAGTCCTACAAGTTTGATGGCCTGGGTGAGCCTCTTCCTATCTCTTCTCACGTCTGAGTTTCTGTAGAGCCTTCTGAAAGTGGAGGACCCCCTTCCTTGGTAGCTGGAATGTGAGTCATGATAGCCAGGAAAAGAGTGGATGGATATGAAGAACCTGTGGTCACAGTGCACTTTGGGAAATGTAAACATTGCTGTTTGTGTGGGACATTAACATGATTTTGATTCATGATGACAATCAAATAGGTGATTATTCTTTCTTTTTAACTCTTTTAATTGTTGTTCAAGTTGTCTCCATTTTCCCCCCATCACTTCCCTCCACGCCAGCCATCCCCACTTCCATCCTTGATCCTACTCCCACTTTGGTTTTGTCCATGTGTCCCTTATAGTTGTTCCTGAAACCCCCCCCCTTTTCCCTCCAATATCCCCTCCCACCTCCCCTCTGGTTACTACTGTCAGTTTGTTCTTAATTTCAGTGTCTCTGATTGTATTTTGCTTGCTTGTTTGCTTTGTTGATTAGGTTCCACTTATAGGTGAGATCATATGGTATTTGTCTTTCACCACCTGGGTTATTTCACTTAGTAGATTATTCTTAATGGTCCTTGGGACTAGAAGACAAAGAATGGAGGGAGAGGCCCCATTCAGAAGGGAAGGTGGGGCTGAGAGGCAGCACATTCAATGGCAGGAACTTATGGTCCCCCACCCCATTTTTCTTCATTCCCCACACCCAACCCCACTTTCTAATAGCACTTGTTGATTTGCGTTGGGAAACTACAGCTCTATATTGCATGCCATCACGGAGAAAAGTCAGTTAAGGCATTTCCCAGGCAAGGGCCTGTGAAATAAACCAATGAGACTCTGGGTCCCCCAGAAATATGACTCCTGAGCAGAGTAATACTAATATGGAGAACAGCTCCCTGAAAAGGGTACTTGCCAGGTCTTCAGTGGGAACTGACCTCGCTCGGGTTCTAAGTAATTGATTTTTCACATTTTTGAAAATTCTGTGAGCTACCTAATCCCTCTATAATCCTTGCTCCAGTCAACCAGCCACAGTTTCCTTTGCTTGCAATTAAATAACTTCCAATGGCAGCAGAGAAGTGAGGCTCCTGAGAAAATGGGGAGTGACACATGCCAGGTCCTGTATTAGAGACAATAAATATCTCAGTGTCTTTACATAACAACCCTATGAAGTAGGAATTGTTACCCCAATTTGCAGATGAGAAGACTGAGACCTCAAGAAAAACTTGATTGATCAATGTCATAGCAAGTGAATGACAGAAGGAAAGTCATAATCCAGGTCCTGGGTTCCACAGTATTATAGATTTCTGCAGACTTTGTATCACATGCTTGTGGCTTGCTGTGACTCCAGGCCACCTGGAGAATTTAGGTGTTTGTTCACCAACTGGAGTTTCTCTACTGGGTCAGGCCACCTGTATCTCCCCCCATTTTTTCCTTCCTGTACTCCCCCACCCCCAAGTGCAGAGTCTAACATGTAGAGAGGCCTTGGAATGCATCCTGATTTCTTAAAATCTTGGTCAGGTCTATTCCTTACACAATTTCGTCATCCAGCATTTTAACAAAAAAACCTATTTGAACATTTTGGCCATGGCTTTTCCATGCATCTCTTGTTCTAATCATAATATTTCCCAAATTGTGTTTCAAAATTTTTATTACATGTTTTCCCACCTGCAAGTCTGATTTTTAAGCATACCCAGAGGACTCAAGTGTGCAATTTGGCCCTTCGTTCATTATTAAAGTCAGTTAGGCTGGAAGAATTTTCAAGTGAGGCCAAAGTGCTTGTTGGCCACACTGGAAAATTAGCTGGCTGACAGAGATTCTAAGGACTGCCCTGCCCAACTCTCAGGGACTTGAGGCCAACAGAGCTGTGAAGGCTGAGGTCACAGTGGTCAATTGTTGGCCACTGGCAGGGGTCAAGGAGGCCCCTGGGCTAAACCCAGTCCTTCCCCTCCTGGCATCAGAGAGGGATGAACATCATTCCAGACTCACATTCAATCCCAGCTGCACCACTGCCTAGGAGGGAAATTTCAGCCAACTTCATGGAGTCCCCTTTTTCTCATTTGTCACACAATTTACTTTTAAGGCATTGTTCCTCCAACTTGAATCACTTGGTTTTGGTGGCATGTTTGTATACCATATGTACAATTATTAAAATTCTTCTTTAAATCAAATTATATCTTCATTTAAATATCTTTTTGAAAATACATGTACAACTAAAATTAAAAGCCAGTATCAGATGTTGTGGATAGATACCTTAAGCAAATTGCACAACCATAAACTAACTAATATAATATAATCTCCCCTAATGCCAGCCTGTGTACCACCAGTGATATACAGACCCACTTTTGGAAACAGTGCTCTAAAGAATGTGGCATGTGACCCTAAGTGTCTTTAGCCTGGACATCCCCAAGTCCTCCAGTTATCAGGGGTCATTCTTTCATTAATTTGAAAAACAAGCAGCCTGGCTCTCTATTCCATGCATTCCATCAATACTACTCCTGCCCTTTCCCCTGTACCTCTACCCATATCTGTGTGGATTTCCAAAATGCTTACGATTTCCCAGGCTATGTGATCTACCTGCTTTTTTGATTGTGCCTAGCTCCTTACTGGCAATCTAGGTTGCAGTGAGCCCCAAATTTGTATCACAAACCTCTCTTCTGAACTGCAGATTTCTACATCTAGCCACATACTTGACAATTCCATTTGAGTGGATATCTTATAAACACCTCAGTCTTAGTATATTGAAAACAGGACTCTTGATCTTTTCCCTAAATCTGCTTTTCCCAATCTTCTCTGGGGGTGGGGGTGAGGGTGGGAGTGGGGAAGGGATTTATTCCTCAAGTACATACATTTCCCTGAGCCAGTTCATTGCTGTATTTTCCACTCAGAACACATTGCTCAGCACAAGGTACGCATTTGTATTGTCAGCTGAAGAAGGTGTTACACTGCAGTAACAAGTTATCTTTAATTCTAGTGACTTAGAATAGCAAAGATTTATTTCTCACTCATATTTATGTCTGTATCAGGTTAGCTGGGTCTCTGTTTCAAGTTACCTTCATTCAGAATCGAGGCTAAGGCAGCAGCCCCTACCAGGCCATGCCAATCTAATGAAAAAGAAAAAAAAACAATAATTCAGCTACATGCTGGCACTTAAAGCTTCTGCTACTGCTCACACTTTACTACTTAAGACTGAGTCAGCAGGGCATGAAGGTGTAGCCTTACCATAAACTACTGAAGAATGATAGCATGATATACCACAGGGCTTGATAAACATTTATTTAATGTTGACATTAAATAGAACAGATTCTATTCATTTATTCAGTGAATAGAATTCATTTAATTAATCTCACAGGCAGCTTCAACCATGTGTCTAGGACCTGGATTTCAATGCAATTAGAAAATGAGCTTCATACTCAGGTCACAAGTATATGTTTGGACCACAATGCTCACTGCCTCGGGTATTAATCTTCTCACGAGTGCACTGGCCTTCCATGTGGATTAGGAGTCCTGGCCTCTCACATGTACTAGGAGTGTTGGCTTCACACATGGGCTGAGGTCTTGACCCTACATGTGAACCAGGGGTCTTGGTCTCAGACATGGGTCTGGGGTTGTGGCCTCACCATGAAGCTGGGACAAACTTCTCAGTCTCAGGTTTACAGTAAGGCACAGACAGGGAGCGGGTATTCTACTTCCCCTGGTCATCACTAATCTGAAATGATATGTCCTCCAAATTCTTTTTTTTTTAATTTAATTAAAACATTTTAAAATATATTTTATTGATTATGCCATTACAATTGTCCCATTCCCCCCTTCACTCTCCTCCAGCCTGCACACCCTTCCCCCACCATCCCCCCGCTTTAGTTTATGTTCATGTGTCACAAGTTCTTTAGATTCTGTATTTCCCATACTATTCTTGCCCTCCCCCCTATCTATTTTCTACCTACTGTCTATGCTACTTATCCTCTGTACCTTCTCCCCCCTTCTCTTCTTCCCACTCCCCTGTTGCTAACCCTCCATGTGATCCCCATTTCTATGGTTCTGCTCCCAATCTAGCTGTCCTCTTAGTTTGCTTTTGTTTTAGATGTGGTTGTTAATAACTGTGAATTTGCTGTCCTTTCACTGTTCATATTTTTATCTTCTTTTTCTTAGATAAGTTCCTTTAACATTTCATATAATAAGGCCTTTTCATCTGCTTCCTGTTGGCACAGTTCTCCTGGCTTCGTCTCGTGCTTCATGGGATAGGCCCTTTGGTGAGCTCTGGTCTTCTCTGATGCTATTCCTTGAGCCATGGACCTTCCAGGAGCCACTGGAAAGGGCCAGGTGCCTAGCCCCACTGACACTGGGAGCTTGTTCTGAGATCAAGATGGAAAGCCCAGCTCCATTCTCAGATCTGGCCTGGAAGTCAGAACTCATTTTATCCCCATTCCAATCCTTGCTCAGGCTGGGTGGCACTCTACCTCACTCCTCTGTGCCCAGAGAGGCCACAAGCTGGCCAGTGCTGTGGGCAGGTCCACCTCCTAATGGGACCCACCTCCATGGGTCCCTTTATCATGTATCTCTCCATATTGGCCTGAGCCTGTAACACACACCCCAACTCTTACATTAGACCCATGTCCCCAGGGTCTCAGGGGCAATGCATGAGATTGATGTCTCACCATGTTCTGTGGACCTAGCTGCCCAAGGCTCTCTGAAAACACTGATGGCTTCTGAGGGGGTGAACAGGACTGAAGGAGCCAATCTGAGACATCTGTGGCTTGGTCTTCTAGAAATAAAGGATCACACTGGGTCCCATCTAAGGGCTCTCCCAGGAAGATCAGGCCCTGTCAAATCTTCCCTAAACTGCTATCTCCTTCAGGTGGAGGCTGAGAGGGTAAAAAAAATCAGGAGGTTAGGACAACGTGACATGCAACCCTGGCAACTCTCCATGTCTCTGAGGCTGGTATGTAGCCACTGTGGGCCTTGAGGATCAGGAGGAAATTAGGCCTGGGTGACAGAAACAGGAGGGATTACTACAGATACACCTGCATGGGTGCAAAATGGCACACATATAAGCCAAGTGCCTATCCTCAGTGTCCTGGTTTAAAAGACACGAGGGCACAGCACAGCTGTCAAAAGAACAAAGAGGCTCTCTATGCACAAAGAGTGAAAGATTTCTAGGACATATTGCTACATTTTAATTAGTTTTTTAAGACTTTATTTATTTGTTTTTTAGAAAGAGGGGAAGGGAAGGACATAGAAAGGGAGGGAAACATCAGTGGGTGATTGCCTCTCACACGCCCCCTACTGGGGACCTGGCCTGCAACCCAGGCATGTGCCCTGCCCGAGAATCAAACCAGTGACCCTGTGGTTCACAGTCCAGTGCTCAATCCACTGAGCCACACCAGCTAGGGCATATTGTTACATTTTTTAAAAAGCAAGGGACAAAACAACAAGAAAGGTCTGGAATAGACTATATATTCTATTTACTTACATTTCATATCCTATTGGCATAAATGTGTAACATATACTGGGAGAGCTCATAAAAGTATCCACAGGGGGGTGCAGAAGAACAGGGTAGACAGGGATGGAAGAGTTAGTTTTTATAATAAACTTTAGAAAAAACTATTTTGACTCTTGAAATATGTAAACGTGTTACCTGCTCAAAAATTTTATTAACTTAAAATGGAGAAAATGCACAGAGCCACCAATTGTCACAAATCTGGAATCTTCGAAGCCAGCAACACTCCCCACCACCCCAAATCTTACCTTTCCTCCCACAGAGAGCACTCCCACCCTCAGTTCCAGGATAGAGTCACACTTGGATCTAAAATCTTATGTTAGAGCATCTAATTTCTGTGGCAAGAGTATCCTGCTGTACTGGCTGCAGTCCTGACTGTGGCTGCCCTCCCAGAAGAGGAGAGGACAGTGAGCTTTGTCCTGCTGTAAATGGGACAAGGAGGCCCGGAAACTGGAGTTGGCTCCAGGGAGAGGCTCAGTCAGTGCCTCCAGCTGCTGCCTTGGCCTGCTTGCCAGAGCCCAGATTGCCATGGAGGGCCAAGGCCAGCCTCACTCTCCCACCAGTCAAGAGAGACCTGAAAGATCAGTGTACTGCCACCCTCTCCTGGTCACAGTCTTGTCTCCTCATACTAGCCACATTTCTGAGTCTACATCCTCCTTTCTGTTCTCTTTCTTTCTGCCTGGAGACAGTACAGTCTGGTGGTTCCAGAGATGCCTCCAGGACTGCAGCCCAAAGCATTTTGTCCAGAACTTAAAAGGGCTGTCTCCCAGGATGTGGACCTTTCTTCCCAGGAGCTCCAGAGTCTAAAGGAGATGGGAATGCTTTTTGTAGTCCTGGGAAAGAATCCACCTCCTCTCAGCACCCTACTAGCACTTGCATAATTAGAGGGCACAAAGGAGGCCAGTACTCTTATCTTTGTGAAGTATCATTTCCCCACCCCAACGGCTTCCTTAGGCTCAGAACTTTTTCTCTCTTCATTTTTTAATGTACACATAGAAAATACATCTCTTAAGTGTGCAGTTTGACAAATATTATACAAAAATACCCAGTAACCATCACCCAGATCAATGAAATCCAATACTGTAAGCCCCAGGAGCCATCTTGATCCCTCACCCTCTCTCTGCCAAAGAAAAACCCTTTCCTGATTTTGGGCCCCATAGGTTTGTTTCGCCCACTTTAGGACTTTATGCCCATGGAATCAAACTGTAGATATTCTGGCTTCTTCCAGCAGCATTATGTGAGAGCCACCCCTGCAGTTCTTTCTCCCTGCTGTACAGTATTCTATTGTACGGATAAACCACAGTCGATTTTCTCATTCTACCATTGACGGGCATTTGTTTGGGACTCTGAAGAATAGCATACCAGGAGGATTCTAGTGCATGTTTTTCAGTGAACATGCATACACATTGCTCTTTAGTTATACATGTAGACATGGAATTGCTGCTTCCTAGCACTTTAGTGCAGTCTTGCTCTTACTTTGAAGCTACAGAAAGCAGATGGACTCTCCACATTCATGATCCCAGTGAGGTACTGAAGGGGAATTTTACATAACAGCAGTGGCATGGAGGTGGAAATCAAATACTGTGAAGTACTACTGTCTCCTGCCCTGAAATGGTTGCCGCTCCTTTTGTTGACCACAGGTTTGGCTGTAAAGCCCAGTAGGTTAGGAGGGTAGGGCAACAAAGGGTTCTTGCCACCAAAACCCACGTGGACCTCCCCAGCTCTTCCCTTTAAGAGAGGAAGTTACTAATTGGAGCATGAGCCATTGATCAAAACGTGATTTTTCCAAGCAAGACCCATGGGCTTTAGGAAGTAGATTCTGTGATCTGCTGCCTCTGACTTGATTTCCTTTTTTTCTGCCTCCCAGGGTTAAGCAGGCTGGGCAAAGCCTGGGACCTCCAAGTGAGGTGGCTTTGGTCTCCTTCTCTCACTTCCATTTCCTTTCCACAAAGAGAACAGATGCCCCTGCTGTGGTGAGGATTAGACACTGGCTCAGCTATGAACAAGAGAAACTGGAGTCCTGCTGGGGTTCCCTGAGGCTGAGGATAATAGACAAAAAGAACTTTGTTATTTATTGTATGTTTGCCTGGTTGTAACAGTATCAAAGTGCTACCAAACACAAAACAGAAAAGAAAATATCAAAAAATTAAACTTCATTAAGATGAACTTTTATTAATCAGAAGACATGATTAAGAGTGAAAAAACAACCCACAAAAGTTGCCTTTTATCCAAGAAAGAGTTCATGGCCAAAAAAATGTAAGGAACTTACACAGATCAATAAGAAAAAAGACAACTCAGTTAAAAACTGGCAAAAAAGAACTAGATATCTAGAGGGTTAATCTACATATGAATAGGCACTTAATACTGTCACTAACCAGGAAAATGCAAATTAATGTCGCAATGAAATAGCATATCACACCCACTGAGCAGCTATTTTAGCAATGTCAAGTGTTAGTTACTTTAACAACATCAAATGTTGCCAAGAATGAGGAACAACTGGAACTCTGAGGAACTCTCATGAACTGCTGAGGGGAGCATAACTGTTACCATCACTTTGTAAACTTGGGATCAGGCACCAGGATGCTCTTGCGGAGCTGTGACTATTATATTTCTTGATCTGGGTGCTGGATGCACAAGGATGTCTATATGTAAAACTTCATCACACTGTAAACACAAGACTTGTGCACCATAGTATGTTGTTCTATAGGAATAACGAAAAAAGCGCTGGCTGGTGTAGCTCAGTGGATTGAGTGAAGGCCTGTGAAGCAGCAAAGGATCGTGGTTCAATTCTCAGTCAGGGCACATGCCTGGGTTGCAGGCCAGTTCCCAGTGGGAGACACATGAGAGGCAACCACACATTGATATTTCTCTCCCTCTCTCTTTCCCTTCCCCTCTCTCTGAAAATAAATAAATAAAATATTTTAAAAAAAGAAAAAAAGTGCAAGATCTCATCTCTACCTTTCTCCTCAAAACAATCAGGTGTCAGAGTTGTGGTAGAAACATGTGGTGCTGGCCATAGCCAATTCTTGCCTGTTTTATCTATGTGTTGTTAGCTGAGGCCATGTGACTAGTTCTGACCCATGGGTTTTGAATAAAAATAGTGAACATAAATTCTAAGCTGAAACTCTTTATGTCCAGTGCTGGACCCTCCAGTCCCTGTTTTCTGATTGCAGAATTCCAATGAAGTCTCAAGATCTACATAGCCTAGACAGTTGAGTCTCTGCATCAAGAATGTTGCCTGACCATGTGGTGGACTCTGGGTGAGAGAGAATACAAATTTATTATGTTCAGCCAATGCTATTTCAAGACTGTTTGATACCACAATATAATCTGCCCATCTTGACTAATGTAAGGGTATTTTGGAGACTAATAGAGAAACAATAGTCCTCCAGGTCTTGTAACCAAAAATATAGGGTCAGTTTCCTGCTGCAGCAACCAAAGCCAAACTCTTGAGACAGGTATGCAAAAGGCAAGAGGTTTATTTACGTGCTGCACCTGGGAAAATTGTGAATTCCCAGCTCAAAGACCATTTCCTCTTCCTGCTCAAGCCCATGGTTTTTATAAGAACAGGAAGGGGAGAGCTTTTTTTTTCTATCCACTTACTGTGCCAGCTTTGCTCAGATCCTGCCTATTCGTCTTTCCAGCTTTTGGCATGCTTAGTGTAAGAAACCACCCCTGAGCTATCCTGGCCAATAGGGAAAATTTCTTGATGCTACTACTGACTATGTATGGTTAACAACTTTCCTCTTAAAAACTCTGTACCATTGTGATCTTACAAGGATAAATGGATGGAGGTCTCAACTTCTGTAGTTTTATTCTGCTGTCACAGAATGCAGTCTTGCCTATGGTCACATCCAGAGATTCTTGATATCTACTTCAAGAAGAAAGGAGTCAAGAATTCAGAGAAGCTGGACTTCTGCCAAGATGGAGGCATAGGTGGAAACACTGTGCCTTCTCCCACAACCAAGTTTGAATACAACAAAGGTTTGGAGAACAAAGACACAGCCAAAGACCAGAAAATTGAATTATACGGAAGTCCAACAATAATGAACCATTCAACTGGGACAGTAAGAGAGGCGGAGCCAGCAGCTGAGCAGGGTCGGGCAGGAAAGATCCCCCGACCTAGGCATGCACGTGGCCCAGACCCAGCCAGGGTGTGGGGCAGACTGACCGTGGTTGCACATTCGCACACAGTGAGACAGACCACACAGGCCCCAGGGGGCGAGGGCTGCCAGTGGTGGCACACTCGTATGCGGTGGGACGAAATACATGGGCCCGGTGATGGTGGCAGCTGCAGCACCTGTGGCTGCATTGAGGGAGGCGGCAGACGGGACACCATTGTTCCTCTTTGACCCCGCCCCCACATACAGCGTCACAACCCAGCGACTGAGTTGCCCTGCTCTGGTGAATGCCTAGGTATCCGATCCTGCTACGTAACAGGCACGAACAGCCCAAAAGATGGCACAAGAAGAACTCAAAGTCCCAGAGTCGATAAGTCTCAGCAACCGAGAAATTGCCAGCCTCTCAGAAGCACAATTCAAGACACTGTTTATCAGGATGCTCACAGAACTGGTTGATTATAGTCACAAATTAGAGGAACATATGAAGGCTAAACTAATTGAAATGAAGGGAGATGTCCAGGAAACCAATAGCGATGGAAAGGAAACTGGGACTCAAATCAATGGAATGGACCAGAAGGAAGAACAAAACATCCAACCAGAAAGGAATGAAGAAATGAGAATTCAAAAAAATGAGGAGAGGCTTAGGAACCTCCAGGACATCTTTAAACGTTCCAACATCCGGATTATAGGGGTACCAGAAGGGGGAAAGAAACAGCCACGAGTGGAAAACTTATTTGAACAAATAATAAAGGAGAACTTCCCCAGTCTGGCAAAGGAAATAGACTTCCAGGAAATCCAGGAAGCTCAGAGAGTGCCAAAGAAGTTGGACCCAAGAAGGAACACACCAAGGCACATCATAATTACATTAGCCAAGACCAAAATGAAGGAGAGAATCCTAGAAGCAGCAAGGGATAAGGGGACAGTCACCTACAAAGGAGTACCCATCAGACTGTCAGCGGATTTCTCAAAAGAGACCTTACAGGCAAGAAGGGGCTGGAAAGAAGTATTCCAAGTCATGAAATCCAAAGACCTACAGCCAAGATTGCTTTATCCAGCAAAACTTTCATTTAGGATGGAAGGACAGATAAAGTGCTTCTCAGATAAGGTCAAGTTCAAGGAGTTCATCATCACCAAGCCCTTATTATATGAAATGCTAAAGGGACTTATCTAAGAAAAAGAAGATAAAAATATGAACAGAGAAAGGACAGCAAACTCACAGTTATTAACAATCACACCTAAAACAAAAGCAAACCAAGAGGACAGCTAGATCAGGAGTGGAACCATAGAAATGAAGAACACATGGAAGGTTAGCAACAGGGGGGTGGGAGGAGGAGAAGGGGGGAGAAGGCACAGAAAATAGCATAGAGAGTAGGTAGAAAATAGATAGGGGGAGGGCAAGAATAGTGAGGGAAATGTAGAATCTAAAGTACTTGAGACACGTGGTTATAAACTAAGGGGGGGAGAATGGTGGGGAGGGAGTGTGCGGGTGGAAGGGAATGAAGGGGAGAATAGAAGAACTGTAATGGTATAATCAATAAAATGTATTTTTAAAAAAAGAATTCAGAGAAGCCTCTATGCAAGGAGGAAGGATTGCTGTCTTTGGAAGGTGGCATAGGTGGTGTCTAGAGGATGGCATTACTGAACAAGTGAAGCTGGTAGACTGCTTCATATTTCAGCAGGCGATGTTGCAGATGGGCTTCCAAAGTAAGACCTATGGTGTAGACAAGCAATCAAGTATTTAGTGAGGGGTGTGCCTAGTATTGTGGGGAGAATTGTAGTGGAATCGGAAAATGGAAAGACTAAAGGATCCCCATTATCTAATCCTGAGTAGGGCTTTGGGTAGCCACCCAACAGTGGGATAAATATACCAAGGAAGTCACTGTCTGGGAAATATGAACAAAGGCGCTATCAGTCCAAGCATGGGCATAAAGTATAGCAGTTTCCAAAAAATAATAATAAAATAGAAAGTAACATTGTTACTTAGCTTTGGGAGACACTGTTTCTTTCTTAAAGACAAATTTTAAATATCTTTCAGGATTGCTGATCTACCTTTTCCTTGCAGTATCAACAGCAACAGCAAGACCCAAGGCCTCCTCTGGTCGCACCCACTTTACCCACGTGTAGTGAATCTAAGGCTTGATTCCTGTGAGCTTTAGGGAGGAGTGTGTTGTCAGAAAGATGTCATAGGGACCATTGCTGGGCTAACTTCTGTTCAGACCTTGAGGCTTCTTCCAGGTCTTAAGTAAGACTCAGTCTCCCTGTGGGAGTAGGTATAAGGGCTCATCAAATGGGTAGGTAGACTTGCAATAAGCAAATTTGTGCAGAGTTGTTAGTGTTTGCCCTAGACGTTGTACATATGGTTTGACTTTTGATTCATGTTCTAAATCTAAGTGGATGTTGCTAAAACAGAAACTTGGAAGGGTCTCCCACAAAGTATTTCGAAAGGGCTTAGTTACTTTAGCCCGCTTTAGGGTGCTACTCTACTCTGAAGCAAGGCAATAGGGAGTGCCTGATCTCATTCAAACCTGTTTTCCATGATATTTTTGGCAGGACCTTCTTTGTGGTAGGTTCTTTTCCTTACTCTTTCCACAGATTTGGGTCTCCAAGATGCATGTAGTTCCACTGAATCTGTAGTGCCTGTCCTGTTGTTACAGAGTGGACCCATAGAAGGGGAGTCCAGACATGGGGTCTCTCTGTCACTGTGGATTCTTTGTCTTCCGCCAGGTGCTAGGAACTGTGGCTCTCAGTGCCAGAGTTTGGTAAAAAAGAAATGAACTATTTATTCCAAAGTTATACAGATTTAGAGTAGTGGCAAAATGTTGCCATTAAATTCTCAAAGTCCCTTGAAACATCCACAAACACATACAGTCCTTCCTTCCCCCCTTTGCCCAGTCAGGCCAGTCAGGGGTACTGTATGTCAGGAAAAAGAAATAGAAGTCTGTAGCTCAGCTAGCTCCCAGTTCCTCCCAGTAATCTGTGCTCTACTGGCAGGCCTCCCGCAGTCTCCACACCATCAGCTGTTTCACCATGATCTCCAGTTCTTAATCCAAAACTACATGCCACCTTCTCATGGCCCACCAGCAAGAGTCTTTTCACCCCTTTCCTTCCTGCATTGCCTCTCCTGAATTCTTCTGAACTACTAAAAGAGAGTCCTGCATGTCTGTTACATCTTGCTTTCCTGCTTCCTAAGCCATGTGGTTCAAATTCCCAAAACCACGTGGCTGGAAACCACATGACTGCTGTACCTGGGTTTAGGTCCTGAGGCAAGTTTTCCTTCTCAACCCCATTCCTGACTTCTCCCACAATTGGCTACACATGCCAGCACTCCCTATTTTCAGCCTTTCTTGGCTGCTATAGTAAGTTCGGGCAGGTATGGCCCAGTGGCGTGGAGCAAACCATCTCTAAGCTCTTACTCAGGCAATGTAAGGGGAGCTGCCTCCCACACTCATCTCCCTAGCAAACTGTTTTTGCATATCCAGGTATGAAGCAGGCCAGCTGTTGATATGCAAAATAACTCTCAATGGCTCTGCTGCATGTGTTCCATCCCCTACTTCAGACTTGTGGGGGCGGGAGTTCCCTATATTTTTATATTTCATGGACACCCCAAGTTCTGGACCCCATTTCAAATCCATTGTTTGAGGGGCCCTGGCTGTACCCCATTACACTATCTCCTGGGAGATTTCTGAAGTGAATGATGATCTATTGTTGCTTTGAATCCTATGAGGAAACCCCAACCCTAGAGATTATTTTTTTGAGCAGAAGTTTTGCTACCTCAGTTGCCTTCTTAGTTTTGGTAGGTTGTGCCTCTACCTATCCATGTCTTTCTACAAAAACTAACAAAAATTTAGTTTCTCATGGTTTTAAGCACCTACATAAAGTTGATAGTTTATATCAACTTGCCAGTCTTCAAGTGGGCGTATCCCTTTATATTGTACTCTCTTTCCTGTTGGGGCATGCTCTGTTTTAAGATTGTTGTTGGCATGTAGCTGATAGGCTTGTGTAATCTTCTGAATGAGGGCCCTTCAAATGTGGTCTAATGAGATCCATTAAAGCACCCCTTCCATACTGGGCCTCTTTATGTAGGTGTTTGAGGATGGGATACACTAGAGCTTTACAGAGTAAGATCATAACCATGAGTGTTGATTTCCTACATGGAATTAGTATCACTATTAGAGAATGTCCATTCATGGGCCTGTTCCTCATCTGGTTATGTTTAATTGTATTTCTATTTTGAAAAGTCTAGGTGGGGAATCACAGCCCCAAGAAGTATAGGCTCTCGGGTGGCTTGTCTTACTGCTTTATTAGCATCTGTTTTCCTGGTTTGTTTGGGAACAGTCCTTCTGGGGTCCTGGGCAGTGCATTATGGCAAATGGGTTTTGTAGATCCACTGCCTCTAGTAATTATAAAATCTCCTTTGCATGTTTTGAGAGATAGGCTATGGGTTGAGGGGTATTTCCTAGGCTCTCAGTACCCCAAGGCCAATTCCTGCCTTTCATGAATGTGTAATTTGAAAGGCTTCTATAAATTGGGCAATCCTAGTGTGAGGGCTGAGACTAGTTTTTTTTCAAGATGTCAAATGCTGCCTGAGAGTCTCTCACCCATTCAGGGGGTTCAGAGCCTGGTAACTTCAGATAATTATACAATGGTTTTGCTATAAGTCTAACGTTTGGAATCCAAATTCAACAAAACCCTATAATTCCTAAGAATCCATGAAGCTGCCTCTGGGTCTCTGGGATTTTTGTTGTAGTTATGGGTTGGTTTTCAATCAGCCATCAAGCTCCTAGTGCCCTGTTTCAGTTGAAATGCAACCTCCTGTTTGCAAATCTGGGCCTTGTGAGGTGATACTTTACATCTTCTTTCCAAATGATTCAGGACTGTAATGGTGTTGAACCAACAATCTTTGTAAGTATTGGTAGCTATTAATAAGTCATCTACATGTTATAGAAGAATTCCTGATTTCAATTGAATATTTCTTAAATCTTTTGCTAATATTTCCCCAGACATGGTCAGGGAATTCTTAAATCCTGTGGAAACACAATCCAACAGTATTGGAGTGTGGCTTTAGTTTCCAGGTCCTGCCATTCAAAGGCAAATAGTAGTTGAGATTCTTCATCTCTTGGGATGCAGATAAAAAGCCTCCTTCAAGTCTAGGACTGAAAAATACTCATTATTCCCAGGCAACGTCATCAACAAAGTGGTGGGCGCAAAGGGTTGGGCGCTGTAGGATGAATGTCCTGGACAATGTCAATTATGGCCCATTGGTCCTGTACAAGTGGGCATTTGCATCAGAGTGAGGCTTTTTGCCTGGAAAATGGGGGTGTTTTAGGGACACTTTCATGGCCTAGTTAATCTGATTTTTAAAATTTCTGTAGTACTGTTTGAATTCCCTCTAAAGCTTTTCATTTAATTGAATATTGTTTCTGCCATGTGATCCATACTCCTTTTTTTTTAGGTTATTTTTTTATGGGTTGAGATGTAATCATCCTACCTGGACTTCCATCAGCCCAAACAGCTCAATTAACCCATTGGTAGATCTTGGGTGGAAAGAGTCCATCTTCAGGCCCTTCTAGGCAAGTCAGGAGCACCTGAAACTGGAAAACTTCCTTCTTAGAGGCAAATGTTATTTTTGCATGCAATTTACAAAGTAAATTTCAAACCAACAATAGAAGGAGGCAGTCTGGCATGTAGAGAAAACTACGCATAAATTTTCTGATCCCAGAGCTGGCATTCTGGGGGCTGAAGGAATGCCTATTTTTATAATTGTCCAGTCACTCCAGTAATACTGCAGCTGCATTTTTTCTAAAATTTTCTCATTTTTATTTTTAAGTTTCAAGCAGTCCTTTCTCCAATTGCCCTCCTCTTTGCAATAAGTGCATTGAGACTCCTAGTGGGGTTTTCCCCCTTCCTTTAGGGTTCTGCCTCTCCTTCTGATTTCCTCACACTCTTTCTAGGAAAATAGTGGCCTGATTTACTTTTCTTGTTTCCTCAGTATGGTAAACTATAAAAGCTATGTCCACCAGATGGGAGGAATTCATTTCCAGTGCTCCAACTAAACATTGGCACTTTCTTCTGGTAACTGGGGCACTTTGCCTAATGAAAGTCATGTTTACCATTTTCTGATGCCTATGGGTCAGGATCAGTGTGCTTTTGACAGGCCTGATAGAAACTTTTTAAAAATTCAGAGGGATCTTTTGGCTTCTGTTGAATGGCCTTTATCATATCCAGGCTCTTTTGTTTAAGCAACCTTTTCTTAAGCCTTCCCAATACACACATTTTATGATATTCTAAGAAGGCTAGGTCCCCACTATTTGGTCTCAGTTGGGCTCTGTCAAGGGAATCATCCTGGCCGGGGTGGGAGTCCTTTTGGGATTCTCTTGATGGAGGCAATGAGCTTCTTTATAGCCTTAGATACCTTCCATCTACTACTACCAGAATGCTAAGGAGAGCCTATGTACCTTCCCAGTTTGGATGGTGACTGGGAAAAATGGAGGTGATAAAATCAGCCATTTTCTGAGGATCCTCCCTATATGAGGGGTTAGAATTATTCCAATTCAGTAAAGTTGAAGTGGAAAATGGTGCATGGTCTGAGCAGTACCCAGCAGGCTGGCCTTCCGGGTTTATTTTGCCTTTAGGGTATTACCTCAAAAGGAATTGTCCTGCTCCAGTTAGGAATGCTCGCTGGCAAAATTGGGTGCCCTGCCAGGTCTTTAATTGGTAGACCATTCCTTCATTGCACAGGAGTGGTTTTGTCGCCCTTTTGGGTCCTGTTTCAGGGGTTTCTTGCAGAGGGAGTGGTAGCAGTGGAAATCTTTCTGCTGTTCATCTTTGGTTCTATAAGTCCAGGGCATTAAAGAGACTCATCTCGTTTTCTTTTTCTTCCTGTGTCTTACTGTTAGGGAGGGGTTTTGAAGTCAATTCCCTTCTCTGCAGCATTAGTTTGTCCCCTTTCTTTGCCAAATCCTTATTGCATAAAGACATAAATGCCAGGACATAAGTGATTTTGTCACTTTTGTCATTTCCCTGACAGTTGGCAAAAACAATTCCAACTGTGTGGTGGTGTAGTAATTTCAGGAACAATTTAAGAGCCATTTTCTCCTATAGTCTAAAATATACATAGGTCAAGTGCTGTTACAATAGAAAACCAATTCCTTCTTAGTCATTAGATCATAGCTGTACATGAATCAATTTGCCAAACTTTGGCCCAGTGGGCTCCCTTCAGGAGTCAAAACCGAATAACCCCTGCTGGCATGAAAGTACAAACCCAAAACTATAGCCATAGAAAGGCCTTAGACAAAGTGGAATATCTGAACAAAACTTGAATAGATAATCCCATTAGTCCAAAGGAGCACTCACAAGCAAGTCCTAGCATCTTATCTCCTGTCAACTGACATCATAAGTGGTCCTGAGTGGATCCAATGGCACAAAACCAAAGTGGCACAAAGCCCAAGATGCATGAAACCTAAGCTGCTGGAGTAACATAGGATAACCTACCAACTAATATTACAGATGGTCCTAACTGGACCCAAGTGGCACAAAGCCTAAGTGACAGGAATAGCTTAGGATAGCCTACCAACCAGTACCACAAATGGTCCTAACCAGACTTGAGTGGCACAAAGCTCAAGTGGCACAAACCCCAAATGACACACAGTGCAAGCAGCAAGGAAAGCCTAGGATAGCCTGCCAAATGGTATTGCAAATGGTCCTAACCATACCCAAGTGGCACAAAGCCCTAATGGCCCAAAGCTTAAGTGGCAGGGATATCCTGCAAACTGGTTCTATAAATGGTTTGAACTTGACTCAAGTGGCAAAAAGCCCAAATGCACAAACTCCAAGTAGCACAAAGCCCAAGTCAGTTAGTTAGAAGACCCCCAGTATGTATTTCTAGTACAAACTAGAGCTGGTTTGACTTACCCAGTCTTGGAGTACATCAGCTCCCCAGAAACCCATTTCCTTTCACTAGCCAAGTGCTTAAGGCAGCTGGACACTTTGAGAAGGAGTATAGGAAAATTCCCTAAGAAAAGCTCTTGGTAGTTGCTACAAAGAATCTATAGTCTCCCACCCAGGGTCAGCCTGCCATAGGCAACAGGGATCCCAGCCTGGGTGCTCCAGAGCTTACCAAGGTCCAAGCTGTCCCAGTGGAGTCACCAAAAACTGTAACAAAAAAAAGTGCAGGTTTGCCTGCTGCAACAAAAGCAAAACTCATGGGACAGGTGCTGGTGTGAAAGGAAAGAGGTTTATTGAGGTGCCACACCTGGAACAATTGTGGACTCTCACCTCAAAACCATTCCCCCTCCCTGCTCAAGCCTGTGGCTCTTGTAGGGATAGAGAAGAGAGGGATTTTTTTCTTCTATCCAGTTATCTTGCTAGTTTTTGGCATGATCAGGCCCTATCCCCTCATCTTTCTAGCTTTCAGTGCACTCAGTGTAAAAACCTCCCCCTGTACCATCTTAGCCAGTGGAGGAGACTCCCTGGCACTGTCTATGGTGACAGTGTCCCTAAGCTTATTCTTTATTTTGACCAGGTATTACATCTAGCCTCAGACCACCAACAGTCCTATGTCTATATCCAATGGAATCCCTTATCGTGGTCCCTGGGGTGACATTACAGCTCAGGTGAAGCACTGGTCACTAACTCTCAAAGAGCAAGCCTCCTCAGCATGCCATCCCCTCTCCATATTCCCTGAATTAGGAAATTCCCAACATTTGAGTAGGTGTTTGATGACTGACAATGGCAGAAGGCCTCCATTGATAATTAGTTAGGACAACCAAGTCTTTTCCTAGGACTACTTCCTTTACTACTTTGAACTTTTGTTTTGCAAAAGAATCTGACCAGCATGTTGGGTTACCAGGAAACAGGAGGTGGTAAAATGAGTCAATAATTTTGAAGTTAACCCCGTGTTGAAATGTTAATAGGACACAGTGTGTGTGTGTTGGGGGGGGGGGCGGTTGGTGAGCAGCAATGGAGATGAAAAGCTTGGGGACAGGAGCCAGATAGTCTAAGCTCAAACCTCAATCACTTATTGGTTAATGATGAGATATTTCCAAATTAATTAGCTCCTCCGTGCTTTAGTTTTTTCATTTGTACAATAAGCATGTTGATGGTACCAAAATAGAGGAGTAAGAGTATTAATTAAGTTATTATGTATAAAATGCATAAATTTTAAACAATAAATTATGGAAATACTCAAAGCATGTCCCCCATGCCTCATTTGAGGTTTCCAAATGGAGCAGGCTGTTTCTTCTAATTTTCTAGAAAAGTGAGCATGATGACAGAGCCTCAACACTTGCATCCCTCCGAGGTAAGACAGATCCATCTCACGAACCATACTGCCTGGTCACATTCGCTTCAAGTGTCACAACTAGTTGGTCAAAGTAATCAAAATATAGTTAAAGATCAGCAAACTCTCAAATTCAATGAGCAGGCAAACACATTATATTTTTGATAATCATGGAAGAATTTGAAACAGAGGTTTGTAGTGTGAGTCAGTGAGGGAGGCATAAAAAAGCAACACAGGCATGCTGCTAAACAAGAATTTAAAAGTAAAAGTAAGGAAACTAAAAGTGCAATATAAAACTAGCCAGCTTCAAAGGCAAAATGCAAGCCCTAGGAGTTGAGATTATTAGGAGAGAGGCTAGAGGTCAGTTTTCAGAATTAGGTTTAGTAACAAAGTATCCTTATTCCAAAACCCATCCCAGTTTTTACCACTCATCAACA
Organism: Sturnira hondurensis; assembly: GCF_014824575.4. Lineage (NCBI taxonomy): Eukaryota > Metazoa > Chordata > Mammalia > Chiroptera > Phyllostomidae > Sturnira > Sturnira hondurensis. The sequence continues at coordinate 123,812 of NW_028094602.1, forward strand.
AGGCCTCTTGTTGGCTCCTGATTCTGACAACCTGGTCTCCTAAACTGCTTCTGCCAGTCTCCTGTGTGCCAGCTACTTCTCTTACTTATTGGGCATCAAAATCTCATATCTTATTGAGTCTGTTTCTCTGAATAAAACTGAAGCTTTCAGCACTGATATTTAACATCGTACTAGAATATGTAGCCAGATAAATTATGCAATAAAAAGATATAGAATTTATAGAATTTTTATTCCAATAAAAGGAAGATGTCAGACTCTTTCTACTTATAGGTGGCATAATACTACATATAGAAAAATCCCAAAGAATACACACACACACACACACAACTAGAACAAATAAATTAATACAGTACAGTATACAAAATCAACATGCAAAATTCAGTTGTGCTTTAATATACTAGCAATGAATCACCTGAAAAGAAAATCTAGTGTAAAATTCAAAAGAATAGAAATTTTAAAAGTAAATTTAAGCAAGAAGATGAAGAACAAATTTATTGAAAAATAAGCAAAATATCTGAATAGACACAGCACCAAAGAAGGTATGCAGATGTCAAATGAGCATATGAAAGAACGCTCAACATTATATGTCATTAGGAATTACACATTAATAGAACAATGAGATACCACTAACAATGACCAAACTCCAGAACATTAACAACACAAAATGTTGTTGAGGATGTGGGAAACAAGAACTCTCACTTGCTGCTAGTGGAAATGTAAAATGGTACAAGAATCCTGAAACCAAAGATTCAGCTAATTTGTGTAGCTGTAAAAGATTTAGAATTTGCCAAGTCACAAATAAACCTTGTTATATGTCATGAAATAAGCTTTCTTTCTCTTCTCACCACCCCTCACCTGTTGGCAACCATCCTACCTGGTTTCAGAAGCTGTAACCCTGCCAACAGGCACAAAGTCCCCATGGCTAGGGGACCTTAAGACCATAAGCCACTAAGGAGACAGAACTTATCCTCCCAGCAGGGGTGCAGCCTCTGCCCCCTTTACTTCACCCTGCTTGGCCCCTGGAGGATGGCTGGATAGTCAGTGATGGGTAAGGTTTGTCAAGAAAGGAACAACCAAAGACAGGCATAGTCACGAAGGGGCCATCAAGGAAGGACTTAGGGGATTGTGGAAAAGGGACAAAAACCCTCACCCCTCAGCTTTATCATAGTCCAAGTCCTCACTCTATCTGTAAGGAGTCTCCTAATCTCTTGGCTGCTTTGCTTCCCCCACCTGATTCAGGCCTGTTACAATGCCGAAGGGGGATGCAGCCCTGTGCCAGAACTGGAGGTTCCCGGTGAGGGTGGGGGCAATCAGGCCCAAGAAAGAATGAATTAAATCCTGTGAAACCTGCTTTGCTAAGAATGTCTTCAATTTAAATGTTAAGCATCTAAGCATAAGATTGATGTGGACTCTGACCTGTGGGGTCCTTATGTTGTGGATGCAACAAACAAATTCACACAGACTACAGAAGTCCTATGGAGAAAAAGGGATGGCACGGTCACTCTCTGAGAGAGAGAGCATGTCTTGGCCACTCTTTCAAGGGGAAAGCACCTCAACCTTGCCTTGGCAAGCTTTTATTGGCTTTCTAATAGTGTACATCAAAGAACGTTCTCATTTATTATGCCCAGGTTTGCTTTAGGTAATTACTTTTTACAGATAACAAATGAAATTATGTTATTGATTAATTCCTACAGATTAACAAGGAAAAAGTGTTGCAAATGCAAGGGAACAATAAGAGTAATTGGTCTGGTTACACTCCATCCTTGGGAGAATTAGCACAGACTTCAAGAAGTTACTTTAAAGATTTGCAGTAAACATTTTCTGCATCAACTTAGGGTGAAGGAGTTTTAGCAAGAGCAAGCCTTCAAAGCAGCCTAGGTATAACGCACGCCTAGTTTTTCATGGGAAAGCCGATCTGTGGGTTTGGCATCCTATGTGCCAACACTCGCCTATGGGCTTTCCAATAGGGCTGGGCTACATTTGCCATTACCAGGCGGATTGATTCCATATAGAAAATGAGTTTGTTTCCCAAGATTTTACAGCTGATCGGTGTCACCCTGTCTACCAGACCCTGACTCAGAAGGACCCCAGTGATTCAAGAAATATTATCTGTAAACCTTACCTCTTTTCTTTGATATGCATCCATATGCAAGCTAAACTCAATAAAAGTCCACTGAGAGAGAGGCTCAAGACCTTTCTCCTCTGAGAGACAGGTCAGCCTTTTCTCTCAAAGCAGATCATGTCTTCACAGACTTATTCTCATCCACGGCAGCCAGAACTGCTCTGCTGGATGAAGCTCTCCCACCACTCACCCACAAAGGAACTCTAGACCAAATTTCAGACCAGCTCTTCCAGGCTTGTCCTCAGAAAGCCAGAGAATATGCAGTAGAAAACTGTTGCTTGGCTCATGAATCGCAACCAGTAAATTTGTCAAATAAATATTTTCCCACCTTTTTGACAAGTATCTTGGGAAAGATCTCAGCTTTGCATGGAAGAATAAACCAGCATGAGGAAAATATAGTTGAATGTTTACCTAATCACAATAATGTGGAACCTTTTCTATGAATCAGTACAAAGACAGAATCAATATAGAGTTCAAATATTTGAGCACTTAAAATTAATAATATTTATATGTCCTAAATTGCAATAAACTAAATTTAAAGCCAAATACCCAAATATGTATACCATGCTAGCAACACAATTATAAGAAAAAGGCATTAATCTTTGTACATATACAATATAAGCTAATAAATAAAAGACAAAACACTAATACAGAAGTGACCAAAAGCCATTCACAAAAGATATAAAGGTCAACAAATGCTGGTGGTAAAGGTAAATAACAACATGATATACTTTTACACTTAGACAAGCAAATAATTTTATTTTAATTATTTTTATTTGTCAGTTATAAGTTGACATTCAGTATTATTTTACAATAGTTTCAGAAGTACAGCATAATGGTTAGACATTTATATAACTTACAAGGTGATCCCCGATAAGTCTAGTACACATCTGGCACCATTCATAGTTATTACAATATTATTTACTATATTCACTATGCTGTACTTCACACCCACAACTATTTTGTAATCTTCATCTTATTCACACTTCCTACAAATCTCTCCCATCTGGCAACCATCAGTTTTTCTCTTATCTATGAGTCTGTTTCTGTTTTGTTTGTTCATTTATTTGGTTCTGTACATTCGACATATAAGTGAAATAATATAATATTTGTCTTTGTCTGATTTATTTTACTTAGCATAATAACTCTCTAGGTCCATCCATTTTGTCACAAATCTCTTTGTGGTCTAGTAATATCCCATTGTGTGTGTGTGTGTGTGTGTATACGTATATATAACATTTTATTTATCTAATTGTCCATTGATATGGGCACTTAGGTTGCTTCCATATCTTGACTATTGCAAATAAAACTGTAATAAAGACAGGGTTGTGTTTGAGGTCTATACAGAAGGTATTCAGCCATGTAATATGAAAAATAGACATTATTAAAGGATATACAAGAGATAAGAACCATTGCACATAGAACAATGACTCCTCAGTCTCCTTCAAAGTAGATACCTTGGGACCTCACACAGTTCTCCCAATCGCCATCAGCTGCCCCATCATATTTTCTTGAATCTCATTGACAGTCTGAAATCTCTGCCCTTTAAAAAGTGATTTTAGTTTTTGGGAAAGCCAGAAGTTGCAAGGCACCAAACCTGGGCCATAGGGGGCCGAGTCACCTGGGTGATTTGCTCTTTTGCCAAAAACTCTGCATGAGATATGATTCATGAGTGGGTGCATTGTTGTGATGAAGCTGCCAATCACCATTTTCCCATAGGTGCAGCTTTCTGAATCATCTGAATAGTTTCCATGAAAGAATGTTCAACTTTAACACAAAATTTACTGCAGATTCATTGTTCTACTCACTCAGTCATTCTGAATGCAATGGTCACACAGTACACATGCTCACTCAGTGGTGTCTACTGCCCCTGCTGACTAGTACAGTGAAATCATCATTGTTCACACATGCTCATTCTAGTCCACTCTCCTTGGCAGCCAGGTTACATGGATGTCACACAAAACATTCTCATTATATTAAATTTTGCTGGACTTTTTCTAGACAGACCTAGTATATCATTTTGAACTAGTGTTTTGGATTTCTTTGGATAGGTAGCCAGAAGTGGAATTGCTGAGTAATAAGGTAGTTTTATTTTTAATATTTTGAGAAACTCCCATAATGTTTGCCATAGTCACTGTACCAATTTGCAATCCCACAAGCAATGCACAAGATTCCCGTTTCCTCCATATCCTCTGCCAACATTTGTTGATTTATTGGCGACAGCCATTCTGACAGGTGTGAGGTGGAATCTCATTGTGGTTTTAATTTTCATTTTTCTGATGATAAGTCACATTATGCACCTCTTTATTTGGCCATTTGTATGTCCTCTTCGAAGAAATGTCTATTCAAGTCCTCTGCTCATTTTTTAACTGGATTGCTTGGAGATTTTTTGTATTGAATTCAGTTCTCTATAAATTTTGTTCTAAAATTTATAGATTGAGTTCTAAATAAATAGTTCTCTATTAACCCCTTATCAGATATATCATTGACAACTATCTTCTTCCAATTGGTAGATTATTTTTGCTTTGTTATGCAAAACCTTTTCAGTTTGATACAGTCCCATTTATTTATTTCTCTTGTTTTCTTTGACTGAAGAGATATGCCAGAAAGAATATGTTGCCAAGAAAAATATCAGAGGGTTAGTTAACTGCCTGTGTTTTCTCCTAGGAGTTTATGGGTTTGAGTCTTACATTTAAGATATTAATCTATTTTGAGTTTATTCTTGTGTATGGTATAAGAAAATGATCTAGTTTTATATTTTGTGTGTATCTTTCCAGTTTTTCATCACCACTTACTGAAAAGGCTCGCTTTACTCAATTGTATATTCTTACCTCCTTTGTCATATATTAATTGACCATACAGGTGTGTCTCTATTCTGTTCCACTGATCTATGTGTCTGTTTTTATGCCAGTACAATGTCATATTGATTAATATAGCCTTGTAGTACAGGTAGCAAGATACCTCCAACTTTGTTCTTCTTTCTTAAGATTGCTGAAGCTATTAGGAATGTTTCATGGTTCTATATAGATTTTTAGATTTATTTATTCACTCTAAACCTAACATGATTTTAAATTACTTTATTATTGTTCAATTACAGTTACCTGTATTTTCTCTCCATTACTCCCTCGCTCTGCACCTCAGCCAAACACAACACCATCCCTTGCTTCCACCCTCCCCCTTGGTTTTGTCTATGCATTCTTTATAGTAGTTCCTGAAAACCCTTCTTTCCATTGTCTCCTCCCCCTAATCTTAATGTTCTAATTAAGAACATTAGATTGTTCTTAATTTCAATGTCTCTGGTTATATTTTGTTTCCTTGTTTGGTTTGTAGATTATGTTCCAGTTAAAGGTGAGATCATATGCTAATGTCCCTCACCACCTGGCTTATTTCATTTAGCACAGTGCTCTCCAGTTCCATCTATGCAGTTCCAAAGGGTAGGAGCTCCTTCTTTCTCTCTGCTGGGTAGAATTCCACTGTGGAAATCTGCCATAGTCTTTTGATGCATTCATTTTCTGATGGGCACTTAGGTTGTTTCCAGCACTTGGCTATTGTAAATTATGCTGCTATGAATATTAGGGTGCATAGGTTCTTTTAAATTGGTGTTTTAGGTCTCTTAGTGTATTAATCCCAGCAGTGGACTTGCTGGGTCAAAAGGCAGTTTCATTTTTCATTTTCTGAGGGAATTCTGTACTGTTTTCCACAGTGGGTGCACTAGTCTGCATTCCTATCAACAGTGAACTAGGGTTCCCTTTTCTCCCTATCCTCTCCAACAGTTGTTTGCTCATTTGCTTATGATGGCTATTCTGACGGGTGTGGGATAGTATCTCATTGTTGCTTTAATTTGCATCTCTCTGATGTCTATTAACGCTGAGCATCTTTTCATGTGTCTCTGGGCCCTCTGTATGTTCTCCTTGCAGAAGTGTCTGTCCAGTCTTTTGCTTATTTTTAATTGGGTTTTTTTCTTCCTGGAGTGGAGTTGTGTGAGTTCTTTATTTATTTCAGAGATCAAACCCTTGTCCAATGTATCATTGTCAAGTATGTTTTCCCATATACTAGATTCTCTTTTCATTTTAATGCTGTTTTCTTTAGCCACGCATAAACTTTTTAATTTGATAAGGTCCCATTTGTTTATTTTTTCCTTTACATCCCTTGCTTAAGGGGATATATCAGTGAAGATGTTGCTGCATAGAATGTCTGAGATTTTCCTGTCAATGTTTTCCTCTAGGACTTTTATGCTATCATGAGCTATATTTAAGTCTTTTATCCACCTTGAATTTATTTTTGCATGTGGTGTAAGTTGGTGATCCAGTTTCATTTCTTTTTGCATGTAGCTGTCCAGATCTCCCAACACTATTTGTTGAGGAGGCTATTTTCATTCCATTTTATGCTTATTCCATCTTTGTCAAATATTAATTGACCATAGAGACTTGGGTTTATTTCTGGGCTCTCTGTTCTGTTCCATTGGTCTATGTGCTAGTTTTTATGCCAGTTCCAGGCTGTTTTGATTACAGTGGCCTTGTAATACAATTTGATATCAAGTATTATGATCCCTCCTGCTTTGTTCTTCTTTCTCAAAATTGCTGCAGCTATTGGGGCCATTTATGGTTCCATATAAATTTCTGAAATGTTTGTTCTATATCTGTGAAATATGTCACTGGTACTTAATAGGGATTGCATTGAATCTATAAATTGCTTTGGGTAGAATGGACATTTTGATGATGTTAATTCTTCTCATCCATGAGCATGGTACATGCTTCCATTTGTTTATATCTTTCTTAATTTTTTCTTCAGTGTTGTATAGTTTTCTAAGTACAGGTCTTTTAGCTCCTTGGTTAGGTTTATTCTTAGGTACTTTATTTCTCTAGTTACTATATCAAATAAGATTTTTTCCTGATTTCTGTTTCTGATATTTATTTCATTGTTGGTGAGCAAAAATGCCTTTGATTTTTGAGTATTGACTTTATACCCTGCTGTTTTGCCAAATTAATTTATTAGGTTGAGTAGTTTTTTTGGTGAAGTCTATAGGATTTTCTATGTACACTATCATGTCATCTGCAAACAATGATGGTTTGCTTCCTCCTTTTCAATTTGATGCCTTTTATTTCTTTTTCTGATTGCTGTGGCTAGGACTTCCAGTACTATGTTGAATAGGAGTGGGGAAAGCAGGCATCCTTGTCTTGTTCCTGATCTTAGTGGGAAAGTTTTTAGTTTTTATCCATTAAGTATGATACTGCCTGTAAGTCTCTTGTATATGGCCTTTATTAGGTTGAGAAATGCTCCCTCCATCCCCACTTTCCTCAATGTTTTTATCATAAATGGGTGCTGTAACTTATGAAATGTTTTTCCACATCTATTGATATAATCCTGTGATTTTTGTCTTTTGTTTTGTTTATGTTGTGTGTTATATTTATTGATTTGCAAATATTGTACCATCCTTGAATCCCTGGGATAAATCCCACTTGATCATGGTGTATGATGTGATTAACGTATTGGATGTGGTTTGCCAATATGTTGAGTATTTTAGCATCTGTGTTCATTAGTGATATTGGCCTGAAGTTTTCTTTCTTTGTTATGTCTTTATCTGTTTGGGGGAATAGGATGATGCTGGCTCCATAAAAAGAGTTTGAGGGTCTTCCATCTTCTTGAATTTTTTAGAATAATCTGTGGAGGATTTGGGTTAGCTCATCCTAAAATGCTTTGTAAAATTCTCCTGTGAAACCGTCTGGTCCAGGGCTTTTCTGTATCAGAAGTTTTTTTTATTACTATTTCAATTTCATCAGCTGCTATTGGTCTGTTCAGGCTTTCTGCTTCTTCTTCATTGAGTTTTGGAAGATTATATTCTTCTAGAAATTTGTCCATTTTACCTAGGTTTTCAAATTTCTTGGCATATAGTTGTTTTTTAGTAATTTTTATAATCCTTTGTATTTCCGTGGTATCAATTGTAATCTCCCCTCTTTAATTTCTGATTGTGTTTATTTGGGTCCTTTCTCTTTTTTTTCTGATGAGTCTGCTTAAAGGCTTGTTGATTTTTGTTCATCTTATCAAAGAACCAGCTCCTGGACTCGTTGATTCTTAGAATTGTGCTTTTAGTCTCAATGTCTATTAATTCTGCTCTCAGCTTGGTTATTTCCTTCTTTCTACTTGCTCTGGGATGTCCTTGCTGTTGTTCCTCAAGTTCTTGTAGACATAGAGTTAGGTTGTTTATTTGAAATGTTTCGATCTATTTTAGGTAGGCCTGTATCACTATGGACTTCCTTCTCAGGACTGCCTTTGCTGTGTCCCATAAGTTTTGGATTGTCATGAGTTCATTTTCATTTCTTTCCAGAAACTTTTTGATATTTTCCCTAGTCTTATTCTTGACCCATTCTTTGTTTAATAGCATACTATTAAATCTCCAATGAATTTGGGTGTTGTTGAGTTTTTTCCTTGTTTTTTTTTTCTAGTTTCAGTCCCTCATGGTCAGAAAAAACACTTGATATAATTTTGATTTTCTTGAATTTGTTGAGACTTGTTTTGTGTCCTACCATGTGGTCTATCTTTCAAAATGTTCTATGTGAATTTAAAAAGAATGTGTATTTTGCTTCTTTGGGATGAAAGGCTCTATATATATCAGCTAAGTTCATTTCATCTAGGGCATTGTTCAATGCCACAATATCTTTGTTGATATTTTGTTTGGAAGATCTGTCCATTTTGACAGTGAGGTGTTAAAATCACCTACTATAATAGTGTTGCTGTCAATATCTTTCTTGATGTTCTCCAGTATTTTTCTTATGTATTTTGGTGATCCTATATTAGGTGCATATATATTTATAACGTTTATGTCACCTTGATGGATAATTCCTTTGAGTGTTATGAAGTAACCTTCTGGGTCTCTTTTATAGCTCTTTTTTTGAAGTCTATTTTGTCTAATATGAGTATTGCTCCCCTGGCTTTTTTTCCTTTCCATGTGCTCGGAATATTTCTTCCTGGCCCCTCACTTTCAGTGTATGTAGGCCTTTTGTTCTGAGGTGGGTCTCTTGTAGGCAGCATATGTGTGGGTCATGTTTTCTTATCCATTCAGCTATTTCATTTTTTTTAGGTTGGAGCATTTAATCCATTTATATTTAAGGTTATTGTTGATAGGTACTTATTAATTGCCATGTTTGTACATGTGTTCCCCCCTCTCTCTCTCTTTTCCTTCCTTTCCTTAAAGCAGTCTCTTTAGCATCTCTTGTAGAGCTGGTTTGATGGTGGTGTATTATTTTAGATTTCTTTTGTCTTGGAAGCTCCTTATATGGCCTTCTATCTTGATTGAGCGCCTTGCTGGGGAAAGTAGCCTTGGTCGCAGGCCTCTGGTTCTCATTACTTGGAATATTTCTTGCCATTTTCTTCTTGCTTGCAGGAGTTATATTCAGAAGTCAGCTGCTAACCTTATTGGGGCTCTCTTGTATGTTACTTCCTGTTTCTCTCCCCTGTTGCCTTTAATATCTTCTCTTTGTCTTGGAATTTTGCCATTTCAATGATGATATGTCTTGATGTGGGTCTATTTGGGTTCCTCTTGATTGGGGTGCTCTGTGTTTCCTGGATTTGTGTGACTTTTTATCTCATCAAATTAGGGAAGTTTTTCATCATTACTTTTTCAGACAGGTTTTCTATCCCTTTCTCTTCTTATTCTCCTTCTGGTATCCCTATTATTTGAATATTATTATGTTTCGTGTTGTCCTGCATTTCTCTTAACACCTCTTTGTTCTTTCTGAGCTTCTTTTCCTTTTTTTTCTCTTTCTGGCTGTTTTTTCTACCTTGTCCTCCAGCTTGCTGATCCAATTCTCTGCTTCATCGATCCTGCTTTTGATCCTTCTACTGTGTTCTTCAGTTCAGATATTGTATTATTGATTTACTCTTGGCCCTTGTTGATAGCTTCTATTTCCTTTTTCATGTTGGTATGATTTGCCATGAGTTCATTGTAGTTTCCCTGTAGTTTCTGGTAATTCTCTGTGAGCTCACTCATCTTCCTTGTAACCATTGGTTTGAACTCAATATCTGATAATTGACTTGCATCTATTTCATTCAGTATTCTTTATGAGGCTTGTTCCTTTCCTTTCATTTGGATTTTTTTGGTCTACCAATTGTTCGTGAGACTTTTCTTGTTAGCCTCTGCCTTTTAAATTGATCTGTTCTGACTCGGTGGGTTTATGGTACGAACTTCTATTGTAGAAGACCTGTGAGATTCAGTGGTGCAGTCTCCTTGATCTACTGAGGTCGTTGGTTTTGGGCTGTCATTTATGTTGGCTCTGTTTTTGCCTTTGGGTTTTGATTGCTGTTTTTTTTTTTTTTGGTGGGTCCTTCCCTCCAGCTGGTTTACTGAGGGTTACACTTTACACCACCTCTTGTATTTTGTTTTGCTGGTGAGGGCAGGTTGTGTTAAAGCTGGTTCTTCTGTGTGTACAAGGTTTTGAGGATTCTCTTTTGCACTTGTTCAGTTGTTTGTTCTGAGTAATTTCTCCACCATTCAGTTGTATTTCCAGGTATGTCCTGGGTTGGGTTAGTGTGGTTTCCACTCTCTGCTTCACCTTCTTCTGTTGGTATGTGTTGGTGGTTCATTTGTTGGTGGATTTCTTCTTCCATCAGGTGTCCTGGTGTTCACAGCTTCTACCTACTCTTTTTTGTCATCAAGTGGAGGAAGGAGGCAAAATGGTTTAAGACAGCAGGAGTGTATTCTATGGTATTTAAAGTTCCAACCTGTAGAGAAGAGATAGGAGATCCTTTGCATATATATAGTGTTAAACATGATATTTTACCCAACTAGCTACTTATTAGCATGGGTGGAAAGGAAATAAGACTCTTGTTGGGAAGGGAAGGATTGTGTGTTGGATCTAGAAAGCAGTGAGGTTGTGGGAGGTCAGATTATAAGGTAAAGTGAGAGTAAGGATAGAAAATAGGTGTAATGTGTGAGAGAATAGATTTAACCACAACAGTAATAAAGTTTAGGGAACAGTGTAGTTAGCTAAGATCAGGGAGGGGTGCTGTGTAGTATTTAAAATTGTATGGAGCAGCAATTATTTACAATAACAATGGAGCAAGAGTCATATGATAGAATCTATGTGATCTGGAAAACAAGAATAGGAAGTATAGGACTTAGAGTAGTGTGCTAATGGAACACAAGTGAAGTAAAAGATAGTAAATTATAATACATTATGAAAGAGAGAACAAGGGAAACCAGTAAAATAAGGCAATTTAACAAGCCAAGCAAAGAAGAATAAACAGAAAGAAGACAAATACAAAAATACTAATAAAATAAAAGATGTAAGAATAATAAAAATAATAATAATACATAGACACAATATCTTGCAAGTTCTCTGAAGTAGCAAAGTGAAATTTGTCTCACTATCTCATCTGTTGGAGTGACCCCTCTTTGTGTCCAACTCTGGTCTTTTCACAGCTTCAGGATTTATTGTCTCCCTTGTGGGAATTTTGAAAAAAGAAGAAGGAAGGAATAATACATAAAAAGGGAAAGAAATGAATAAAGAAAAAAGAAATTAAAAAAAGAAATAAGGAAAGAAAGGAAGAAGGAGTTAACAGAAAAAAATCACTTAAAAAAATTCTGCTGCCTTCAAACCTGCCAAGACAGTTTACTTCCAATCACTTATTGGGAAGTGAACTGAAGTGTCTGTGACACCAGCTTGCCTTATTTCCCATTCAGCCCAGCAGCCATCCAGAGGAGAGGCGGGAGCACTTCTGTCCCACCACAGGGCTGGGAAGGACCGTGCCAGATCCCTCGGGACCCAGGAAGCCTCCTGGGTGTGTGGGCTTCCGCATCCCAGTCTGCTAGCCTGGCTGGTGCATGTGCGTGCCTGAACCCCAGCTAACAGAGAGGTCCTGCTGCAACCAGAAAAAACGGTTTGGACATTTTGAAACCAAAAAGGGAAGGTATTTTTTGTTTCTTTGTTTTGTCCATTTGGCCTTTGAGTTTTTTTAGCAACTTTTTAAAAGAAATCGTATATTTTTCTAATTTTATTATTCCTTTATCTTTCTATTTTATTTTATTTTTTTTAATATTTTTTATTTAATTCTTGTTCAAGTACAGCTTTCTGTCTTATATTCCCAACCCTGCCCACCCCGCACCCCATGCTGCCCGCCTCCCTCCCATTTCTGCCCCCCACCTTAGTTATTGTCCGTGTGTCCTTTATACTTGTTCATGTGAGTCCATCCCCTTTTCCCCTATGATTCTCTCCCCCTCCCCTCTGGACCCTGTCAGCCTGTTCCATATTTCAGTGTCTTTGGTCATATTTTGCTTGCTTGTTTGTTTTGTTTAGATTCCTGCTAATGGTGAGATCATATGATATTTGTCTTTCACCACCTGGCTTATTTCACTCAGCATAATGCTTTCCAGTTCCATCCATGATGTTGCAAAGGGTAGGAGTTCCTTCTTCCTTTCTGCAGCATAGAATTCCATTGTGTAAATGTACCATAGTTTTTTGATCTAGTCATTGACCGATGGGCATCTAGGTTGCTTCCAACTCTTGGCTATCGTGAATTGTTCTGCTATGAACATTGGTGTGCATAGGTTCTTTTGGATTGGTGTTTCAGGGTTCTTAAGATATACTCCTAATAGTGGATTCCTTTATCTTTTAATACTTTGTTCCTCTCCTTTCTTTTTTCATGTTTTAGTCCCTTTTCCTTTCTTCCCAAACTTATCACTTATTCCTCCTTTCTCCTTCCTTTTTTCTGTTGGTTTGTATGTTTGTTGCTTTGTTTTCTTTTACACACAAGAGACACAAACAACTGGGAACTGAGAAAGGACCAGAGTGGAACCCAAAGAGGGGGCATCTCAACAATAGAGACAGAGAGACAAATTTCACTTTGCTATAGCGGATAAGCCTCAAGTTTCTGAATAGTTGTATTATTTTTTCATTATTCTCACTTCTTTTATATTTTAATAGTATCTTTGTAGTCCTCCTCTTTCTATATATGTTTCATAGTCTTGGATGGTTATACTGTATTATTTGACAGGTTTCCCCTGTTCATTCCTCCACAGTGTATTGCTAATTTTCTATTCTTCATGCCACTTGTTTTCCATTGGCACACTAACCAAAGCTCTATACCCCCCATTCAGACAGATCACACAGAAACTGTCATATGATTGTTGCTCTAGTATTATTCTAAATAATAACAGTTCTATACAACTGTAAATACTTCACAACACATCTCTCAGATCTTAGCCCACTTTACAAGTTCCTAAATTCTATTACTGTAGTGATTAACTATTTGCTCACATGCTACACTTAGTTACTATGCTTTACTCTCACCTTACCTCAAAATCTGACTGCCCGCAAGCTCACTGCTTTCTAGATACAACTCACAAGCCTTCTCTCCCCAACAAGAGACTTAGCTTATGTCCATCCTTTCTTAAAAGTGGCAAATTGGGTTGAAGATTACAGTTAACACTATATATAGCCTAAAGATCTTCTATCTCTTCTCTACTGGCTGTGACTGTAAATATCATACAGTACTCTCCTGCTGCCATAAACCATTTTCCCTCCCCCTCCAACTGATCACACAGACACAATAAAGAAAGGAGTAGGTGGAAGCGGAGAACATCAAGATACCTGCAGGAGACTGCACCACTGAATTTCACAGCTATCCTACCACAGAGGTTCACATCATAAACCCAGGGAAAGAGAACAGATCACTTTAAGAAGCTGAGGCCAACAAGAGGAGCAACACAAACAATGGGAAGACAAATGCCAAATGAAAGAAAAGGAGGAAGTCTCAGAAAGAATGTTAGATGAAATAGCGGCAAGCCAACTGTCAGATATTGAATTCAAAGCACTAGTTATCAGGAAATTCAAAGAGCTCACAATGAGCTACCAGAAACTACAGGGGAGCTTAAATGAACTCATCACAAACTATATCAACATGACGAAGGTAACAGAAATCATCATCAAAGGCCAAGAGGAAATGAAGAATACAATTTCTGAACTCAAAAACACAGTAGAAGGAATGAAAAGCAGGATCGATGAAGCAGAAGATTGGATCAGTGAGTTGGAGGACAAAGTAGAAAGAAACTCCCAGAAAGAGCAAGAAAAGGAAAAGATGCTCAGAAAGAATGAGGAAGGATTAAGAGAACTGCAAGACAATATGAAACATAATAATATCTGAATAATAGGAATACCAGAAGGAGAAGAAGAAGAACAAGGGATAGAAAACCTATTTGAAAGAGTAATGATGGAAAATTTCCCTAATTTGATGAGAGAAAAAGTCATACAAATCCAGGAATCACAGGGAGTCCCAATCAAGAGGAACACAAAGAGGCCCACTTCAAGACACATAATCATTACAATGGAAAAATTTCAAGACAAAGAGAGAATCTTAAAGACAGCAAGATATCAAAATGAAGTAACATACAAGAGAGCCCCAATAAGGTTAGCTACTGACTTCTCAATGGAAACACTTCAAGCAAGAAGAGAATGGAAAGAAATTTTCCAAGTGATGAGAATCAGAGGCCTACAATCAAGGCTACTTTACCCAGCAAGGCTCTCAATCAAGATAGAAGGCCAAATAAAGAGCTTCCAAGACAGAAGAACTCTAAAAGAATATGCCTCCACCAAACCAGCTCTACAAAAAATACTAAAAGGTCTGCTTTAAGGAAAGGGAGGTAAAGAGAGAGACAGAGAGGAACTGTGGTACAAAAATGGCAATGAATATGTACCTATCAATAATAACCTTAAACGTAAATGGTTTACATGCTCCAATCAAAAGACATAGAATACCTAAATAGATAAGAAAGCATGTCCCACATATATGCTGCCTACAAGAGACCCACCTCAGGACAAAAGACCATCACAGACCCAAAGCAAAAGGCTGGAAACAAATTTTCCAAGCTAATGGCCCAAACAAAACAAAACAAAAAAGAACGAAAAGCCGGAGTAGCAACTCTCACATCAGGCAAAATAGACTTCAAAAACAGGGCCATAAAGAGGAACCCAGAAGGTCACTTCATAATACTCAAGGGAAGAATACACCAAGAAGTCATTAACATCATAAATATATATGCACCCAACATAGGAGCACCCAAATATAGGAAAATATCTCAGAGTACTTTGAGAAAGATATTGACAGCAACACAATTATAGTAGGGAATTTTAACACCCCACTGTCAACAATGGACAGATCTTCCAAACAAAATATCAACAAAGATATTGTGGCATTAAACAACACCCCAGATGAAATGGACTTAACTGATATATATAGAGCCCTTCATCCCAAAGAAGCTAAATACACATTCTTTTCAAATGCACATGGAACATTTTCAAAGACAGACCACATGTTAGGACAAAAAATGAGCCTCAACAAATTCAAGAAAATAGAAATCATACCAAGCATTTTCTCTGACCACAGGGGGCTGAAATTAGAAACCAGCCCCAAAGGAAAAAACCCAAAACACCCAAAATCATGAAGACTGAATGGTATGCTATTAAACAACGAATGGGTCAAGATTGAAATTAGGGAAGAAATCAAAAATTTTCTGAAAACAAATGAAAATTAACTCACAACAACCCAAAACTTATGGGACACGGCCAAGGCAGTCCTGAGAGGGAAGTTCATAGCAATACAGGCTTACCTAAAGAGGATAGAAACATTTCAAACAAACAATCTAACCCGATGCCTCCAAGAACTCGAGGAACAACAACAAATACAGCCTAGAGCAAGTAGAAGGAAGGAAATAACCAAGCTGAGAGCAGAATTAAATGACATAGAGATTAAAAGCACAATTCTAAGGATCAATGAATCCAGGAGTTGTTTTTTTTTTTGGAAAGATAAACAAAATAGACAAGCCTTTAAGTAGACTCATTAAGAAAAAAAAGAGAAAGGACAGAAATAAACACAATAAGAAATGAAAGAGGAGAAATTACATCTGATACCACAGAAATAGAAGGGATTGTAAGAAATTACTATGAAGAACTGTATGCTAAGAAATTTAAAAACCTAGGTGAAATAAACAAATTTCAAGAAAAATATAATCTTCCAAAACTCATCAAAAAAGAAACAGAAAACCTGAACGGACCTATAACAGCAGGTGAAATTAAAGCAGTAATCAAAAAAGTCTGGTCCCACTACAGCCCTGGTCTAGATGGTTTCACAGGAGAATTCTACAAAGTATTTAAGGAAGAGCTTACCACTATTCTTCACAGACTATTCCAAAAAATCCAAAACGATGGGAAACTCCCCAACTCTTTTTATGAAGCCAGCATCACCCTACTTCCAAAACCAGTTAGAGACTCAACAAAGAAAGAAAACTTCAGGCCAATATCGCTGATGAACATAGACACTAAAATCCTCAATAATATATTGGTAAATTGCAACCAACAATACACATCAGAAGATCATACACCATGACCAAGTGGGATTCATGCCAGGGATGCAAGGATGGTTCAATATTTGCAAATCAGTAAATGTAATACACCACATAAACAAAAGCAAAGACAAAAACATGATCATATCAATAGATGCGGAAAAAGCTTTTGTCAATGTACAACACCCATTTATGATAAAGACACTCAGCAAAGTGGGAATAGAGGGAGCATTCCTCAATATAATAAAGGCCATATATGAGAGACCTACAGCCAACATCATACTCAATGGGCAAAAACTAAAAGCTTTTCCACTAAGATCAGGAACAAGACAAGGTTGTCCACTTTCTCCACTTCTATTCAATATAGTATTGGAAGTTTTAGCCACAGTGATAAGACAAGAAAAGGAAATAAAAGGCATCCAATTCAGAAAGGAGGAAACAAAACCGTCATTGTTAACAGATGACAGGATAGTGTACCTGGAAAATCCTATAGCCTCTACCAAAAAACTGCTGGAACTAATAAATGAATTTGGCAAAACAGCAGGTTACAAAGTCAATATCCAGAAATCAAAGGCATTTTTGTATACTAACAATGAAACAGCAGAAGCAGAAATCAAGAAAAAAAACCATTTGATATAGCAAAAATAAATATAAAATATCTGGGAATAAACCTAACCAAGGAGGTAAAAGACCTGTACACAGAACACTACACAACACTGAAGAAAGAAATCAAGGAAGACACAAACAAATGGAAACATATACCATGTTCATGGATTGGAAGAATTAACATCATCAAAATGTCCATATTACCCAAAGCAATTACAGATTCAATGCAATACCTATTAAAGTGCCAATGGCATATTTCACAGACATAGAACAAACACTTCAAAAATTTATATGGAACCACAAACGACCCCAAATAGCAGCCGCAATTTTGAGAAAGAACAATGTAGGAGGGATCACAATACCTGATATCAAACTGTATTACAAGGCCACTGTAATCAAAACAGCCTGGTACTGGCATAAAAACAGGCACATAGACCAATGGAATAGAACAGAGAACCCAGAAATAAACCCAAATTTCTACAGTCAATTAATATTCGACAAAGGGGGCAGTAACATAAAATGGAGTAAAGATAGTCTCTTCAACAAATGGTCTTGAGAGAACTGGACAGCTACATGCAAAAAAATGATACTTGAACACGGACTTACATCATAATCCACAATAAATTCAAGTTGGATAAAACAATTAAATATACGCCATGACACGATTAAAGTCCTAGAGGAGAGCATTGGCAAGAAAATCTCAGATATTCCACGCAGCAATATTTTCACTGATACGTCCCCTAGAGCAAGGTACATAAATGAAAGAATGAACATATCGGATCTCTTCAAAATTAAAGGCTTCTGCATGGCTAAGGAAAACAATATTAAGATAAAAAGAGAAGCAACTCTTTGGAAAAACTTATTTGCCAATGATACCTCAGACAGAGGTTTAATCTCTAAAATATACAAAGAACTTACATGACTCCACTCTAAGAAGACAAGCAACCCAATTAAAAAATGGGGAAAGGACTTGAACAGACACTTCTCCAAGGAGGACATAAAGAGAATCCAGAGAGACATGAAAAGATGCTCAATATCGCTAGCTATCAGAGAGATGCAAATTAAAACCACAATGAGATACCACTTTACATCGGTCAGAATATCTATCATAAAGAAAAGAACAAACAACAAATGTTGGAGAGGTTGTGGGGAAAAGGGGACCCTAGTTCACTGTTGGTGGGATTGCAGACTGGTACAACCATTATGGAAAATAGTATGGAATTTTCTCAGAAAACTAAAAATGAACATTCCTTTTGACCCAGCAATTCCACTGTTAAGGAGTATATCCTAAGAACCCTGAAACACTAATCCAAAAGAACCTTTGCACACCAATGTTCATTGCAGCACAATTTACAATAACCAAGAATTGAAAGCAACCTAGATGCCCATTAGTAAATGACTGGATCAAAAAACTATGGTACATTTACACAATGAAATTCTATGCTGCAGAAAGAAAGAAGGAGCTCCTACCCTTTGCAACATCATGGAAGGACCTGGAAAGCATTATGCTGAGTGAAATAAGCCAGGCGCTGAAAGACTAATACCATATTATCTCACCTTTAACAGTAACCTAAACAACAAAACAAACAAGCAAGCAAAATATGACCAAAGACACTGAAGTACAGAACAGGCTGACTGTGTCCAGAGGGGAGAGGGGAGAGAATTACAGGGGAAAAGAGGAAGGATTAACAGGAACAAGTATAAAGGACACATGGACAATAACTAAAGTGGGGGGTGGAAATGGGAAGGAGGTGGGGAGCACGGGGGTTTGGCCGGGTAGGGAATATAAGACAGAAAATATTAATTGAACAATAATTTAAAAAATAATAACTTAAAAAACCTGTGTTTTTGTCTTTTAATATGCCTTGTAGTTTTCTGCTAAAAGCTCGGCATAATAAACTAAGTAAAAAGGAAAGGTAAATAGCCCTTTAGTGTAAAATTTTATCACTGTTTGCTGTAGCTGTGGATATCAGAAGTTAAATTTTCCTTTGGCATTTTTGGTTTTGCTTCTCCTATTCAACATGTGCCCTACGAATGTGCTGGGGAAATGTGGGATGGGGAAGCATTCTATAGTCCTATGACTAATCTCAGTTTTTTACCTAGCCTGCACCCCTGGGTTGTGACCCTCACTATTCTGTATCAGTTTTCTTGTTCCTTTTAAATCATAGAAAAGCTATAGGAGATTTGACTTGGTTATTCCCCTTCCCTCAAGATAGTTAGGATCTGGTGATGATTTCACTTAAAGGCAGACCTTAATTAAAAGAACTGAGTGTTCCAGGTATTTTTCAAAGGGTGCTTTTTCCCTCTGCCCTGCTAGAAGTGATAGGGGACTCAAGGCTTAGAAAATTTTAGCTTAAGGTAAATTTATAACTCTAGCAAGTAATGTGTATAGTAAAGCTTTTGTTTCAGAAACTACAGATAAGGCACGTCCTGGCTCTTGGGAAAACAGCTGACCTCCTGGGGCACTGGCTAGAGATTACCGCCTGGGGACAAGTTGGAAGCATCTGGGCCTTTTATGTTCCAGGGAAGCAAATGACCACCCTCCTTGGGAACAGCTAATTGCTGAGGACAGGAGAGTTGCAGCTTCTGAATCTCAAAGCCCTCACTGCACCTTGTTTGTCCTGCCCCACCTTTCTTATAAAAGATTTGGCCAGGAAAGAGAAGGGGAGATGGTTTATTAGGGTATGAACCCACCATCTTCTCGGATTGCCAGCCATCTGAGTAAAGCACCCATAAAAGATTAAATCACTGTCATTGCTTATTGGATTTGGTAGTGACAGGCAACCTGAATGCCAGTGTCTTTTCTGGTTACAGAAGTACAAGGGACTGTTCTCCATCTTCACTGTGAGAATGTGGTAAAATTTCTGGGAGCAAAATTCACAAATGTATGAAGATCACCACCACCTCCCAAGAAGTTTTTAGGAGCTCTGGCAATTCATCAATTATAGTTTAGGTTTTCCTCTCTCAGCACTGGTTCCCAGGAGGTTTCTGCTTAGAGGTTTTTATTCTGATAACTTGTGATTCTCTGTGTTCACCTCTCTTTCTGTCCAATATTGGGTGCATGGGTTTACCTTGTGACCTCAACTCTCTGGTGGATCTAAGAAGAGTTGTTGATTTTCAGTTTGTTCAGCCTTTTTTTTTGTAAGGATGTAGTGTCTATTAACAAGCTCTTCACATGCCAGAATAGAAGTAAGGAGTCTCAAAACACTTAAGTCTAAATACAATTGAACTTTTTCACAGAAAAGGGAAATGAACTGGAAGTGGTAGACAACATAAACAGATCAAGATATATGAATGGCATGGAAAGCCCTTTTAACTAAATTTAAATGTTATTTCAATTTATATTTAATTTAAAAGTGTCGGTCTCAATGTCACTGAACAAAAGTGTGGTTTGGCTACCCATCACCAGCCATAGGTAAATTCTAGAGGCAGAGGCTTGGTGAGAAAAGTAAAGAAGTCTTTTATTCAAAAGCTGCACAATCTAAGATGCTCAGTATTACTAGCTATCAGAGAAATGCAAATTAAAGCCACAATGAGTACCACCTCGCACTGGTCAGAATGACCATCATGAACAAAGCAACAAACAACAAGTGTTGGAGAGGTTGTGGGGAAAAGGGGACCCTAGTTCACTTTTGATGGGATTGCAGACTGGTACAACCACTATGGAAAACAGTATGGAATTTTCTAAGCAAACTAAAAATGCCTCTGCCTTTTGACCCGGCAATTGCACTCCTAAGATTATATCCTAAG
Source organism: Sturnira hondurensis (assembly GCF_014824575.4). Classification (NCBI taxonomy): domain Eukaryota; kingdom Metazoa; phylum Chordata; class Mammalia; order Chiroptera; family Phyllostomidae; genus Sturnira; species Sturnira hondurensis. The sequence continues at coordinate 144,622 of NW_028094602.1, forward strand.
AACCCTGAAACACCAATACAAAAGAACCTATGCGCCCCAATGTTAAAAGCAGCACAATTTACAATAGCTAAGTGTTGGAAGCAACCTAGGTATCCATCAGGAAGTGAATGGATCAAAAAACTATGGTACATTTACACAGTGGAATTCTATGCAGCAGAAAGAAAAAAGGAGCTCCTACCCTGTGCAACATCATGGATACAACAGGAAAGCATTATGCTGAGTGAAATAAGTCAGGTGGTGAAAGACAAATACCATATGATCTCATCTTTAACAGGAATCTAGACAACAAAACAAACAAGCAAGCAAAATATGACCAAAGACATTGAAATATAGAACAGGCTGACAGGGACCAGAGGGGAGAGTGGAGAGAATTACAGGGAAAAAGGGGAAGGATTCACAGGAACAAGTATAAAGGACACATGGACAATAACTAAGGTGGGGGGTGGAAATGGGAGGGAGGTGGGGAGCACTGGGGGAGCAGGTCTGGGAATATAAGACAGAAAGCTGTACTTGAACAATAATTAAATTTAAAAAAAGAAATGGGACAACTATTATAGCATGAGCAATAAAATACACTTTAGAAAAAAATAAATGCTAAACTTCACTTATGAATCAAGTGGCATGTGAATCTCTGAATAAGGAAAATTAATATACTATTGATAGGAAAAATGTCAAAAAGATGAAGTCTACCCTAGAAATTCATTACTTTCACATCTTATCAGAGCAGGTTATGCCAGGATAAAGCTTCGCTGTATGGAAAGCTCCTTTGTTACCATATGATCTCACCTTTAACAGGAGTCTAATCAACAAAACAAAAAAACAAGCAAAATATAGCCAAAGACACTGAAATAGAGAACAGCCTGACAGTGACCAGAGAGGAGAGGGGAGAGAATTTCAGGGGAAGTGGGGAAGGGTTTGAAGGAATTAGTATAAAGGACACATGGACAATAACAAGGGGGGTGAAGATGGGAGGGAGGAGGGGAAGGTTGAGGGGTGGGCTGGGATGGGGGTAGAGGGCAGAAAACTGTACTTGAACAATTTTAATTAATTAATTAATTAATTAATTAACAAGGGAAAAGAAGCTGCACAATCTGGTAGGATGGCAGGTTCCTGCCTCAGAGTCCATTCTTTCCAGAAAACCCGGAAAAAAAACCAACACCCTCTGCCAGATCAGTTCCAGGCTGTGCCCAGAGTTCCTTTTCCCATTCAAAATATAGTACTTCAGGAATTGCAGGCAGCTGCTTAGTCATCCTCCATGCAGTTCAACTTCTCTCCCAGCCAGTCAGGCCTCAAGCTCCCTTCTTCTGTCACCATTTGCCATGTTGCTTTCAGGGCCAGCTGGTCCCACAAAGCACGGGCCCACACATCTTCATGGTGGGTCCAAGACATAGTGCCTCCCCTCTTCCCTCTATTTATATAGGCTACCCTTATGGGCCGGAAGTGTGCTCCAACTTCTGTACGCTTCAGGAAGGTCTGACATTGCCAACCATTCCATTTTTTCCCACGCTAGACTTAGCAGGTCTTCACTGGACCAGTAGGGAATAAGAGGGCTTTTCCCTTAGCCAATCACTCTCCCTAGCCTTGTGCATGCTTGGTGCAATGACATTCTCCTGCTGAGTCCTGTCTGGGGATGGCAGGATCTGTCATCATGCACTGCACACTGGGATAGCCTGGTTACCCAGGCAATGTGGCACTCCTCCTGTGGCCCCTTCTCTCCACTCCTGCTTACACTCTGGGCACTTCCAGGCTGGCAGCACTGGCCAACTTACTAGTATCACCAAGCCAACAGCTAAAGTCAATTTTAATCAATAAATCCTGGAGGTATCCTTATTTACATCAGACAATGAGCTTAGGGTGCAGAAACTCTTCACTGAGACCCTTGGGATCAGTTTAACCTCATGTTAAGAGTTTTTAAGATTTTTCAAGGCAGTGTTGTATATATACTATATATTGGGCACAACCACAATAGGTACTGGGGCAGCACTACATAATCAAGCACATTGATTATGCATCTGGGTAATCAAGCAACTTTTTGCCCGAGTATCTGAGCAGCTAAATATGCTTACCCCAAGTTGTACACATATAGAGTACAAATAGTTTAGGTCAGGTTTTGTTTCCCAATGAGTTTGCTACAAACGTTTGAAAAAACTTTCAGATTTCAGAGCTTTGGGCACTTAGAAACTGCAGATATAGTGTTGAAGATCTATGCTATCAATTAACATTGTCCACAAAATTCTAGACAATGCAATAAGATGAAGATATGAAAAGGGAAGGGATGAAATTGTCATATTAATTGTCCACTTCAAAACAATAAAAAGTTGTATTTTTGAAACTCAGCATTTGTCTATATATCTAATTATGACCATGGATGCAAGTTTTTGCATGCATGGGTGTAAGCTTTTGCATGTATTAAGAATGGGTGTAAGTTTTTGCATGTATATAAGAATGTATGACATCTTTTATTTTTTCCAAAATGGAGAAAAGGGCAGTTATAGTCCTTGGCTAATAATTTAATCCAGTCTTTTCTGTATTGCTCATTTCTAAGGCTCTCACTGTGTTGCTAAGGGAGCAGCCTTTGAAGGAAGGAGTGGGGGGAAGGGTAGTCTGTGGCTGCTTTCTTGCCAACTTAACACTGAAAAGGAAGCAAAAAAGAACACAAGACTAAATACTACCCTGGATAACAGTGTGATTCACTGATTCCTTGGAAGTGGACGGGGTTGGGGGTTGTTCTTTGCTAATTAATAGACAGTTTTTCTTCAGTGTGGTAAAGATTGTTGGTCTTTAAGAAGTATGTATATGTGTTTAATTCAATAGATACTTCTGCCCATGCAGATTAAATTTTAAACATTAAAACATCAATAAAGTCATTTCAATAAGATGCATAGAAATTCTAAAATCTTAGAGCACAAAGTCCCTTGTTTCTCAGAAGTCAGAAAGGTAAAACATTACTGATTTAACTATGTAAAAGTATTTTTTAAAAATTATGCTAAAAAGCACAAAAATATTAAGGAAAATAAATCACTAGTTTAAAAAAATCACCACTGAAATGACCAGAAAGTGTTATGGGTTGGATTGTGTACCTCCCAAAATTGGCTTGAAGTTCTAATCCCCATTATACAGAATGTGACCTCTTGGAAATAAGATATTTACAAATGCAGGAGCTGGGGAGCACTGGGTGGGGGGGGGCAGGGCTGGGAATACAAGAAAGAAAACTGTACTTGAACAAGAGTTAAATAAAAATTAAAAAATAAATAAATAAAACTACATGGAATAAAAAAAGATATTTACAAATGTAGTAGAGTTAGAAGGTCATGGAGAGGGTCCCCAATCCATTATACCTGGTGTTCATATAAAAAGAAAATTTGGACACAGAGACAGACACACACAGAGGGAAGAAGGTCATGTGAAGGTGGAGAATTGAAGTGATGCATCTTCAAGCAGTTGAATGCCAATAATTGCTGGCAAACTACCAGAAGCTAGAAAGAGGCAAGGAATGTTTCAGAGGAGTCATGGTCCTGTCAGCACTTGATTTCAGACTTCCAGACTCAAGAACTGTGAGACAATCAATGAATTTCTGTTTTTCTAAGATACCCTGTGTTGCCCTAGGAAACTAATACAGAAAGTTAATAGTATTTGGGTGTAAAAAGTTCTTACATATTAGTAATAAAAAAGATGAAAACCCAATAGAAAAAAATGATTGCAAAATATAAAGAAGATAGCAAAAATATTAAGTAAGATAGAAATCAGCATAAACAAATACAAAAAGTCAGGAGCAGTGCATAACAAAGGCAAGGCAGTGGGGGTACCCATCCTCACTTCAGAAAATAGTAGGAGAATCTAGAAAACCAACTAAAAGATTGTCATGTTTTTATTATTACAATGCACTGGAATTCCATAAATTAAAAAAAATTTCTTTTTAGGACAGTTTACATTAATAGAAAGATTGAGAAAATTTTGCAGACTGTTCTCATATAACCCCTCATCTAATTCTCTCTAAAATTAACATTCTACATTAGTATAGTATGTTTGCTACAATTAATAAATCAATATTAAGATGTGATTATTAACTAAAGCCCATAGTTTATTCTGGTTTGCTTAGTTTTTTGCTTAACACACTTTTCTGTTTCAGGAGAGCACGTTATATTCACTTGTCTCCTTAGGCTTAACTATAACAATTTCTCAGATTTTTCCTTTTTTAATTGATTTTCATACCAGTTTGAAGGTTAAGCATTTTGTAAATAGCCCACTTGTTGGAATTTATCTAATGTTTTCTCATAATTAGACTTGGGGTTATGAGAAGACAAGAGGGGTATAGTGGTATTTTCATCACATCATATCAAGGTTACATGCTATCAAGTTATTTGTGACTGTTGGTATTGCCAAAGATCAGTTGATTCTATTTATATGAGTCTAATTATGGGTTCTTTCTTCTCTTCCATTATTTTTTGTCTATTCTTTGGTCAACACCAGTCTTGACTACTGTAACTAATTTATATTAACCTTAAAGTTGCATGGTATTAGACCTCTGACTTTCTCCTTGTTCAATATTTTATTGCCTTTCCAGACCTTTGCTTCCATGTATAAACTTTATCAAGTCAATTTGTTGATGTCTGAAAAATGACTTATTGAGATTTGATTGGGATTGCATTGAATCTATAAGATCTAGTTGGGAAAGACTGACATAAAAGACCTAGTTGGAAAAGACTGGCATCTTAACAGTACTGAGTCTTCCTGTACGTGGACATGGAGTATCTTTCTACTTATTTAAATATTCTTTTATTTTTTAAATCATAGTTTTGTGGTTATCCTATAAAAAATTCTAGATTTTTGTTATGTCCTAGATCCTTGTTCTAGGGATCTTGTACGTACTCTGTTAGATTTATACCTAAGTATTTCATTACTTTTGGTGCTAATATAAGTGGTGTTGGGTTTCTAAATTCAAAATCCAGTTGCATATTGACAGTATATAGGAAAGCAATTGACTTTCTACATGAACCTTTATCCTGCATCTTTACTGCAATCACTTGTTAGTTCTAAGATTTTCATTGGAATTTTCTACATAGACAATTATGTCATCCATTAACAAATACAGTTTTGTTTCTTTCTTCAAAATCTGTACATTTAATTTCATTTCTCACCTTATTGCATTATCTAGAACTTCTAGTATGATATTGAATGGTGAGAGGAAACATCCTTTCCTTCTTCCTAATATAATAAGGAATCATCTAGTTTCTCACCATTAAATATGATGTTAGCTGTAGGGTTTTGTAGGTGCTCCTTATCAAGCTGAGGGAGTTTCCCTGTATTCTTAATTTGCTGAAAGGATTTTTAAAAATCATGAGTGGATATTGTATTTTGTCAGGTGCTTTTCTGCATCTATTGACATAATCATATGACTTTTCTCCTTTAGCCTGCTGATATGATGGATTATTTAATTGATTTGCTAATGTATTAGTCTTGCAAACCTGGAATAAATTCCACTTAGTCATGGTGTATAATTCTTCTTATACGTTGTTTGATTTAATTTTCAAATATTCTGTTGAGGATTTATGTATATGTGCTCATGAGAGATATTTGTGTGTAGTTTTCCTTTCTTGTGATGTCTTTGTCTGGTTTTTGGTGTTAGGGTGATGCTGACCTCAGAGAATTTGTAGAAAATTGGACATTTGAGTATTATAATGTGGCAGTTCTGGAAATCAGATACTTCTCTGTCCCCAGTAAAGCTGTTTCTTATAGTTGTTATTTATATGCTTAGTGGCTTTTCTGAACTAATTTTGTGAAATTTGTATTCTTTGTGTGTGGCCATGGAGGTCATGCCGAATGGTCAGGTAGTGATTCAACAAAGATTTTCTTAAATGCCTGGAGAAAAAAACTCTCCTTATCTTTGCATATAAACTCTGCTTGTGTGTTGGGGCATAATTTCAATATTGAGTTTATAACTGCCTGAGCCTTCATTTCTGGCTTGTACAAAATCTGAAGTTCAGCCAGAGTGGGAGCTAAGGGCCTTCAAAGATCTTTTTAAAGTATGCACCCAGCCTTGGGCAGGCATATGGATTTTTAGGATTGCAGGAATCTGTGGTAGCTTTTCAAAGCCTTTGTTCCCAAAAGTATCTCATTTCCAAGCCTTTCCCCCCAAACTAATTGGTTAGTCTGTTCTTTGCCCCAACTGTTGTTCTTCCTTTAGAGAGCAGTGAATCTATCATTTGCCTTTAAATGTTTTTCATTGAATACTGAAAGCCGTGGTCCATTCCTTTTAAGAAGCATCCACCAGACAGAGCAAAACAAATAATGTCAATTCCTTCAGAACAAGTATGTTCTCTTTTATCATGGACTGTGAATTCAGGCTGCTGTCTCACAACCACCATCCAGTGAAGAGTAAATGGGACAAGAATTAATTAAAATGCCACAAAGGTTTTTACTGAGATTCAGCTGGTTTTTTTTTTTTATTAAGCATTCCCCTGGTTACTGTAAGGTTTTAATTGATTTGCAGCATTTCTAAACAATTGATTCTGGCAGTTTTTGCTAATTAATTCATTGTTTTGTGTAGGCACAGATTTTGATGTTCTTTAATTTGCCATTTCACTTTTCCACCCCTTTATTTTTTACTTACATAAGTCATTACATTTGAGTGAATTTCTTGTAATCAGCAAATAGTTGGATATTAATTTTTTGGATGCCAAATTATTTTTTAAAATATTTTCTTATGTTTTAATTATAGTTAATATTCAACATTTTTTGTATTAGTTTTAGGTGTAAGCATAGTGGTTAGACAGTTATATACTTTACAAAGTGGTCCCCCTGATATTTCAAGTATCTTCCTGGCACCATACATATTACAATATTATTGACTGTGTATCCTATACTGTGATTTACATCCTTGTGACTATTTTGAGACTACCAACTTGTACTTCTCAATTACTTTACCTTTTCACTAAGTTCCCCAAATCCCTTCCATCTGGCAACCATCAGTCAGTTCTCTGTATCTACAACTCTGTTTCTATTTTGTTTGTCTGTTTACTTTGCTTTTTAGATTCCACATATAAGTAAAATCATATGGTATTTTTCTTTCTCTGTTTGATATACTTCGCTTAGCATAATACACTCTAGGTCCACCCATGCTGTTACAAATGGTAATCTTTTATTCTTTTATGGCCAAGTAATACTCCATTGCATATATGTATACAACTTATTTATCCACTGGCCTATTGATGGGAACTTGGCTTGTTTCCATATCTTGGCTGTTGTAAGTAATAGTGCAGCACACATAGAGGTCATATATTTTTCCAATTAGTATTTTGGTTTTCTTAGGACATATACACAGAAGTGGAATCACTGGGTCATAAGGAAGTTCCATTTTTAATTTTTTGAGAACCTTCCATACTGTTTTCCATACTGGCTTGGTAGGAATGCACCAATAGTGGGAATACACCAATAGTTTTCCATAGTGGGTTGGTAGGAATGCACCAATCTGCTTTCCTACCAACAGTTTATTAGGGTTCTATTTTCTATACATCCTCTCCAACACTGGTTATTTGTTGATTTATTGATGATAACCATTCTGACAGGTGTGAGGTGATATCTCATTGTGGTTTTAAATTGTATTTCAAAGATGATTAGTAATGTTGAGCATTTTTTCATATGTCTGCTGGCCATCTGCATGTCCTTTTTGGATAAATGTTTATTCAGATGTTCTGCCCATTTTTGAATTGGATTGTTTATATTCAGTGTATCATTGAGGAATATCTTCTGCCATCCAGTAGTTTGTCTTTTAGTTTTATTAATGATTTCCTTTGCTGTGCAAAATCTTTTTAGTTTGACATAGTTCAACCTGCTTATTTTTTTTCTTTTATTTCACTTGCCCAAAGAAGTATATAAGAAAAAACATTGCCAGGAAAATTTACTGCCTATGTTTTCGTCTAGGAGTTTTATGGTTTTGGGTCTTATATTTGCTGTTATTCCATTTTGAGTTTATTCTTGTATATGGTATAGGAAGGTGGTTTCATTTTTTTGCATAATCTGTCCAATTTTCTCAAACCTACTTATTGAAGAGACTGTCTTTACTCACTGTTTGTTCTAGCTTTGTTTGTCCAGTATTAATTGACCATGCAAATATTGTTTTTTTTTCTGGGCTCTTTTGTGCTGTTTCATTGATCTATATGTTTGTTTTTATGCCAGCATACTGCTGTTACGATTATTATTGGTAGTACAATTTGATATCAGGTAGTATGATACCCTGAGTTTGTCCTCCATTTTAAGAATTACTGTGACTATTTGGGGTCTTTTGTGGTTCCCTATAAATTTTTTATTAATTTTATTGGGGTGACATTGGTTCACAAACCTATACAGGTTTCAAGTGCACAACTCAAAAAAAACATCATCTGCACACTAAATTGTACACTCATCACCCCAAGCAAAGTCTCTCTCCAACCCCATTTTTCCATTCTTTTCCCACTTTCATATACTCCCATCCCCCTTTCCCTCTGGTTATCACCACACTGCATATATATATTATATATATATGCAGTGTGGTGATATATAAACATATATATGCATATATATTAGCTAATTAGATAATTATATATATGCTAATCACTTCAGCTTTTTTCAACCAGTTCCCTCTCAACCCTCCCCTCTGACAGCTGTCAGTTTGTTTCATGTATCCATGCCTTTATTTTGTTTATTTATTTTGCTCATTAGATTCCACATATAAGTGAGATCGTGTGGTATTTGTCTTTCTTTGACTGGCTTTTTTCATGTGGCAAAATAATCTCCAAGTTCATCAATGCTGTTGTATAAGATAAGATTTCCTTCTTTTTTATGGTCAAGTAGTATTTCATTGTGTAAATGTACCACAGCTATTTTATCCACTCATCTACTGATGGGCACTTGTTCTGTTTCTAGATCTTGGCTACTGTAATTAATGCTGTAATGAACATAGGAGTGCATATATTCTTTTGATTTAGTGTTTTAGGTTTCATATTCACAGGGATCACTAGGTAAAAATGCAGCTCCACTTTAAATTTTTTGAGAAAACTCCATACTGTTTTCCACAGTGAATGCATCAGTCTGCATTCCCACCAAAGTGCACTAGGGTTTCCTTTGCTCCACATACTTGCCAGCATTTGTTGTTTGTTGATTTATTGATGGCAGCCAATCTGACAAGCATGAGGTGACATCTCATTGTGGTTTTAATTTGTATCTCTCTGATAATCAGTGACATTAAGCATTTCTTAAATGCCTATGAGCCTCTTTGGAGAAGTGTTCATTCAGGTGTCTTGCCTGTTTTCTAGTTGGGTTGTCTTCTTGGTGTTGAGCTGTATAAGTTTTTATATATTTTAGAAATTAACACCTTATCAGATATACCATTGGTAAATATGGTTCTTCCATTGTTCTTTCATACAATGGATTCCTCTTTCATTTTATTGGTGTTTTCTTTTGCTGTACAAAGCTTTCTAGTTTGATGAAATCACATTTGTTTATTTTTCCTTTTGATTCCCTTGCCAGCAGAGATATATGTGTAAAAATATTGCTACAAGAAATGTCTGAAATTTTACTGCCTATCTTTTTTTCTAAGACTTTTATGGTTTTGTGACTTACATTTAAGTCTTTAATCCACTTTGAGTTTTTTCTTGTATATGGTGTAAGTTGGTGGTCTAGTTTCATTTTTTTTCATGTATCTGCCCAATTATCTTACTTAATACTATTTATTGAAGAGACTGTCCTTACAATCTCTCCATTGTCTGTTCTTGCTTCCTTTGTGAAATATTAATTGACCATAAAGTTGTGGATTTATTTCTGGGCTATCTATTCATCCCATTCAGCTATATGCCTATTATTGTGCCAATGCCACACTGTTTTGATTACAATGACCTTGTAGTATAGTTTGATATCAGGTAGTGTGATACCTCCAACTTTGTTTTTCTTTCTCACTATGGCTGAGGTTATTTGGGGTCTTTTGTGACTCCATACAAATTTTTGGAATATTTGTTCTATATCTTTGAAATTTGGCATTAGTATAAGAATTGTGCAAAATTTATAGATTGCTTTGGGTAATACAAACATTTTAATGATATTAATTTTTCTTATCCCCAAAATAGTATATGCTGCCATGTATTTGTATTTTCCTCAATTGCTTTCTTTGGTATCTTATAATTTTTCAAATATAGGTCTTTTACCTTCTTGGTTAAATTTATTAACTTATTTTTGTTGCAATAGTAAATGGGATTGTTTTCTTAATTTCTCTTTCTAATATTTCACTATAGATGTATACAAATGCCACCAGTTTTTGAATATTAATTTTGTATCTTGCTACTTTGCCAAATTGATTTATTAGATTTAGTAGATTTTTTGGTGGAGTCTTTAGGGTTTTTTATATAAATATCATGTCATTTATGAATAATAAGAGTTTTACTTCTTCCTTTCCAATTTGGATACCTTTTATTTTTTCTTCTTGGCCCTGGTTGGGTTGTTCAGTTGGTTAGTGTTATCCCAATATGCCAAGTCTGTGGGTTCAGTCCTGGTCAGGAAAATATGAGAATCAACCAATAAATGCATAAATAAGTGGAACAACAAATTCAGGCTCCCCTCTCTCTCCTCTCTCTCTTTCTTGCTGCCCCTCTCCACTCTTCCTCCTACTCCTCCTTCTCTTCTCTCTTTCCTTCCTGTCTCTAAAATCAATAAATAAACATTTAAAAATAGAAATAAATCAATGAAGCTTTATTTTTTCTCTGATTGCTGTGGCTAGGACTTTCAGTACCACACTGAATAAGACTGGTGAAGGAGAAATCTGTCTTGTTCCTGATCTTAGGGAGAACATTTGTAGTTTTTGCTCTTTGAGTATAATGTTGACTGTGGGTTTCTCATATATGGCCTTTATTATGTTAAGATATGATGCCTCTATTCCCACTTTGCTGAGAGTTTTTATTAAATGGGTGCTGGATTTTATCAAATGCTTTTTCTGCATCTACTGATATTATCAAGTGATTTTTATCTTTCATTGTGTTTATGTGGTGTATCACATACATTGATTTGTGAATATTGTACTAACCTTCCATCCCCTGAATAAATCTCATTTGATAATGTTGTATAATTTTTTAAATGTATTTCTGGTTTCAGTTTGCTAATATTTTGTTGAGGACTTTAGCATCTATGTTCATAAGAAATATTGGCCTATAACTTTCTTTCTTTGTAGTGTATCTGGTTTTGGAATTGGATAATGATGGCCTCATAGAATAAGCTTTGAAATCCTCTCTCCTCTAGAAATTCTTGGAATTATTTGAGAGGCATAGGTGTTAGTTATTCTTTGGTTGTTTGGCAAAATTTTCCTGTGAAGTCATCTGGTCCAGGATTTTTGTTTGCTGGAAGATTTTTGATTAATGCCTTAATTATATTTGTTATAATTGGTCTATTCAGGTTTTCTGATTCTTCTTGATTCAGTTTTTGAAGATTGTGTGTTTATAAAAATTTATTTCTCCCAGGTTGTCCTATTTGTTGGCATGTAGTTGTTCATAGTATTTTCTTATAATCCTTAGTATTTTTCTGGTACCAGTCATTACTTCTGTTCTTTAATTTCTGATTTTATTTATTTGGGTCCTCTCTCAGTTTTCTTAATAAGCCTTATTTAAAAATTCATCAATCTCATCTATCTTCTCAAGAAAACTGCTCCTGGTTTTATTTATCTTTTGTATGATTTTTAGTCTCTATGTCATTTATTTCTGCTCTGATCATTATTATTTCCTTCCTTCTACTTACTCTGGGCTTTGTTTCTTGTTTTCTAGTTCTTTTAGGTGTAGGGTTAGACTGTTTATTTGAGGCTGTTCTTGCCTGTTGAAGTAAGCCTGTAATGCTATGAATTTCCCTCTCAGGACTACTTTCATTGTGTCCTATAGATTTTGTGTGGTCATATGTTCATTTTTATTTGTTTTGGGGTAGCTTTTTAAACTTTATTTTTTATCATTTACACTATTACAGATGTCTCCATTGCCCCCCAATTTGCTCACCTTCATTTAGCCCTCCCTCCCCCTTTCCTCTGGCCATCACCACATTGTTTTCATATCCATGGGTTATGCATGTATGTTCTTTAGCTAAATTCTTTACCTTCTTTCATACAGACCCACCTCCCCCCTCTCCTCTGACAACTGTCAGTCTGTTCCATATATCCTCTTTCTATTTTGTTTATCAGTTTACTTTGTTCATTAGATTTCACATGTAAGTGAGATCATGTAGTATATGTCTTTCACTGACTGGCTTATTTTGCTTGGCACAATAATCTCCAGGTCCATCCATGCTGATGTGAATGGTAAGAGTTTCTTTTTTTATGGTCACATGGTATTTCATTGTGTAAATGTACCCAAGCTATTTTATCCACTCATTTACTGACGGGCACTTGGTCTGTTTCCAGATATTGACTGTAATTAATGCTACAATGAAAGTAGGGGTGCATATATTCTATCAAATTGGTGTTTCCTGTTTCTTCTAATATATGCCCAGAAATGAGATCACTGGATCAAAAGCAATTTAATTTTTAATTTTTTGAAGAATGTACCAGTCTGCATTCCCACCAACAGTGCACTAGGACTCCCTTTCCTCTACATACTTGTCAGCATTTGTTGTTTGTTGTTATATTGTTGGTAGCAATTCTGACAGGCATGAACTGATGTCTCATTGTGGTTTTAATTAGCCTTTTTCTGATGATTAGTGACATTGAGCATCTTTTCTTATGTCTATTGGCCATCTGTGTGTTCTCTTTAAAGAAGTGTCCATTCAGGTCCTTTCCCATTTTTAATTAGATTATTTGTCTTCCTGGTGTTGACTTGTATAAGTTCTTTACATACTTTGGAAATTAGCTCATTATCAGATGTATCATTGACAAATGTTCTTCCATACAGTGGATCCTCTTTTTATTTTGTTGATGGTTTGTTTTGCTGTGCAAAAGCTTTTTAATTTGGTGTCATCCCATTTGTTTATTTTTCCTTTGTTTACCTTGTCCTAGGAGATACATCAGCAAAAATATTGCTATACGAGATGTCTGAAATTTTACTGCCTATTTTTTCTAGAATTTTTATGGTTTCACAACTTACATTTAAGTCTTTTATCCATTTTGAGTTTATCTTTTTTGTATAGTGTAAGTTGGTGGTCTAGTTTCATTTTTTCATGTACCTGTCCAATTTTTCAACCCCATTTATTGAAACACTGTCTTTATCCCATTGTATTTTCTTGCCTTCATTGTCGGATATTAATTTGACAATTAATTAATTGGTGTTGTTTGTAGCCAACCTTGGGCTGCCTGTCTGGATCTACTACACTATTAATCATTTGTGGCTGCATCTGCTGGGCCTGGGCATAGAGGGGCCAATCTGTGTACAAGGGTTGGCTTCCCCCAGCTTAGAGTTAGGAGCAGATCTTTAAAAAGTCTGAGGTTCTTTCAGGTTCACCTCTACCTGTCAGCTACTCCACCTCCCTCTGAGGCTGCCTTGTTTTTCTCCAGAGCTTTCCAAGAGTGGGATCAGGCTGACCATGACCTACAGACCCTACCACAGGTTGTAAGCTTGGTAAAGTGGGGCAACCATGGTTGGCAGAAAGAGGCTAGTGGCTCCTATACTTGGGGGGCCACACAGTCAGGCACTTGGTGAGGAAAAAGTGGTCCCTACTCCAGAGCCAAACCACTCAGACTATGCCAGAGTCTTCAATTCTAGCTCCCCCAGGAGGAATGCACCTTAGGTTGAGGTTGGGTGCAGTCAGCACTCCCCTCTGCAGGAGCAAACTCAACAGGGCAGAGCCACTGGAGTTCAAAAGGACAGATCAAAAAAGTCTCCCACTGGGGAATTGGGGTTGATGCACTGGACAACCCCACAGGAGAAGGCTAAGGACTTAGTTCCAGTCCCAGAATTGCCTCTGAGGGAGGCACACTGGAAATGTCCCAGCTCCAAGCAGTACTCCCCTTCCCTTGTGAAACAGAAAATATGCTCTGCAGGGCAGGGCAGGGTCACCTGTACTTGAAAGTATAGATCCAGTTTTCCCTTGGGGGTATTGCCAGAACGCCTACAAGAAGGGGCTAGGCACTTCTTCCCCTTCCTGGGATAGCACAGGCTCAGCTCTAAGGGACGATGGGAGTGGCCCCCATCTATGATGTAGCCACACAACACACAAGTGCCCCTTTGGTTCCTGGACAAAGGCCACAGCTAGAGGTGTGCTCCAAAAGTCCCTGCTCTGCTCAGTACGCTGATTCCCTTGTACAACTGAACTCAGCAGGGCGGAGCCACAGAGTGGCTGGGCAGGTGTAGTGATTGAACAGGTTGTGGGGTGAGGAGTGGAGAGCTGTCTGTTTTTGCTGTTCTTTTTTCTCTTTGTATTTCAGTTTGGGAAGTTTCAATTGATGTACTTTTAAAATTTCTGATTATCTCTTTGGCCATGTCTAGTCATCTATTGATGACTCCATCAAAGGCAGTCTTAATTTCTGTTACAGTGTTTTTTATTTCCGGAATATTTTTTATTATTTCTTTTAGTTTTTCTGCTTATATTATTTCTGCTTACATTAGCCATCTTTTCTTGTGCATTGTCTATTTTTCCCATTAAAGGTCTTAACATAGTAATCATCACTACTTTGGGTTTTCTGTCTAATAATCTGGTTCTGATGACTGCTTTGTTTCTTAATATTGTGTTTTTTTCTTTTTAGAATGTTTTGTAATTTCTTGTTGAAAGCTGGACAAGATGTATTGGAAAATAGAAACTGAGGTAAGTAGACCTTTAAGGTGAAGTTTGATGTCGATATGGTTAGGAGTTGGACAGTGTTTAACATTTCCTGTAGCTGTAGGTGCCAGAGGCTTCAAATTCCTATAGAGTCCCTGTTTTTGACTCCCTTGTTGTTTTTAGATTTCCCTTAAAAGAGTTATTTATTTATTTTTAATGTTATTTTTATTGTTGTTCATGTACACTTGTCTCCACTTTCCCCCCACTTCTTCCCCTCACCCTACCCATCCCCACCATCTCCCACACTCAATCCTATACCCCTTTGGCTGTGTCCAAAACAAGCAAGCAAGCAAGCAAAATAGAACCAGAGAAATTGAAATAAAGAACAAACTGACAGTAACCAGAGGGGAGAGAGGAGGGGGATAATGGAGGAAAAGTAGGTAAGGGACAAAGACCATGTATAAAGGACACAGGGACACAAAACTCTTCGTTGAAAAGATTCTGAGCCTTACAGACTTTTCATCTATATACTACTGATGTTATACTAGAGTTCTATTAGTGTGATGGTAAGGAATGGGAGAGAAATCATTCTATAATCTGATTAAATTTAAGTCTTTCACTGTATCTATGTTTCTGGGCAGTAACCTACAGAAATGTTTCGAAGAGTTCTGTTTTCTCCTCAGCTTAGGCGACACAGAGAGCATAGAGAAAATTGGAATCAGACCAATTGTCCTTCGGCCCATATGAGATAAGTATCTGACAAAGTCTTTTTCATTGAACAGTTGGCCTCTGCTATGACCTCCTCTTGCCAAAAGTTCTGGGGAATTTTTCTTGCTTCTTCACCACAGAAATCTGATGAATTCTTGGAGGCAAAATTGGTGAAAATATAGGGACTCCACTAAGATTATGCCCTGCTTCCTGTAACTTCCATGTTCATTTTGATTCACACTTATCCTCCAACAACTCATCAAAATATCATTAAATGTTCATATCAGTCCATGGTGCCAGTGTTCTGTGCTCTAGGGAAGCTGACCTTGGCTGTGTTATTCTGTGTGGAAATTTGCTAGGGTTGCCATAACCCTATCACAAAGTGAGTGCCTTAAAACAACAGAAATTTATTCTGTCATAGTTCTGGCCTTAGGAGGCCAGAGTCCGAAATCAAGATTCCAGCAGGGCCATGCCTATTCAGAAACTTGTGAGAGAGAATGTGTATTTGCCTTTTTATCTTCTGGTGGTGGCTGTCAGTCATTGGTGTGCTTTGGCTTGCAGCTGCAGCACTTCAATCTGTGTCTCTTCTGCCACATAACACTTTTTCCCTGTGGGTCTGTTCCTGGATTTCTCCTCTTCTTATAAAACTTCAGTCATGTTCGATCAAGGATCCATGCCACTTCAATGTGACCTTTTTGTAACTTAACTAATTAGATCTTCAAAAACCCTACTTCCAAATAAGTTCATATTTTGGAATACTAGAAGATTAGACATGTAGCATATCTTCTGGGTGACGCGGTTAAACACATAACACTCTGTTTATCTGTGTCTCCCAGTTTTGAAGTGGTGGTTTTAGCCTACAACCTGAACTCTCTGATGTCTCAATTATAACAATGATTTTGAAGGTTTTTTGGGTTTTTTTTCCTTGTTAGGAGGGTGATGATAAATTCCAGGCTCTTTACATGTTGGATTAAAACTGGAAGTCCATTACTAATTTAAAAAAAATTTTAATTGCTGTTCAAGTACAGTTTTCTGTTTTGTACTCCCATCCCAGCCCACCCCCACAGGCCTCCCCACCTCCCTACCATCTCCACCCCTCCCCTAGTTTTTGTCCACGCCTCTTTTATACTTTTTCCTGTAAACCCTTCCCCTTTTCTCCTGAAATTCCCTCCCCTCTCCCCTCTGGTCGCTGTCAGCCTGTTCTCTATTTCAGTGTCTTTGTTTATATTTTGCTCATTTGTTTGTTTTGTTGTTTAGGTTCCTGTTAAGAGAACCTAAAGGTGAGATCATACAGTATTTGTCTTTCACCACCTGGCTTATTTTGCTTAGCATAATGTTTTCCAGTTCCATCCATGTGTTGCAAAGGGTAGGAGCTCCTTTTTCCTTTCTGCTGCATAGAATTCCATTGTGTAAATGTATCATAGTTTTTTGATCCATTCATTTACCAATGGGTACTTAGGTTGCTTCCAGCACTTGGCTATTGCAAATTGTATAAGGCAGTTCTGTTTTTAGTTTTTTGAGTAACCTCCACACTATTTTTCATGGTGATTACACCAGTCTGCATTCCCACCATCAGTGCAGTAGGGTTCTCTTCATGTTCTTATTTGTTCCCTTCACAACACTTATTTGTTAATTTATTGATGATGTCCATTCTGACAGCTCTGAGGTGATATCTCATTGTGGTTTTGATTTGCATTTCTCTGATGATGCATGATGTTGAGCAACTTTTCATATGTCTATTGGCCATCTGCATACCCTCTTTGGAAAGGTGTTTATACAAGTGTTTTGCCCACATTTTAATTGGGTTGTATTTCTGGTGTTGAGCTAAGTTACTTATAAATTTTGGTTATTAACACCTTATCAAGTGTATCATTGGTAAATATCTTCTTCCATTTAGTAAATGTCTTCTCATTTTGTTGATGTTTTCCCTTGATGCTCAAAAAGTTTTTAGTTTGAAGTAGTCTCATTTGTTTATTTTTTCTTTTGTTTCCTTGCCTGAGTAGATATGTGAGAAAAAAATATTGCTAAGAAAAATGTCTGAGGTTTTACTGCCTGCTTTTTATTTTCTATGAGTTCTATGAGTTCAGGTCTTACATTTAAGTCTTCAAACCATTTTGAATTTATTCTTGTATATGGCATATAGAGGTGGTTTAGTTTTATCATTTTGCATGTATCTGTATAATTTTCTCAACATCATTTATTTAATGTATCATCTTTACCCCATTGTATGTTCTGTCATTATTTGCCAACAACATGATGTTGTATAAAGAGAACCCTAAAGATTCTGTTAAACAGGATAGATAGTAAACCAAGACAGGGAGGGAGAGACCCATTGGCTCAGCAGTCCTGAGCCTGGTCCAGTAAGATTACCAGGTGTTCCAAACATCACAAGCAAAACCATGATATCACAGAGGAAGGGAGCCCTTAAAATTCTATGTGCATCATTTCCACTATCTGGGAAAGAAAGCCTTTGAAACTGTATATTAATTCTAAGGTCTGGAAAAGGGAGGGATAGAAGAAAACTAGAAGTTGGCTGTGAGTACAAAACCCCAACAGCTGGAGCATGTAGAGTAGCTGGGTGCCCGCTTCCAGCTTTGTGCTCAAGTGTATTTCAAAAAATAAACTTGCTATCTCATTTCCACTATATGTGTTGTCTCTCACCTGAATTTTTCTCTTGTAAGCAAGGCAAGAACCAAGGAGGGGGAGCCCTCTAATTCAGATCTTCTCAGGATCAATTCCACCAAAAAGCTACTAGAACTGATAAGTGAATTCAGGAAAGTAACAGAATACAAAATAAATATTTAAAAATCAGTTGCATTTTTACACACCAATAATGAACTATCATAAAATGATAATAAGAAAACAACCTCATTTACAATTGTATCAGAAAATACCTGGGAGTAAATTTGACAAAAATGATAAAGACCTGTACTCAGAAATTTATAAGACATTTATAAGACATCAAAGAATATACTAATAAATTGAATCATTAACTGTACTTATGGATAGAAAGAATTAACATCATTAAAATGTCCATACTATCTAAAGGAATTTATAGATTCAACAAAATTCCGATCAAAATACCAATGGTGTATGTCACAGAACTAGAAAAAGTAATCCAAAAATTTCTATGAAAACATAAAAGATCCTGAATAGTAACAGAAATCTTGAAATAGAAAACCAAACTGGGAGGTATCACAGTATCTGATATCAAACTGTAATACTAGGCTATAGTAATCAAAACAGCATGGTACTGGCATGAAAACAGATACATAGATCAATAGAACTAACTAGAAAACCCAGAAAAAAACCACTTCTATACAATGTAGTAATGTATAACAAAGGAAGCAAGGGTGCGTGTTCTTTTCAAAAGTACAATTGTATTAGTTTGGGATTGTCCAGCTTGCTTGGCACGCAGTTTTTGTCTCCAATTGCCATGGCACTATATATTCTTGCATTTAAACAGTATGATCCAAATAAATTGTACTAGCACTGTGATTAGAAATTCAAGTTATTCCAACTCTTATTTAATGTGGCCAATTAGATTTTTATTTGTGCTCAAAATTTAAAACAATGACACAGTGCACACTTCAAGATGCAATGATTTGTTTTGGTAAATGTAGTTTTTATTTTATACATTGAATATTTTACAGAATTTGAAAGAACACTTCTGAATTAAAATTTTGTCTTCTTCTTTTTGTTGTTTTTTAAACTAAAGAAAATCAGGAAAATAATTATTATTACCTAACATTATTACTGAAAATATTTTTCCACAGGAAAAAAAAGGCCTCTTCAAAGTGTCAAATGCACTGCAACATCAGTGATTTTGATCCTGCTGGACTCTTGAAAGTGAGACTATGAATGAGGACGGTTAAAGGAAAAAGGTAGTGGAAATGGTGGGCACCAGGTAACAAGTAACTGAAAGAGATCGCTATAACCTAAAGAATAATCTGCAGCCACAGATCAAAAGGGCTTATAAAATTATTGAATGGACTGATAGAATATCCTGGAAAGATTACTGAACTCCAAGAATAACTAAGAATATGAGGTCAGTCCAGAAAATGTCTAGGTATTATTAATAAAATGAGAATGGTTTACATGACATTGATGTGACCTGGCAGTGAGGGAGAGTGGACTAAAATATGCATGCATGAATAATGATGATTTCACTGTACTAGTCAGTGGGGACAGTAGACACCACTGAGTGAGAATGTGTACTTTGTGGCCATTGCATTGCATTGCATTCATTTATTCAAAATGACTGAGCAAGTAGAACAGTGAATCTGCATCAAATTTTGTGTTAAGCTTAAACATTCCTCCATGGATACTATTCAGATTATTAACAAGCCCACATCTATAGGCAACTGATAAATGGTAGCTTCATCATGACAAAAAAAACACTTATGTATCACATCTCGTGCAGAGATTTTTGGCAAAACATAAAATCACTCAGGTGACTCAGCCCCCTACACCCCAGATTTGGTGCCCTGTGACTTCTGGCTTTTCCCAAAACTAAAATCACATATGAAAGAGAAGAGATTTTAGACTATTGATGAGATTCATAAGAATATCACGGGACAGCTGATGGTGACTGGAAGAATTACTTGAGGTCCCAAGGTGCCTACTTGGGAGGGGACTGAGACACCATTGCCCTATGTACAATGTTTCTTCTATTGCATATCTTGTATCTTCTTCAATAAATGTGTCTATTTTTCATATTGCATGGCTGGATATCTTCTGGACAGACCTAGTATATGAATATGCCTATATCTAGGTCAGTTTATTCTTTTTTGAGCATGGGAAAAATATGAAAGTACATGTGGAAACTTCTTATCATGTATTCTCAGATGGCTGTTGTGTGGGGTGGGAGAGTAAGAGGCAGAGGATGTCCAGCAAAATCATTTACATAAAAAATAGAGAAAGGGAAAACCATTGTGTGTAATATGCTTGCCATCACATATTTTAGAAAATCAGTCCCCATAGCAGTGGAGAATGTAGCTCAGCCCTGGTTCAGAAAACTGACAGGCTTGAGGCAGCACACAGGAACCAGGTCCACAGATTGGCTTTCCCATAGGGGACCAGGCCTGCTTTATATCTAGGCTGATTTGGGGCTTGCTTTTGCTAAGATTCCCTCATCCTGAGTTCAGACAGCAGATGTTTAATGTATATCTTTGAAGTAACTCCTAAACCATTCCAAGAACAGAAGGTAACCAGATCAATCACTCTTAGCATTACCTTGCATTTGCAACATTCTTTTCTTTGTTATCTGCAAGAAGTAATCACTTAAAGCAAACCTAAGCATAAAAAATGAGGACCTTCCTTGATGTAATGCTCTCAGAAAACACTAAAAGCCTGCCTAGGCAAGGGTTGGAGCACTCTCTCACTCAGAGAGTGGCCATGCTGTCCCTTTTCTCCACAGGAATTCTGCAGTCCGTGTGATTTTGTTCATCACATCCACAACACCATGGACACCACTAGTCAGAGTCAGCATCAACATATGTCTAAAAAAATTATGAAGGCGTGCATATATGGTTTTTCAAATGAAAATGAGATCAATTTTCAAGGCAAGAGAGAAGAGGACAGAGTTGACTTGGGATGAAAGATGGCAGCATAGACAAGTCTGACTGTCCCACTCAAAGCCTTATGCAAATCCTTCCAAGGTAGGTAAGCCCTTAAAGGACCACTTCAACTTGTAATTCATCCTTATTTCATTAGCTGTGGAAAACCCAAGTAGTACTTCACACTTGTCACATTATTGGGGTCTTTTCTCTTCCCCTTTGCCTATTCTTCCCTTTATTGTTTGAAATGCAACTGGTTGAAAGAAGAATGAACATTTCAAAGAACCCGAGGTCCTTCCTCTTTCTCCAGTCTTGGAGCAAGACTGTTTGTTGCATAGAATCAATGAGAAAACTCCATTCCAGATTTTGAAATTCAAACACTTCATTCCCTATTATGCAACAGAGTAAAGAGAATGAGGAAAGATCTATGATATGTTGGCAAGGAAAAAAATAAAGTTGCATAACAGTATTAATACAGCAGGATTTCCATTTTAAATTTCTTTTCCAATTTTTTATTATAAAAATTTCAAACATACAGAAAAGTTTAAAGAATACTATAGTTAAAAACCTGTGTATCTTCATAACCCCCACCTAGATAATCCCCACCTAGATATCAAAATGATATCATATTCATACTCTTTTTTCATTGTCAGTTGCAGACATCATGATGCTTCACTTCTACATATAATACTTCAGCGTGTAACACCTGAGAAAGGATAATCTCTTATAAATCATAATGCTATTATGACATCTAATAATATTATAAATAATTCTAAATCACCTAGTATCTCATTTCATTTAAATTTCTCCCATTTTTCCTGGTTCAGGGTCCATGTGCTTGATCTTTCAAAAGGCCAATATTCAAAACATCAGAATTTGGAGTAAGGCAAGTTTTATTGATCAAGGAGGTACCAGTGAAGAAGATGGGATCTCTCATTCTAAAACTCATCTTTAAAGATTACAAAGTTCAGATTTCTTTTATACCAAGGGAAGAGAAAATGGAAGGGGCTGTTTTGTAAAAGCTCAACTCCTAAACAGAACTCCTCTAATGATTAGTATATCTAAAGCAGGAGTTATTAGACTGAAGGCCACAAGAACAACACAGACTTGAACAAAATGGAATCTGAGATATTAAATATTTCACTCTCTTACAGTTCTCCCCTTCTTATCTTCATTTCTCAGTCTTGAAGAAATGGGGCAACTGGGTTCAGGTTTAATGAACAGGGAGTATTAGCTTTTAAGACTGAGTCAGATTTGTGCCTATTGTTCCACTTTGTGGCTCTTACAATCTCACATGCTCAGCTCTTCTACAATAGTCCCTGAGACTGAGAGGGGGCATTCTGGGTGTTCAATTCATAAGCAGAGACCACAGCAATGGTAACCTGTTAGGCTGGGATACCTGTACCTTAATATTAGACCAACAATAAAGATTAGCTTTTAAAGAACCCAAGATGGAGGAAGAGTAAGTGGAAGCTACACAAACCTCCTCCCAGGACTAAGCTGGAATTACAGCTAAAAGAAAAACCATCCTGAATAACCAACTGAACGTTAGCTGGAAAGAAACCTTATAGCCCAAAACAGATGGAAGTAACTAATTCACCATGTCAAGAATGGTAGGGAGTGTGGAGGTGCAAGATGGTTGGCTGGGCTACCACAGGTGGCAGCTGAAATACCAGAGGTCCACTTCACAGCTGGGAGGTTCCCCAGAGAAGTGTGGGGTCTAAAACTCAAGCTGGGCTCCTCAACCTAGAGCATGAGAACTTGGAAAGGAACCCGAATAACACCTGGCTGTGAAAATCAGCATGGATACTGTGCACCAATAAGAGACAGCTTTAGATGCAGAGACTCTTAAAAGGCCGAAACACAAAATTTCATTTACAGCCATTTACCCTGGGCTCTAGCAAAGAAAAGGCAGAGTGGACTACAGACACATGAGGAGAGTCTAGGGTTAATTGCTCTGGTGAAATAGCTGAAGGGACAGTCATCAGGATCCTTGTGCTGATCATTCCCCATACTACAGAAGCCACTTTTCTTGGGCAGAGCACTCCCCTCCAACAGCATCAGGGTGAGGAGAAGTAATAGCCCCACCTGCAGGAATCCCTCTCCCCCCATCCACTGGAGTTTAAGAAGGGCTACAGAGGAACACAGTGGAAGGCAATTTCAGTGTTTAATCTTAACAGAAAACCTGCAGGTGAAGGCAGAACTCTGTGGGCTATGAGATTTTAGCTGATGCTCCCCTGGGCTTGGAGTGTGTGAAAGCTGGGCTCGGTGTACAGCCTGGGTTTTTCTGCATATCCCCAAGCCCAGCAGAGAGAATCACAGGCTGTGAACCACAGATAGCTCCAAACAGCTTGCCCAGGGAAAGGCACAGACAGTGTCTGACACAGGTGTGCACGAGAGTCTGTGCAGATCTACCTAATAAATAGAAACAAATACAAAGTAGGAAGACAAAAAAAAAAAGAGGTCCCAAATGAAAGAACAAAAGAATACTTCAGAATAAAAACTAAATGAAATGGAGGCAAGCACATATGAGATACAGAGTTAAAAGTTATGATGATAAGGGTAATCAGCATAAAAAACAGAAACCATAAAAAGGACTAGTAAGAAGTAAAAAATGCAATATCTGAAATAAGTAATACACTGGAAGAAATCAGTAGGATATATGAAGCACAGGATTGAATTAGCAATTTTTTAAACAAGATCAAAAACAAAACATCCAGGCAGAGCAAAAAATAAAAATAAAAAAGAATTTTCAAAATGAGGAGAGCTTAAGAAATTTTGGGACAACATTGAGTGTAACAACATTTGCATCATGGAATAGCAGAAACAGAAGAGAGTGAGCAAGAGATCAAGAACTTTGAAGAAATAATAACTGAAAACATCCCTAATCAGGTGAAGGAAAAAGATACACACATCCAGAAAGCACAGAGACTCCTAAACAAGATGGACTCAAAGAGGACTACATCAAGACACATCAGAATTAAAGTGGCAAAGCTTAAAGACAAATAGAGAATCCTAAAAATCACATGAAAAAAAAAAAGAGTCCATTTTGCAGTTACCTACAAAGGAGATGCAATGAGACCTTCACCTTATTTCTCAACAGAAACATTTAAGCCCAGAAGGGAGTGGTGTGAAATATTTATGGTAATAAAAAAAAAACCAAGGACCCACAACAAAGGCTACTTTAAACAAGGCTATCATTTAAAATTGGAAAAAAATAAAGAGCTTCCCAAACCAGAAAAAGCTTTAAAAAATCATTAACACTAAACCAACACTTCAACAAATGTTAAAGGGCTTGCTAGAAGAAAGAAGAGGAAAAAGAAGAAGAAGGAGGAGGAAGACGAGGAGGAGAAAAATAGGAGGAGGAGGAAGAAGGAAACAAAGAAAGGGAAAAGAAGAGGAAAGTAGTCTAGCAATAAAATAGCCTTTTTTATTGCTAGACAGTTAAATAGGTATCTATCAATAACCACCTTAAATATAAATGGCTTAAATGCTCCAAACAAAAGACATAGGGTACTTCAATGGATAAGAAGAGAAGACCCATACATATGCTGTCTCCAAGAGACCCACTGCAGATTGAAAAATACACAGAATAAAGTAAGGGGGTGAAAAACAATATTTCATGCAAATAGAAAAGAGAGCTGAGGTACAAGTACTTTTATCTGACAAAACAGACTTTAAAACCATGGCTATAGTGAGAGACAAAGGACACTACATAATGATAAAGGGAACAATCCAACAAGAGGATATAATCCTAGTAAAAATTTATATATCAACATAGGAACACCTATGTAAATATGAGAAGCAAATCTTTTCTTTAGAAATCTCTCTTTTAAAAGGTTTTTATTTTATTTTAATTTTTTTAATTTAATTCTTTTTCAAGTACATTTTTCTGTCTTATATTCCCAGCCCTGCCACTTCCCAGTGCTCCCCACCTCCCTCCCATTTCCACTCCCCACCTTAGTTATTGTCCATGTGTCCTTTATACTTGTTCATGTGAATCCTTCCGCTTTCCCCCCATGATTCTCTCCCCTCTGGACCCTGTCAGCACATTCTGTATTTCAGTGTCTTTGGTTATATTTTGCTTGCTTGTTTGTTTTGTTGTTTAGATTCCTGTTAACGGTGATATCATATGGTATTTGTCTTTCACCGCCTGGGTTATTTCTCTCAGCATAATGCTTTCCAGTTCCATCCATGATGTTGCAAAAGGTAGGAGTTCCTTCTTCTTTTCTGCAGCATAGAATGCCATTGTGTAAATGTGCGATACATTTTTGATCCAGGCATTTACCGATGGGCATCTACGTTGCTTCCAACTTTGGCTATTGTGAATTGTGCTGCTATGAACATCGGTGTGCATAGGTTCTTTTGAATTGGTGCTTCAGGGTTTTTAGGATATACTCCTAACAATGGAATTGCTGGGTCAAAAGGCACGACCACTTTTAGTTTTCTTAGAAAATTCCATACTGTTTTCCATAGTGGTTGTACCAGTCTGCAATCCCACCAACAGTGAACTAGAGTCCCTTTTTCCCCACAACCTCTCCAACACTTGTTGTTTGTTTCTTTGTTTATGGTAGCCATTCTGACTGGTGTAAAGTGGTATCTCATTGTAGTTTTAATTTGCATCTCTCTGATAGCTAGTGATATTGAGCATCTTTTCATGTGTCTCTGGATCCTCTGTATGTTCTCCTTGGAGAAATGTTTGTTCAAGTCCTTCCCCCATTTTTTATTTGGGTTGCTCGTCTTCCTTGAGTAGAGATGTGTGAGTTCTTTGTATATTTTGGAGATTAAACCTTTG
Organism: Sturnira hondurensis; assembly: GCF_014824575.4. Lineage (NCBI taxonomy): Eukaryota > Metazoa > Chordata > Mammalia > Chiroptera > Phyllostomidae > Sturnira > Sturnira hondurensis. The sequence continues at coordinate 170,371 of NW_028094602.1, forward strand.
TCTGAGGGATCATAGGCAAATATGTTTTCCCAAACAGTTGATTCTCTTTTTATCTTCATACTGTTTTCCTTGGCCATGCAGAAGCTTCTAAGTTTGATGAGATCCCATTTGTTTATTCTTTCCTTTATATTTCTTGCTCTAGGGGACGTATCAGTAAAAATATTGCTGTGTGGAATATCTGAGATTTTCCTGCCAATGTTCTCCTCTAGGGCTTTAATAGTTTCATGGCTTGTATTTAAGTCTTTTATCCACCTTGAATTTATTTTGGTAGATGGTGTAAGTTGGTGCTCAGGTGTCATTTTTTTGCATGTAGCTATCCAGTTCTCCCAACACTATTTGTTGAAGAGGCTATCTTTACTCCATTTTATGTTACTGCCTCCTTTGTCAAATATTAATTGACTGTAGAGAGTTGGGTTTATTTCTGGGCTCTCTGCTCTATTCCATTGGTCTATGTGCTGGTTTTTATGCCAGTACCAGGCTGTTTTGATTACAGTGGCCTTGTAATACAGTTTGATATCAGGTATTGTGATCCCTCCTACTTTGTTCTTCTTTCTCAACATTGCAGCTACTATTTGCAGTCTTTTATGGTTCCATATAAATTTTTGAAGTGTTTATTCTATTTCTGTGAAATATGCCATTGGTACTTTAATAGATGTTGCTTTGAATCTGTAATTGCTTTGGGTAGTATGGACATTTTGATGATGTTAATTCTTCCAATCCATGAACACGGTCTATGTTTCCATTTGTTTGTGTCTTCCTTGATTTCTTTCATCAGTGTTGTGTAGTTTTCTGTGTACAGGTCTTTTACCTCCTTGGTTAGGTTTATTCCAGATATTTTATTTTTGTTTTTGCTATATCAAATGGGATTTTTTCTTGATTTCTGCTTCTGCTGTTTCATTGTTGATATACAAAAATGCCTTTGATTTCTGGATATTGACTTTGTATCCAGCTGTTTTGTCAAATTCCTTTATTAGTTCGAGCAGTTTTTTCGTAGAGGCTATAGGATTTTCCGTGTACAATATCATGTCATCTGCAAACAATGACAGTTTTGTTTCTTCCTTTCCCATTTGGATGCCTTTTATTTCCTTTTCTTGTCTGATACCTGTGGTTAGAACTTCCAATACTATATTGAATAGAAGTGGTGAAAGTGGACAACCTTGTCTTCTTCTTGATCTTAGTGGAAAAGCTTTTAGTTTTTGCCCATTGAGTATGATGTTGGCTGTAGGTCTTTCATATATGGCCTTCATTATATTGAGGAATGCTCTCTCTATTCCCACTTTGCTGAGTACCTTTATCATAAATGGGTGTTGTACCTTATCAAAAGCTTTTTCTGCATCTATTAATATGATCATGTGGTTTTTGTCTTTGCTTTTGTTTATATGATGTATTTACTGATTTGTGGATATTGAACCATCCTTGCATCCCTGGGATGAATCCCACTTGGTGGTGGTGTACGATCTTTTTGATGTATTGTTGAATGCGATTTGCCAATATTTTTTTGAGGATTTTCGCATCTATGTTCATCAGCGATATTGGCCTGAAGTTTTCTTTCTTTGTTGTGTCTCTATCTGGCTTTGGAATTAGGATGAAGCTTGCTTCATAAAAAGAGTTGGGGAGTTTTCCCTCCTTTTGGATCTTTTGGAATAGTCTGTGAAGAATAGGGGTTAGTTCTTCCTTAAAAGCTTTGTAGAATTCTCCTGTGAAACCATCTGGTCCAGGGCTTTTGTGTGATGGGATTTTTTTTGATTACTGCATCAATTCCATCTGCTATTACTGGCCTGTTCAGGTTTTCTGCTTCTTTTTCATTGATTTTTGGAAGATTATATTTTTCTAGAAATTTTTCCATTTCACCTAGATTGTCAAATTTCTTGCCATGCACCTCTGCATAGTAATTTCTCACAATCCCTTCTATTTCTGTGGTATCAGTTGAAATCTCTCCTCTTTCATTTCTGATTGTGTTTATTTGCATTCTCTCTCTTATTTTCTTAATGAGACTACTTAGAGGTTTGTCTATTTTGTTTATCTTTTAAAAAAACCAACTCCTAGATTCATTGGTCCTTAGAATTGTGCTTTTAGTCTCTATGTCATTTAATTCTGCTCTGATCTTGGTTATTTCCTTCCTTCTACTTGCTCTGGGCTGTCGTTGTTGTTGTTCCTGGAGTTCTTGCAGGCATTGGGTTAGATTGTTTGTTTGAAATGTTTCTATTTTCTTTAGTTAAGCCTGTATTGCTATGAACTTCCCTCTCAGGACTGCCTTCACTGTGTCCCATAAGTTTTGGGTTGTTGTGAGTTCATTTTCATTTGTTTCCAGGAACTTTTTGATTTCTTCCTTAATTTCTATCCTGGCCCATTCATTGTTTAATAGCATACCATTCAGTCTCCATGATTTTGGATGTTTGGGGTTTTTTCCTGTGGGGTTAGTTTCCAGTTTCAGTCCCTTGTGATCAGAGAAAATGCTTGGTATGATTTCTATTTTCCTGAATTTTTTGAGACTCTTTTTGTGTCCTATCATGTGGTCAATCTTTGAAAATGTTCCATGTGCATTTGAAAAGAATGTGTATTTAGCTTCTTTGGGATGAAGGCCTCTATATATATCAGTTAAGTCCATTTATCTGGGGTGTTGTTTAATGCCGCAATATCTTTGTTGATATTTTGTTTGGAAGATCTGTCCATTTTTGACAGCTGGGTGTTAAAATCCCCTACTATAATTGTGTTGCCGTCAATATCTTTCTTGAGGTCCTCTAGGATTTCCTTTATATATCTGGGTGCTCCTATGTTGGGTGCATATATATTTATGATGTTAATGTCTTCTTAGTGGATTCTTCCCTTGAGTAATATAAAGTGACCTTCTGGGTCACTCTTTATGGCCCTTTTTTTGAAGTCTATTTTGTCTGATATGAGAATTGCTATCCTGGCTTTTTTTTCTTGTCCATTTGCTTGGAAAATTTGTTTCCATCCTTTCACTTTTATTCTCTGGTGGTCTTTTGACCTGAGGTAGGTCTCTTGTAGGCAGCATATGTGTGGGTCATGCTTTCTTATCTATTCAGCTATTCTGTCTTTTAATTGGTGCATTTAATCCATTTACATTTAAGGTTATTATTGAAAGGTACTTATTCATTGCCATTTGTGTACCTGTATTCCTCTCTGTCTCTCTCTTTTCCTTCCTTTCCTTAAAGCAGCCCTTTTAGCAATTCCTGTAGAGCTGGTTTTGTGGACACATATTCTTTTAGACTTCTTTTGTCTTGGAAGCTCTTTATTTGGCCTTCTATCTTGATTGAGAGCCTCGCTGTGTACAATGGCCTTGGGTGTAGGCCTCTGTTTCTCATTACTTGGAATATTTCTTGCCATTCTCTTCTTACTTGGAATATTTCCATTGAGAAGTCAGTAGCCAACCTTATTGGGACCCCTTTGTATGTTACTTCCTTTTTCTCCCTTGCTGCCTGTAAGATTTTCTCTTTGTCTTGGAGGTTTGCCATTTTAATAATGTGTCTGGCAGTAGGCCTCTTTGGGTTCTACCTGATTGGGACTCTCTGCAATTCATGGGTCCATTTTACTTTATCTCTCCTCAACTTAGGAAAATTTTCCATTTTTACTCTTTCAAGTAGGTTTTCTATCCCTTGTTCTTCTTCCTCTCCTTCTGGTATTGCTATTATTTGGATATTATTATGTTTCATGTTGTCTTGCATTTCTCTTAAATTCTCCTCATTTTTTTCTGAGCCTCTTTTCCCTTTCTTGGTCTTTCTGGGAGATTCTTTCTATCCTTTCTTTAATCTCACTTATGCGATCTTCAGCCTCATCGATCCTACCCTTCATGCCTTCCACTGTGTTCTTCAGTTCAGAAATTGTATTCTTCATTTCTTCTTGGCCTTTACTGATGTTTTCTATTTCCTTTTTCATCTTGGTATAGTTTGCAGAGAGCTCATTGTAGCTCCCCTGTAGTTTCTGGTAGCTTGTTGTAAGCTCTTTGAATTTCCTGATAACCAGTGCTTTGAATTCCACATCTGATTGGTGACTTGCCTCTATTTCATCTAATATTCTTTCTGAGGCTTCCTCCTTTTCTTTCATTTGGGGATTGTTTCTTTGTCTTCCCATTGTTTGTGATACTCTTCTTTTTGGCCTCAGCTTCTTAAAGTGATCTGTTCTGGTTCACTGGGTTTATGGTGTGAACTTCTGTGGTAGGATACCTGTGAAATTCAGTGGTGCAGTCTCCTGCAGGTATCTTGGTGTTCTCTGCTTCCACCTACTCCTTTCTTTATTGTGCGTGTGTGATCAGTTGGAGGCGGAGACAAAATGGTTTATGATAGCAGAAGATTATTTTATGTTATTTACAGACACAGTTGGTAGAGAAGGAATAGACAATCTTTAGGCTATGTATAGAGTTAACCGTGCTCTTTGACCCAGCTTGCCACTTTTAATAAAGGATGGACATAGGCTAAGTCTCTTGTTGGGGAGGGAAGGCTTGTGAGTTGTATCTAGAATGCAGTGTGGTTTTGGGTGGTCAGATTTTGAGGTAAGGTGAGAGTACAGGTTAGTAACTAGGTGTAGCGTGTGAGTAAATAGAGTACTAGAATTCAGGAACCTGTAAGATGGTCTAAGGTCCGAGAGATGTGTTAGGAAGTATTACCATTGTATAGAATAGCTCTTATTTACAATAATATTAGAGCAACACTCGCGTGATAGACTCTATGTGATCTATCTAAGTGGGGGTTATAGAGCTTGGGTAGTATGCCAAAGGAAAGCAAGTGAAGTATCGAAAATTAGCAATACACTGTGGAGGAAAGAGCAGTGGGAACCTGTCAGGTAGTACAATATAACCAGCCCAGGACTAAGAAACCTGTACAGAAAGAGGAGGAATACAAAGATATTCTTAAAATAAAAAAAGTAAGAATAATGCAGAATAATAATAATACACCTCAAAGAAAACTAAGCAACACACAAACAAACTATCCAACACACCCACACACATACACACTCACACACAAAAGTCAGGAGAAAGGAGGAATAAGTGGAAAATTTGGGAAGAACAGAAGGACTAAAACCAGACAAAAAGAAAAAGAAATGAGGGACAGAGCAATGAAAGATAGAGCAACATACAGTTTAAAAGATATAAGATTACTTAAAAAAGAGGTTGAGAGAGGGAAAAAAGGGGGGGGGGAACCACACACACACATACACACACACATAAAAAAACAAGACAAAACCAAAAAAAAACACCCTTCCTTTGTCAGTTTCAAACTGACCAAGCCGGTTTTTCTGGTTGTGGCCAGCCGGGCCTCTCTGAGGGCAGGTATTCAGGTGCGTGTGCGCGCTCATGCACCAGCGTGTGCACACTTGAGCCAGACTACCAGATTGGGCTGTGGGCGCCCACACCCCCGGGATGCTGCCTGTGTCCCACTGTATCCGGCACTGTCCTTCTCAGTCCCATGGCGGGACCCAGGTGTTCCCACCCCTCCCCTAGATGGCTGCTGGGTGGTTGGACCTTGAGGCAAGCTGCTGTCGCAGAGCACCTCAGTTCATTTTCCAATAGAGACTTCTCCACAAAGCCTGCCACTCAGCCCAGCCCAATCCCCAAAAGATCGGCAACGACAATGTCCTTTTTAAATCCCCTGGGCTGGTGGACTGGCGGGCTAGTGGGCTGGTGGGCTGGCAACCATAGAGTTTGCAGTTGAATAGGGCCCTCTGCCCCTGCCACCCTTTACCTTAACTTAAGCCCACAGGTCTCTGCCCAGTATTAACCTGCCTGCCTAGACGGGGAGGGGGGAGTCAGTTCTCTCCCAAGGACCCTGTAGCAGGACCACGACTCCCGCTGCCGGCCCACGGGGTGCCGGGCCTCTGGAGTTCCCTCTGCCACAGGCGCCCTGGATTCAGACGGGGCCCTCTGTTTCCCACTGATGCTGCCGGCTGAGATTGCCCACCGCTTCTCGTCCATACTCACGCACCGCTGGAGGTCGCCGGCCTTGGGCCTAGGAGGCTGCGGGCACAGCAGCTTTTGTCCTCATTCACCCTCTGGAGTCCTCGCCCACCTGCAGATGTCTGGGTCCTCTGTCACACTCTCTGGTCTCTCGTTTTCATAAATGTTCGGGAATTGTTGGTTGATTATGCTGTTCTTCGGTAGATCTGCCTGGATTTTCTACCAGATGCACAGGAGCTCGGTTCCGTCTGTGCTACTCTGTCGCCATCTTCCCCCGTCCTTTATTTTATTTTTAAAGAGAAGAAGGGAGGGGGAGAGAAACATCAATGTGTGGCTCTCTCACACGCCCCCTACTGGGGAGCTGGCTGACAATCCAGGTATGTGCCCTAAACTGGGAATCAAACCAGTGACCCTTTGATTTGCAGGCCAGCACTCAGCCACAGAGCCACACCAGCCAGGGCAGGTGAAACAAATCTAGATGGACAAAAAAGGAGAGATTGACAGAAATGCAGTCATATTTGGAGGTTTTAACTCCCCACTGACATCAATGGATAGATCTTCCAGTCACAAAATCAACAAGGAGACAGTGGCCTTAAATGACACACTAATCAAATGGATTCAGTCGATATCTTCAGAGCATTTCATCCTAAAGCAGCAAAATATACATTCTTTTCAAGTTCACATGGAATGTGTTCTGAGATAGGCCATATGTTAGGACACAAAACAAGTCTCAAAAATTTAAGAAGATTAAAATCATATTAAGCATCTTCTCTGACCACAATGCTATGAAAAACTACAGATCAATCAGAAGAGGAACACTGAAAAACATGCAAGGGCATGGAAGCTAAATAACATGTTATTAAACAATGAATGGGTTAACAATGAGATCAAAGAAGAAATCAAAAGATACCCTGAAATAAATGAAGATGAGGACATAACACTCCAAAAGCTATGGGACACGGGGAAAAGAATCCTAAGAGGGAAATCCATTACAGGCCTATCTAAAAGAAAAAAATTTTAAAAAGCCCAAATACACAATCTAACTTCACACTTAAAGGAACTTGAAGAAGAACAACAAACAAAGCCTAAAGTGAGTAAAAGGAAGTAATAAATATCAGAACAGAAGTAAATGAAATAGAGAGTATAAATGCTACAAAATACCAATGGATACAAGATCTGGTTCATTGAATGCATAAACAAGATTGGCAAACATTTAACCAGACTCATCAAGAAAAAAAGAGAAAGGACCCAAATAAATAAAATCAGAAAGGTAAGTGGAGACATAACAACTGACACTAAAGAAATAGAAAGTAGTGTAAAACAATATAATGAACAACTATATGCCAACAAACTGGACAACCTGGATGAAATGGAGAAATATACAATCTTCCAAAATAAAATCAGGAAAAATCAGAGAATTTGAATACACAAATTACACCTAGTGAAATTGAAGTAGTAATTTAAAAAACTCCCAAAACACAAAAGCCCTGGGCTGTATGTCTTCACAGGTGAATTTTACCAAAGATTCTGAGAAGAACTAACACCTCTCCTCCTCAAACCATTTCAAAAAATTCAAAAGAGAGGAAGTCTGCCAAACTCATTTTATGGAGGCAGCATTTTCCTAATTCTGAAGTGAGATAAAGACATTATAAACAAAGAAAATTGTAGGCCAATATCTCTGATGAACATAGATGCTAAAATCCTCAACAAAATATTAACAAACAGAATACAGCAATGTATCAAAAGATCACGCACCTTGATCAAGGTGGGATGTATTCCGGGAATGCAAGGTTGGTACTACATTCATAAATCAATAAATGTGATACACCACATAAATACAAGGAAGGATAAAACCCACATTATCATAATAGATGCAGTATAAGTAGTGATAAAATTCAGCATCTATTTATGTAAAAACTCTCAACAAAGTAGGATTAGAGGGAACATACCTAAACGTAATAAATGCCATATATGACAAACCTACTGCCACATCATACTCAATAGGCAAATACTACAAGCATTCTCCTTAAGACTAGGAAAAAGACTGGGATGTCTGCTTTTGTGTTTCATTCAACATAGTACTAGAAGTCCTAGCCACAGCAATCAGACAAGGAGAAGAAATAAAAAACATCCAAATTGGCAAGGAAGAAGTAAAACTGTCATTATTTGCAAATGACATGATACTGTCTATGGATAACCTCAAAAATTCCACCAAAGAAACTGCTAGAACTGATTAATAAATTCAGCAAAGTAGCAAGACACAAATTAATATCCAGAAATCTTGCATTTTTATATGTCAATAATGAACTAACAGAAAGGGGAATAAACAAAACAATCCTATTCACAATTGCTACAAAAAGAATAAAATATCTTCAAAGGAACCTAACCAAGGATGTAAAAGGCCTGTACTTAGAAAATTAAAAGACATTGAACAAAGAAAGTGAAGAAGATACAAATAAGTGGAAGCATGTTCCGTGATAATGGATAGGAAGTATTAACATCATTAAAATGTCCATGCTATAATTCCTATCAACATTTCAGTGATGTATTTCACAGAATTAAAACAAATATATCAAAAAATGTATATACACCGGACAAGAAAAAGTCAGCGGAGTAGGATGGAGTAACTCCAGTTCTCGTACCCCTGGGAGAAAATCCTGGCAGATCTACTGAGGAACAGTGCAATCAATTTCCCAACCAACAAATCCCCAGCATTTATGAAAATAAGAGACCAGAGATAGTGACAGACCAGACAGCTATAGCTCGGTGGGGTCTCAGGGACGAGAGTGAGGACAGAGGTGGCCGGGCTGGTGGCAGCCAGCAACCCTCAGCCAGCACATAACCACCCTGAGCCATGGCTGCCACAGCGGAAGGGGCCCAGAGGCTTCCGTCTGCACCGAGGAACAGGGATTTCTGCCACAGAGGACTCATTGGGAGCCAGGCACTCCAGAGTAAAGTCAAAAGCAGCAGCAGCGGGGCCAGAAGCCCTCAGCTGGGGCCTAACGCAGCCTTGGAGCTGCTACTGCTACAGCTTTCAGGGCCCAGAGGCTTCCATCTATGGCCAGCGTCAGGGCATCTGCCACAGAGGATTCATCGGGAGCCTGGCACCTGTGAGCAAAGACGAAAGTGGCAGCGGCAGGGCTGGCTGCCCTCGGCCACCCAAAACGCCTCGGAGCCACTGTGTTAGGGGTGTAGAGGCTTCTGTCTGTGGCCAGTGCCATGGAGGACTCATCGGGAACCCGGCACCCAGTGGAGCCTTGGGCTGGCAGCAGGGTCCCTGGAAGAGAGCTGGCTCTGTCCTTCCCCATCTAGGCAGGGCTGGGTGGCAGAGACCTGTCTGCCTAGGTTTGCAGGGAGGGTGGCAAGGACAGGGGGCCTTGTTCGGTTGCGATCTCTGTGGTTGCCAGACTGCCAGCCCGCCAGCCCAGGAAATTGGAGAGGAGCATTGTCTTAACCAGTCGGGGTAGGGATTGGGCTGGGCTGAGAGGCAGGCTTTCTGGAAAAGTTTTTATTGGAAACTGGACTGAGGTGTTCTCCGGTGAAGGCAGCTTGACTTGCTTCTCACCCAGCCACAGGACTGGGAAGGACCAGTACCAGATTCTGTGGGACCAAGGCAGCCTGTTCGGTGGGAAGGCTCCTGAACCCCAGTCTGGTAACCTGGCTGGCTCGGGTGTGCACCTGAGCCTACAACCCAGCCCACAGAGAGGTCCTGCTGAAACCAGAAAAACCGGATTGGACAGTTTGAAACCAACAAGGAAGGGTTATTTTTGTTGTTTTTTATAACTTTTTTTAAACTTTTTTTTCAGTAATTTTATATATTTTTAATTTTATTGTTGCTGTATCTTTCAGTACTCTGTTCCTCTCCTTTCTTTTTTCCTGTTTTAGTCTTTCTTTCATTCATTCCAAACTTATTGTTTTTTCCTCACTTCTCCTGCCCTTTTTTTCTGTGTGTGTGTGTTTGTTTGTTTCTTTGTTTGTTGCTTTCTATACCACTGTAAATACTTCACAACACATCTCTCGGGTCTTAGCACACTTTACAGGTTTCCGAATTCTATTACTGTAGTGATGAACTCTACTCGCTCACATACTAAGCCTATTTACTATTCTTTACTCTCACCTTACCTCAATATCTGACCACCTGCAACCTCACTGCTTTCTAGATAAAACTCACAAGCCTTCCCTCACCAACAAAAGACTTATTTTTGTCCAACCTTTCTTAAAAGTGGCAAATTGGGTTGAAGATTACAGTTAACAGTATATATAGCCTAAGATCTTCTATCTCTTCTCTACTGGCTGTGACTGCAAATATCATAAAATACTCTCCTGCTGTCAAAAACCATTTTGCCTCCCCCTCCAAGTGATCACACACACACAAAGAAAGGAGTAGGTGGAAGCGGAGAACATCAAGATACCTGCAGGAGACTGCAACACTGAATTTCACAGGTATTCTACCACAAAAGTTCACACTACAAACCCAGGGAATCAGAACAGATCAATTTAAGAAGCTGAGGCTAACGAGAAGACTCTCACGAACGATGGGAAGACAAAGAAACAATGCCCAAATGAAAGAAAAGGTGGAAGTCTCAGAAATAATGTCAGATGAAAGAGAGGCAAGTCAGCTATCAGATATTGAATTCAAAGTACTAGTTATCAGGAAATTCAAAGAGCTCACACTGAGCTACCAGAAACTAGAGGGGAGCTACCAGAAACTAGAGGGGAACTACAATGAGCTCTCCGCAAACTATCAACATGAAAAAGGAAATAGAAACTATCAGCAAAGGACAAGAGGAAATGAAGAATACAATTTCGGAACTGAAGAACACAGTAGAGGGAATGAAAAGCAGCATCGATGAGGCAGAAGATCGGATCAGTGAGTTGGAGGACACAGTAGAAAGAATCTCCCAGAAAGACCAAGAAAGGGAAAAGAGGCTCAAAAAGAATGAAGAGGAATGAAGAGAAATGCAAGACAATATGAAACATAATAATATTTGAATAATAGGAATACCAGAAGGAGAAGAAGAAGAACAAGGAATAGAAAATCTATTTGAAAGAGTAATGATGGAAAATTTTCCTAATTTGATGAGAGAAAAAGTAACACGAATCAAGGAATCACAGAGAGTCCCATTCAAGAGGAACCCAAAGAGGCCCACTTCAAGACACATCATCATTAAAATGGCAAATTCGAAGACAAAGAGAGAATCGTAAAGGCAGCAAGGGAGAAAAAAGAAGTAACATACAAGGGAGCCCAAACAAGTTTAGCTACTGACTTCTCAATGGAAACACTCCAAGAAAGAAAAGATTGGAAAGAAATATTTCAAATAATGAGAACCAGAAGCCTACAACCAAGGCTACTTTACCCAGCAAAGCTCTCAATCAAGATAGAAGGCCAAATAAAGAGCTTCCAAGACAAAAGAAGTCTAAAAGAATATGCCTCCACCAAACCAGCTCTACAAGAAATACTAAAAGGGCTGCTTTAAGGAAAGGAAGGAAAAGAGAGAGACAGAGAGGAACTGTGGTACAAAAATGGCAATGAATAAGTCCCTATCAATAATAACCTTAAATGTAAATGGATTAAATGCTCCAATCAAAAGACATAGAATAGCTGAATGGATAAGAAAGCATGACCCACACATATGCTGCCTACAGGAGACCCACCTCAGGACAAAAGACCATCACAGACTAAAAGTGAAAGGCTGGAAACAAATTTTCCAAGCAAAAGGTCAAGAAAAAAAAAGCCGGGATAGCAATTCTCATATCACCAAAATAGACTTCAAAAAAAAGGGCCACAAAGAGTGACCCAGAAGGTCACTTCATAATACTCAATGGAAGAATCCACCAAGAAGACATTAACATTGTAAATATATATGCACCCAACATAGGAACACCCAAATATATAAGAAAAATCCTAGAGGACTTCAAGAAAGCTATTGACAACAACACAATTATAGTAGGGAACTTTAACACCCCACTGTCAAAAATGGACAGATCTTCCAAACAAAATATCAGCAAAGATATAGCTGCACTAAACAACACCATAGATGAAATGGACTTGATTGATATATATATAGAGAGAGCACTTCATCCCAAAGCCCTAAATACACATTCTTTTCAAATGCACATGGAACATTTTCAAAGATAGACCATATGGTAGGACACAAAACGAGCCTCAACAAATTCAAGAAAATTGAAATCATACCAAGCATTTTCTCTGACCACAAGGGACTGAAATTAGAAACCAGCCCCAAAGGAAAAAAAACAAAACATCCAAAATCATGGAGACTGAATGGTATTCTATTAAACAACGAACAGGTCAAGACTGAAATTAGGAGAGAAATCAAAAACTTTCTGGAAACAAATGAAAATGAACTCACAACAACCCAAAACTTATGAGACACAGTGAAGGCAGTCCTGAGAGGGAAGTTCATAGCAATACAGGCTTACCTAAAGAAGATAGAAACATTTCAAACAAACAACCTAACCCGACACCTGCAAGAACTCGAGGAACAACAACAAAGACAGCCCAGAGCAAGTAGAAGGAAGGAAATAACCAAGATCAGAGCAGAATTAAATGACATAGAGACTAAAAGCACAATTCTAAGGATCAATGAATCCAAGAGTTGGTTTTTTGGAAAGATAAATGAAATAGACAAGCCTTTAAGTAGGCTCATCAAGAAAAGAAGAGAGAGGACACAAATAAACACAATAAGAAATGAAAGAGGAGATATTACAACTGATACCACAGAAATAAAAGGATTGTAAGGAATTACTATGAAGAACTCTATGCCAAGAAATTTGAAAACCTAGGTGAAATGGACAAATTTCTAGAAAAATATAATCTTCCAAAACTCAATGAAAAAGAAACAGAAAACCTGAACAGACCAGTAATAGCAGATGGAATTGATGCAGTAATCAAAAAAATCCCATCACACAAAAGCCCTGGACCAGATGGTTTCACGGGAGAATTCTACAAAGCATTTAAGGAAGAGCTAACTCCTATTCTTCACAGACTATTTCAAAAAATCCAAAATGATGGGAAACTCCTTCACTCTTTTTATGAAGCCAGCATAACCCTAATTCCAAAACCAGATAGAGACACAACAAGGAAAGAAAATTTCAGGCCCATATTGCCGATAACATAGATGCTAAAATCCTCAACAAAATATTGGCAAATCGCATTCAACAATACATCAAAAAGATCATACACCATGACCAAGTGGGATTCACCTCAGGGAAGCAAGAATGGTACAATACTCAAAAATCAGCTAATGTAATACACCACATAAATAAAAGCAAGGACAAAAACCACATGGTCATATCAATAGATGTGGAAAAAGCTTTTGATAAGGTACAACACCCATTTATGATAAAGGTACTCTGAAAAGTGGGAATAAAGGGAGCATTCCTCAATATAATGAAGGCCATATATGAAAGACCTACAGACAACATCATACTCAATAGGCAAAAACTAAAATCTTTTCCACTAAATCAGGAAAAAGACAAAATTGTCCACCTTCACCAGTTCTATTCAATATAGTATTGGAAGTTTTAGTCACAGCAATTACACAAGAAAAGGAAATAAAAGGCCTCCAAATCGGAAAGGAGGAAACAAAACCGGCATTGTTCGCAGATGACATGATAGTGTACCTGGCAAATCCTATGGCCTCTACCAAAAAATTGCTCCGACTAATAAATGAATGTGGCAAAAAAAGCAGGTTACAAAGTCTATATCCAGAAATCAAAGGCATTTCTGTATACTAACAATGAATCAGCAGAAGCAGAAATCAAGAAAAAATCCCATTCTATAAAGAAAAAACAAAAATAAAATAATTGGGAATAAACCTAACCAAGGAGGTAAAACACCTGTATGCAGAAAACTACAGAACACTGAAGAAAGAAATCAAGGAAGACACGAACAAATGGAAACATAGACCGTGTTCATAGATTGGAAGAATTAACATCATTAAAATGTCCATACTACCCAAAGCAATTTACAGATCCAATGCAATACCTATTAAAGTGCCAATGGCATATTTTACAGGCATAGAACAAACACTTCAAAAATTTATATGGAACCATAAAAGACCCCAAATAGCAGCTGCAATTTTCAGAAAGAAGAACAAAGTAGGAGGGATCACAATACCTGATATCAAACTGTATTACAAGGCCGCTGTGATCAAAACAGCCTGGTACTGACTTAAAAACTGACACATAAACCAATGGAATAGAGCAGAGAGCCGAGAAATAAACCCAACTCTCTATAGTCAATTAATATTCAACAAAGGGGGCAATAACATAAAATGGAGTAAAGACAGCCTTTTCAACAAATGGTGTTGGGAGAACTGGACAGCTACATGGAAAAAAATGAAACTTGAACACCAACTTACACCATACAACAAAATAAATTCAAGGTAGATAAAAGATTTAATATAAGCAGTGACACTATTAAAAGCCCTAGAGGAGAACATTGGCAGGAAAATCTCAGATATTTCACGCAGCAACATTTTTACTGATATGTCCCCTAGAGCAAGAAATATAAAGGAAAGAATAAACAAATGGGATCTCATCAAAATAAAAAGCTTCTGTGTGGCTAAAGAAAACAGCATTAAAATAAAAAGACAACCAACTCTATGGGAAAACATATTTGCCAATGATCCCTCAGACAAAGGTTTAATCTCCAAAATATACAAAGAACTCACACGACTTCACTCTAAGAAGACAACTAACCCAATTAAAAAATGGGGAAAGGACTTGAACAGACACTTCTCCAACGAGGACATACAGAGGATCTTGAGACACATGAAGAGATGCTCAATATAGCTTGCTATCAGAGAGATGCAAATTAAAACCACAATGAGATACCACTTTACACCAGTGAGAATGGCTATCATAAACAAAGCAATAAACAACAAATGTTGGAGAGGGTGTGGGGAAATGGGGACTCTTGTATACTGTTGGTGGGATTGCAGATTGGCACAACCATTATGGAAAACAGTATGGAATTTTCTCAGAAAACTAAAATTGGACCTGCCTTTTGACCCAGCAATTCCACTGCTAGGATTGTATCCTAAGAACCCTAAAACACCAGTCCCAAAGAACATATGTGCCCCAATGTTCATAGCAGCACAATTTACAATAGCCAAGAGCTGGAAGCAACCTAGGTGCCCATCAGTAAATGAATGGATCAAAAAACTATGGTACATATACACAATGGAATTCTATTCCGCAGAAAGGAAAAAAGGAGTTCCTACCTTTTCCAACAACATGGATGGAAGTGGAAAGCATTATGCTGAATGAGATAAGCCAGGTGTTGAAGGAGAAATACCATATGATCTCACCTTTAACAGGAAGCTAAACAAGAAAACAAACAAGCAAGCAAAATGTAAGAAATAGAATGGAATTCTATTTAAATTGTATTTCTCAGATCATTAGTAATGTTGAGCATTTTTTCATATGCCTGTTGACCATCTATATGTCTTTTCTGGATAAATGTTTACTCAGATGTTCTGCCCATTTTTGAATTGGATTGTTTATATTCAGTGTATCATTGACAAATATCTTCTGCCATCCAGTAGTTTGTCTTTTAGTTTTATTAATGATTTCCTTTTAAATAAATAGAGACACTGAAATAGAGAACAGGCTGACAGTGACCAGAGGGAAGAGGGGAGGGAGTTTCAAGGAAAATAGGGGAGGGATTTAGAGGAATATATATAAAGGATACGTGGACAATAACTGAGAATGGTGGGAATGGGAGGGAGGGGGGAGCACAGGGGCTGGGATGAGATGGGAGTAATAGAGAGAAAACTGTACTTGAAAAATAATTAAATAAATTTAAAAATAAATAAATAAATAAATAAATAAGATGTATATGAAACCACAAAAGGTCCAACAATGAAAGAGAAACAAAGGTAGAGGAATCACACTACTTGATATCCAACTGAAGAGTTTTTACGAAGGAAATCGTTAAGAAAATAAATAGGCAACCTACAGAATGGGAGATCATATTTGCTGATACATCTGATAAAGGGTTAATATGCAAAATTTACCAAGAATTTACAAAATTCAACACCAAAAAACAAACCATCCAATTAAAAAAATGGGCAAAGGATCTGAATAGACACTTCTCCAAAGATGACATACAGATGGCTAATAGACGTATGAAAAGATACTCACTGTCACTAATCATCAGAGAAATGCAAATTAAAAGAACAATGAGATATCATCTCAGACCTATCACAATGGCTATTATCAGTAAATCAACAGACAAGTGTTGGCAAGGATGTGGAGAAAGGATATCATCTCAGACCTATCACAATGGCTATTATCAGTAAATCAACAGACAAGTGTTGGCAAGGATGTGCAATATTTTTGCACTGTTGGTGGGATGCAGATTGGAGCAGCCACCATAGAAAGCAGTTTGGAGATACCTCAAAAATTTTTAAATGGCCCCAGTTGGTGTGGCTCAGTAGACTGAGTGCTGGCCTGCAAACCAAAGGGTTGACAGTTCGATTCCCAGTCAGGGCACAGTCTTGGGTTGAAGGCCAGTTCCCCAGTAGTGGTTATGGAAGAGGCAACCATACACTGAGGTTTCTCTCCCTCTCTTTCTCCCTCCCTTCCCTTCTCTATAAGAATAAATAAAATTTAAAAAGAAGAAAAAATTAAAAATGGAACTGCCTTTTGGCCTAGCAATCTTACTACTAGTAATATATCTGAAGAAACCCAAAACACTCTTTGAAAGAAAATAAGCACCTCTATGTTCATTGCAGCTTTATTTACAATTGCCAAGATTTGGAAGCAACCCAAGTGTCCATTGGTAGATGACTAGATAAAACAACTATGAGACATTTACACAATGGACCACAATGGGCCATAAAAAAGAAGAAAGTTTTAGCCTTTGTGACAGTATGGATGAACCTGGGGAAAATAATACTAAGTGAAATAAGCCATTAGAGAAAACAAACATCATATGATTTTACTCATAGGTGAAATCTAGTGAACGAAGTGTACTAACAAGCAAAATAGACACAGACTCATAGATAAATAGTAGAATGACAGCTATTGGGAGTTGTTGAGGGTGGAGGGATTGAGCAAAAAAAAGGAAAAATGACTCATAGACATGTACAATAGGGTAGTGGTTGCAGGGGGAAGGTATATAAGGGTGATAAATGGTAATGAAAAAATACAGTTAAAAAAAGCAATGATTAAAAATAAAAAGAGTAACTTTTGACATTATGTTCCTCAGAACCCAAACCATAATGAGTTGGCCACTGTACAAAATATTTCTTGTTCAGATAATGAGTAGTCTAAAGCAGTCATATTGTCTAATGACCCATGTGCCAGTAGGTCTAAGGTGATCTGTTACAGTCTTAGAGCCTGAGCAGTAGAACAGACTAAATGGCTGACTATACAAGTTAAACTTCACAACGTTAATATTTTATAAGATTTATAAGAACAAAAAATATTATTATCTGAGCAAATTATAAACCAGTTTCTGATTCTGTAAGGCTGTCAGTCAAGAAGACCTCCAAATGAAAAGCACTTTGGTGGCATGAAAGCAGGCAGTGACAATCTGACAGATTGTCATAGTCTGCAGTCCTACTGTCTCTAATGATGTCATCAGGCACTTAGGCAAACTATCTGCATGCCATACACAGCATCTGTCATCAAGGACATCCAAGTATGAACTGTTATTATGATTCTCTGAAGTTTACATAGTCATCTAGCTGCCATTTGCAATTGCAAGGCTCAGAAAAAAATAGTTTTAGTTCTTCATAATTCCAAGGCAAAGGATGGGAGTAAAATAAACACTTTTTCAGAGAATTGTAGCCACACATTATTAATAGAAAAATTTAGGATCCAGTTCAGTCCATGGGTGAAAAGCAAAATTTTAAAGACAATTAACTGAATTAGAATTTAATATCCATAACTGTATATTACAGTTCTTATTGAAACAATTTACTTCTCTAAAATTACCCTCATTTTTATCAAAGACATCCAAATTAAGAGTAATTTATTGCATAGGTCTAGTTTCAATAAATTTGGCTTTATTACTTGTGCAAATATGATAAAAGTAGCAACTGGTTGCATAGGCTTTTAAATCTGCTTTTCTTGAATTTCATGTAGAATCTTAAAATTGAGCCTTAATTAGTCTCTTAAGGCTAAGAAGCCAAGTCACACCTTTGCTGTTAGATTTTTCCTGCAACAGGTATACATTTGGGTGAATTTCTCAGGTTCTGAGGACACCAAAAGTCTGTGAAGTTTTTTCTTTGTATTGCCAAGGAAATCAACCTTTATTCCTTACCTGGAAAGACTGCTATGAACCATGTAAGCAAGGTACCAGGCTCTTTTTCCAAGGGGGTTTATCAGCTTCCAAAGTCAATCTTAATTCCTTAGAGCTTCCTGATCACATTCAAGTCTATATATACCTCTCTCAAATATGACACTCCAGTCAAAGCCCTAGTGATATGCCTAGTTTTCAATTATGTTCTATTATCAAGAAAACAGATTCTGATGGAAAAAGATAGCAGCAAAATAGGAGGGAACAGATTCCACTTTCCCCTACACATGGGGAAAAAAACTAACCGATCTATGGAGCAACAGAGCAAACAGCCAACAGTATCCCAGCATATGTGAAAATAGGAGACCAAAAATTGTACCAGACATTGAAAAACCAGATGGTAAGGAGAGTGCTTAAGGAAATAAGATCCCAGGGACCAGCCTGGGGACCTGGGTGGCTGCAGCCCCAGGCCTGTCACCCATAGGGTATGCTACAGGGTTCTTGGGAGAGAGCTGGGTCAACTGCTGCCTCCCCAGCCAAACAAGGTTCTAGCACAACTGGGAGAGACCTGGTTCCTTGAAATTGCAGAAAGGGGAATAAGGACTAAGTGGCAAAAACACAGGGGCTGTGAGCACCCACAGTCTGTGGAAGCCTGCTCAGGAGAGTTAAGAGTTGTGACTTGGTGGGCCCTGACCCGATAGTCCCTGGTCTGGCTGGAGAATTGGGCTGTGTGAGAGACCAGGCCACTGTATAGAGTGGCAGGCTTGAGTAGGAGGAATTTCTCAAAAAAAAAAAAAAGTTAAAAGAAACACTGTTTGAGGAATTCTGCAACAATCTCTCTGACCTCCTCCCCACCACCCAGCCCAGCAGCGATCCTGAGGTAGAACAGGATGCCTTGCATGCCCACATAGCACTGAATAGGGTGCAAGTCCAAACCCCTGGAGACAGAAGCAGGCTAGTGCCCCACAACCCACAGAGAGTGTGCTCTGTGGAAGTCCTGGATTCCACACACAAGGCCTCACTGAGAGGCGCCAAGCTAGCTCTGGCAAGAGTGCATNCAAAAAAAAAAAAAAGTTAAAAGAAACACTGTTTGAGGAATTCTGCAACAATCTCTCTGACCTCCTCCCCACCACCCAGCCCAGCAGTGATCCTGAGGTAGAACAGGATGCCTTGCATGCCCACATAGCACTGAATAGGGTGCGAGTCCAAACCCCTGGAGACAGAAGCAGGCTAGTGCCCCACAACCCACAGAGAGTGTGCTCTGTGGAAGTCCTGGATTCCACACACAAGGCCTCACTGAGAGGCTCCAAGCTAGCTCTGGCAAGAGTGCATGCACAGCTACCCCTGGAGAGAATGCCCACAAGGCTGCCTGGGATCCAGAAGGGAGAAATCCCCTCTGCCTGCTGCAGCCAGCAAGACCAGAAAAACCAGTGTGGCCAGTTTGAAACAAGCAAGAGGCTTTTAAATATTTTTAGTACTCTTTTATTTTAAAATTTTTATTACTTTTTTATCTCCCAATTCCTTTTTCCTCTCTCTCCTTACTTGTTTTATTCCTTCTTCCTTTCTTTCCATTGCTATCTCTTCTTCCTGCCTTCTTCTGCTTCTTCTTTGTAAATACTCACAAGTGAGACAAAAAATCCCTGGAACTGTGAAAAGATCAGAGTTGGACCCAAAGAGGAGGCATCCCAACAGCTGAGACAGTGAGACAAATGTCACTTTGCTATTACAGAGAACCTGGAAGTTATTGAATATTTGTATTATTGTTTTTTTCATTATTCTTACATCTTTTATTTTAATAGTATTTTTGTATTCCTCTTTCTGTTTAGTCTTCTTGGCTTGGATGGTTCTATTGTATCATTTGACAAATTCCCCTGTTCTCTCTTTGATAGTGTATTGCTAATTTACTGTCCTTCCTTCACTTAAGTTTCATTAGCACACTACTCAAGGTCCTGTACTCCCTATTCTTGTTATTCAGATCACAAAGATTCTGTCATATGATTGTTGCTCTAATATTATTGTAAATAATAGCTGTTCCATACAATTGCAAATACTACACAACACCCCTCCCAGATCTTACCCCACTTTACAGTTTCCTGAACTCTATTACTGTAGTGGTTAACTCTATTCTCTCACACATAACACCTATTTTCTATCCTTTACTCTCACCTTACCTCAGAATCTAATTTCCCACAACCTCACTGAATTCTAGATCCAACTCACAACATTTCTCTCCCCAACAAGAGTCTTACCTTCTTTCCATCCTTTCTAAAAAGTGGCTAGTTGGGTGGAATATCATGGTTAGCACTACACATAGCCAAAGGATCTCCTATCTCTTCTCTGTGGGCTGGTACTATAAATATAGAACTCTCTTGCTGTCTTGAACCATTTTGCCTTCCCCCTCCAACTGATCATAAAAAAGAGTAGTTGGAAGCTGTGAACACCAGGATGCCTGCTGGAAAAGAAAGCCCAACAACATAGGAACCACTGAGAGATAACAACAGAAGAAAGTGAAGGAGGGAGTGGAAACCACACTAACCTCAATCTAGGACCTATCTGGAAATACAACTAAATAGTGCAGAAATTACCCAGAACAAACAACTGAACAAGACTAAGAGAGAATTTTCAAAATCTTGTACACATGGAAGAAACAGATTCAACACAACCTGCCCACACCAGCACAACAAAATACAAGAGGTGGGAGACAGAGTAACCCTCAGTCAACTAGCTGGTGGGAAGGACCCAGCAAAGAAATACCCAACACCAATCAAAACTGAAAGACAAACACAGAGCCAACTTCAATGACAGCCCAACACCAGTGAGCTTGAGAGATCAAGTAGACTGTACCACTGAATCTCACAGGTATACTACAACAGAAGTTCACATCATAAATGCAGGTAGCCAGAACAGATTTAAGAAGCTGAGGCTAATAAGAACAGTCTCACAAATAATGGGAAGACAAACTATCTCCAAATGACACTAAAGGAACAAGCCTCAGAAAGAATGCTGAATGAAATAGAGGCAACTCAACTATCAGACAATGAGTTCAAAGCAATGGTTATCAAGAAGCTCAATGAGCTCACAGTGAATTACCAGAAACTACAGAGAAACTACAATGAACTCACTACCAAATATATCAACATGAAAAAGGAAATAGAAACTATCAACAAGGGCCAAGAGGAAATGAAGAATACAATTTCTGAACTGAAGAACACAGTAGAAGTAATCAAAAGCAGGATCAATGAAGCAGAAGATGGGATCACTAATTTGGAGGACAAAGTAGAAAAAATCATCCAGAAAGAGCAAGAAAAAAAGAGAGGCTCAGAAAGAATGAAGAGGGATTAAGAGAAATGCAAGATAATATGAATCATAATATCTGTATAATAGAGATACTAGAAGGAGAAGAAGAAGAACAAGGGATAGAAAACCTGTCTAAAAAAATAATGATGGAAAACTTCCCTAATTTGATGAGAGAAAAAGTCACACAAATCCAGGAAACACAGAGCATCCCAATCAAGAAGAACCCAAATAGACCCATGTCAAGACATATCATCATTGAAATGGCAAAATTCCAAGACAAAGAGAAGATCTTAAAGGCAGCAAGGGAGAAACAGGAAGTAACATACAAGAGAGCCCCAACAAGGTTAGCAGCTGACTTCTCAATGGAAATGCTCCAAACGAGAAGACAATGGCAATATTCAAAGTAATGAGAACCAGAGGCCTGCAACCAAAGGTACTTTCCCCAGCAAGTCTCTCAATCAAGATAGAAGACCATAAAAGGAGCTTCCCAGACAAAAAAGTCTAAAAGAATACATCTCCACCAGACCAGCCCTGCAAGAAATGCTAAAGGGAATGCTTTAAGAAAAGGAAGAAAGAGAGAGAAAGAGAGAGGGAGAGGAACACGGGTACAAAAATGGCAATGAATAAGTACCTATCAATAATAACCTTAAATGTAAATGGATTAAATGATTCAATCAAAAGACATAGAATAGCTGAATGAATAAGAAATCATGACCCACATATATGCTGCTTACAAGAGACCCACCTCAGGACAAAATACCTACACAGACTGAAAGTGAAGGACTGGAAACAAATTTTCCAAGAATATGGACAAGAAAAAATAGCCAGGGTAGCAATACTCATATTAGACAAAATACACTTCAAAAAAGGGGCCATAAAGAGAGACCCAGAAGGTCACTTTTAAATACTCAAGGGAGGAATCCACCAAGAAGACATAAATATTGTAAATATATATGCACCCAACATAGGAGCACCCAAATATAGAAAGAAAATCCTAGAGGACTTCAAGAAAGATACTGAGAGCAACACAATTATACTAGGCGATTTTAACACCTCACTGTCAAAATGGACAGATCTTTTAAACAAAACATCAACAAAGATATTGTGGCATTGAACAATGCCCTACATAAAATGGACTTAACTGATATATAGAGAGCCCTTCATCCCAAAGAATCTTAATACACATTCTCTTCAAATGCACATGGAACATTTTCAAAGATAGACCACATGACAGGACACACAAAAAAATCCTGAACAAATTCAAGAAAATTGAAATCATACCAAGCATTTTTTTCTGACCAAAAGTGACTGAAACTAAAAACCAACCCCAAAGGAATAAACCCAAAACACTCAAAATCATGGAGATTGAAAAGCATGCTATTAAACAACGAATGGGTCAAGAATGAAATTAGTGAAGAAATAAAAAATGAAACTCATAACAACCCAAAACTTACAAGACATAGCAAAGGCAGTCCTGAGAGGGAAGTTCAACGTGATACAAGCCTACCTAAATAAAAACACACATTTCAAACTAACAACCTAACCCTGTGCTTACAAGAACTCCAGCAGCAACAACAAAGACAGCCCAGAGCAAGTAGAAGAAAGGAAATAACGAAGATCAGAGCACATTTAAATGACATAGAGACTAAAAGCACAATTCTAAGGATCAGTGAATCCAAGAGTTGGTTTTTTTAAAAGATAAATGAAATAGACAAGCTTTTAAGTAGGTTCACTAAGAAACGAAGAGAGAGAGCACCCAAATAAACACAATCAGGAATGAAAGAGGAGAGATTTCAACTGATACCAGAGAAATACAAAGGATTGTAGGAAATTACTATGAAAAACTGTATGCCAAGAAATTTGAAAACCTAGGTGAAATGGACAAATTTCTAGAAAAATATAATCTTCCAAAACTCAATGAAGAAGCAGCAGAAAGCCTGAATAGACCACTAACAGCGGATGAAATTGAAGCAGTAATCAAAAAACTCCCAACACACAAAAGCCCTGGACCAGACAGTTTTACAGGAGAATTCTACAAAGCTTTTAAGGAAGAGCTAACCCCTATTCTTTACAGACTATTCCAAAAAATCTAAAATGATGAAAGACTCCCAAACTCTTTTTATGAAGCCAGTATCATGCTACTCCCAAAACCAGAGAAAGACAAAACAAAGAAATAAAACTTCAGGCCAATATCACTTATGAATATATAGACGCTAAAATCCTCAACAAAATATTGTCAAACTGCATCCAACAATACATTAAAAAGATCATACACTATGACCAACTGGGATTCATTCCAGGGATGTAAGGATGGTTCAATATTCATAAATCATTAAATGTAATACACCACATAAACAAAAGCAAAAACAAAAACCACATGATCATATCAATAGATGTGGAAAGAGCATTGATAAGGTACAGCACCCATTTATGATAAAAACACTTAGGAAAGTGAGAATAAAGGGAGCATTTCTCAACATAATACAGGCCATATATGAGAGATGTATAGACAACATCATATTCAATGGACAAAAACTGAAGGTTTTCCACTAAGATCAGGAACAAGACAAGGTTGTCCACTTTCACCACTTCTATTCAACATAGTATTGGAAGTTTTAGCCACAGTGATCAGGCAAGAAAAGTAAATAAAAGACATCCAAATTGGAAAAGAGGAAACAAAACTGTCATGTTTGCAGGTGACATGATAGTATACATAGAAAATCATGTAGACTCAGCAAAAAAAACTGCTTGACCTAATAAATAAATATGGCAAAACAACGGAATACAAAGTCAATATCCAAAAATAAAAGGCATTTTTTCTACACCAACAGTGAAACAGCAGAAGCAAAAATCAAGAAAAAAAATACCAATTTATATAGTAACAAGAAAAAGAAAGTACCTAGAAATAAACCTAACCAAGGAGGTAAAAGATCTATACTGACAAAACCACACAACACTGAAGAAAGAAATCAAGGAAGACACAAACAAATGGAAACATAGACTGTGTTCATAGATTGGAAGAATTAACATCATCAAAATATCCATACTACCCAAAGCAATTTACAGATTCAATGCAACACCTATTAAAGTACCAATGGCATATTTCACAGACATAGAACAAACACTTCAAAAATTTATATGGAACCATAAAAGACCCCAAATAGCAGCTGCAATGTTGAGAAAGAAGAACAAAGTAGGAGGGATCACAATACCTGATATCAAACTGTATTACAAGGCCACTATAATCAAAACAGCCTGGTACTGGCATAAAAACAGGCACATAGACCAATGGAACAGAACAGAGAACCCAGAAATAAACTCAACTCTCTATAGTCAATTAATATTTGACAAAGGGGCCAGTAACATAAAATGGAGTAAAGATAGCCTCTTCAACAAATGGTGTTGGGAGAACTGGACAGCTACAAGCAAAAAAATGAAACTCGAGCACCAACCTACACTATACACCAAAATAAATTCAAGGTAGATAAAAGACTTAAATATAAGCAGTGACACTATTAAAGTTCTAGAGGAGAACATTGGCAGGAAAATATCAGATATTTCACATAGCAACATTTTTACTGATATGTCCCCTAGAGCAAGAAATATAAAGGAACAAATAAACAAATGGGATCTCATCAAAATAAAAAGCTTCTGCACAGCTAAAGAAAACAGTACTAAGATGAAAAGAGAACCAACAGTATGGGAAAACATATTTGCCAATGATACCTCAGACAAGGGTTTAATCTCCAAAATATACAAAGAACTTACGCAAATCCACTCTAAGAAGAGAAGCAACCTAATTAAAATATGGGCAAAGGACTTGAACAGACACTTCTCCAAGGAGGACATGCAGAGGATCCAGAGACACATGAAAAGATGCTCAGTATCACTAGCTATCAGAGAGATGCAAATTAAAACCACAGTTAGATACCACTTTACATCGGTGAGAATGGCCATCATAACAAAGCAACAAACAAGTGTTGGAGAGGCTGTTGATAAAAGGGAACCCTGGTGCACTGTTGATGGGATTGCAGACTGGTACGACCACCATGGAAAAAATATGAAATTTTCTCAGAAAACTGAAAATGGATCTGCCTTTTGACCCAGCAATTGCACTGCTGGAATTATATCCTAAGAACCATGAAACACCAATCAAAAAGAACCTATGCACCCCAATGTTCATAGCAGCACAATTTACAGTAGCCAAGTGCTGGAAGCACCTGAGTGCCCATCAGTAAATTAATGGATCAAAAAACTATGGTACATTTACACAATGGAATACTACGCAGCAGAAATACAAAAGGAACTCCTACCATTTGCAACCTCATGGATGGATCTGGAGGGCATTATGCTAAGTTGAAATAAGTCAGGCAGTTTAAGACTAATACTGTATGATCTTGCCTATAAGTGGAACCTAATGAACAAAAGACACAAGCAAACAGAGACATTGAAATGAAGAACACACTGACAGTAACCAGAGGGGAGGTGAGAGAGGGAAATTCAGTAAAAGAGAAAAAGGTCATCAAGGAACATATATAAAGAACCCATGGACAAAACCAAAGTGGGGTAGGATGGAGGGTGGAAAGTGGGCATGGCTGGGGTCGGGGGAAGTAGTGAGGGGGATAGGAAGACAACTGTACTTGAACAACAATAAAAAAATAAAAATAAAATAATAACTCAACAATTAAAGCTACAAAAATTTTAAAATAATAAATAAATTAAGTTAACGATTATAATTCAAAATTAATTGTCAAAAACATGTATTTTAAATAAGTCATAGTAATTTCCATGAATATTTCTGGAGATAAAACATATTTGCAAGAGCATCAGGATTTAAAATATTATTTTACATGACAACAAAAACCCTTCAGATGACATGGCTATAGATGTTTTATAGTGCAGTTGACAAAGGCATTTGCTTTTCTGTGTAACATAACATTTTAAAATACCAAATACAGATGTAGGACTTCTGCCAAGATGGAGGCATAGGTGGAAACACTGTGCCTTCTCCCACAACCAAGTTTGGATACAACAAAGGTTTGGAGAAACAAAGACACACCCAAAGGACAGAAAATTGAATTATACAGAAGTCTGACTACATCTAACCGCTCAACGGGACGGTAAGAGGGGTGGAGCCAGCAGCGAGCAGGGTTGGGCAGGAAAGAGCCCCCAACCCAGGCGCGCAGGCAGTCGGGAACCAGTTGGGGTGTGGGGCAGACCATGGGCACATATTCGCACACAGTGAGACAGACCACGGAGGCCCCAGGGGGCGAGGGCTGACGGCGGTGGCACGCTCGCATGCAGTGGAACAAAATGTGTGGGCCCGGTGATGGCAGGACCTGCGGCACTGATGAGGGCCGTGGCGGCAGGCGGCGGACAGCAACTTAGTTGCCCTGCAATACCAGTGAGAGCCATTTTCCCTCTTTGACCCCGCCCCCACCTACAACGTCACAACCCAGCGACTGAGTTGCCCTGTTCTAGTGAACACTTTAGGGCTCTGATCCTGCTATGGAACAGGCACAAACAACCCGAAAGATGGTGCAAGAAGAGCTCAAAGTCCCAGAGCCAATAACTCTAAGCGACCGAGAAATTGCCAGCCTCTCAGAAGCACAATTCAAGACACTGTTTATCAGGATGCTCACAGAACTGGTTGATTATAGTCACAAATTAGAGGAACATATGAAGGCTAAACTAATTGAAATAAAGGGAGATGCACAGGAAACCAATAGTGATGGAAAGGAAACGGGGACACAAATCAATGGAATGGACCAGAAGGAAGAACAAAACATCCCACCAGAAAGGAATGAATAAATGAGAATTCAACAAAATGAGGAGAGGCTTAGGAACCTGCAGGACATCTTCAAACATTCCAACATCCGGATTATAGGGGTACCAGAAGGGGGAAAGAAACAGCCACGAGTGGAACACTTATTTGAACAAATAATAAAGGAGAACTTCCCCAGTCTGGCAAAGGAAATAGACTTCCAGGAAATCCAGGAAGCTCAGAGAGTGCCAAAGAAGTTGGGCCCAAGAAGGAACACACCAAGGCACATCATAATTACATTAGCCAAGACTAAAATGAAGGAGAGAATCCTAGAAACAGCATGAGATAAGGGGACAGTCACCTACAAAGGAGTGCCCATCAGACTGTCAGTGGATTTCTCAAAGAGACCTTACAGGCAAGAAGGGGCTGGAAAGAAGTATTCCAAGTCATGAAATCCAAAGACCTACATCCAAGACTGCTCTATCCAGCAAAGCTTTCATTTAGAATGGAAGGACAGATAAAGTGCTTCTCAGATAAGGTCAAGTTCAAGGAGTTCATCATCACCAGGCCCTTATTATATGAAATGCTAAAGGGACTTATCTAAGAAAAGGAAGATGAAAAATATGAACAGTGAAAGGACAGCAAATTCACAGTTACTATCAACCACACCTAAAACAAAAGCAAACCAAGAGGACAGCTAGATCAGGAGTGGAACCATAGAAATGAAGAACACATGGAGGGTTAGCAACAGGGGGGTGGGAGGTGGAGAAGGGGGGAGAAGGCACAGAAAATAGCATAGATGGTAGGTAGAAAATAGATAGGGGGGAGGGCAAGAATAGTGGGGGAAATATAGAATCCAAAGAACCTGATACATGTGGTTATAAACTAAGGGGGGGAGAATGGTGGGGGAGGGAGGGTGCGGGTGGAGGGGATTGAAGGGGGGAATAGAACAACTGTAATGGTATAATTAATAAAATATATTTAAAAAAATGAAATTAAATAAATAAAAAATAAATAAAATAAAAAAATAAAAATAAAATACCAAATACAAATATGTTGGGACATTATAGACTCGAGGAAATTATATTTTTCCCCAGGACCCAAACCCTATTCATTATTGTTATTATTAAACATTCATTATATAATAAGAATATATTCATACAAATAAATAACATATTTATTATTTCTTTATTTGGCAAAGCTTCCTGTGTGATTTGAGCACGTCAAAATAAGCATAATTAGTTTAATATTTCTGTTTTATAAGAAAAGAAAAAACAAATCTTTGAGGTAGTCCAGGGGCCCAGTGGAAGAACCCACAACCATTTACAACTTAAGAAAAAGTCTCTTTTAAAAATTTAAATTCTGGGAACATTATCAAACATACTTGAACAAATAGATTATATATCATTATGAAACAATATGATTTATTTACCCAAAGGGACAATAGAAAATTTAAAACACAAGTATAGAAGTTTATATAATTATTAACAAAAATTGTTCTCATTATTGAGGAGATTCAGTTATTTAAGTAACTAAGGACTTTTTTAAGACAACATAAAACACAGAAATTTTTTTCATGAAAACCATAATTTTTGCATTACAGGCAAAGAAAGTTTTTTATAATATCAGTAGTAGATGGTCCTTTCAGCAAAGAGAAAAAGCAATCTATTTTTGCATCAGCTTACTTTCTATATTTAAATTCACTTACTTGATTAAATTTATTGTAATTTTAATAAGTTTGGCCACACATAACACTGTCTCAGAATTCTTATTTGGTAATGACTTAGATATTCAATGAATATCCATTATTTAATCTAGCTAACAAAATTTTAAAGCTCCAAGTTATCAAAGAGATTTAAAAAGCCTCTTTAAATGTAAAAGAAAGTTTTATCCTAGTTACATTTATTTAATTTACTTGTTCTTTAAAATTAAGTTTAGACAACAAAAATTTTATCAAAGTTATTTTTATTTTGTGAGATAAATAAATGTTGAACAAATTTTGTAACAGAGATAATATGAACTTATTTGATTAATAAGTCCATGTATAATAAAATTATTTTTAATGTTGGTGATTCTAAATATATGCCTATTTAACTAAACCAAACTAAAACCCAGCTTTGATATCAAATGTTTTCTAGATCATATGATTCTAAAGAACATTTGGGTTTGTTTCTGTTATATTTTTCACAATTATCTTTCTTTAGTGTATTTTATTGATTATGTAATTACAATCATCAATTTTTCCATGTTTGTGCCTCTCTGCCTTGTACTCCCATGCCCTCCAGCAATCCCCCTCTTAGTTCATGTGCATGGGTCATGTGTATAAGTTCTTTAGCTTCTCCATTTCCTACACTATTCTTAACCTCTGCCTGTTTTGTGCCTACAAATTATCCTCTTTAATCCCTGCACCTTTCCCCCCTTCTCTCCTTTCCCTTCTCAGCTGATAATCATCCAAATGATCTCCATACTTATGATTCTGTTCCTGTTCCGATTGGTTGTTTAGTTTTCTTTTTAGATTCAATTGTTGATAGTTGTGAATTCTCATATAAGTGCTTGTTTGTTTAAGCCAATGTAATATTACAAATTAGCAATATTATTCAGTGGTAGAAATATGCCATATCTAGGCATACACACATAGACACACATAAACATCCGAGATAAACATAGAGTTCTCATAGCTTTCCTTTTAAAATGCTATTCTGCGCAGCTATAGAAAACAGCATTAAAATAAAAAGACAACCAACTGTATGGGAAAACATATTTGCTAATGATACCTCAGACAAAGGTTTAATCTCCAAAATATACAAAGAACTCACATGACTTCACTCTAAGAAGACAACTAACCCAATTAAAAAATGGGGAAAGGACTTGAACAGACACTTCTCCAAGGACATACAGAGGATCCAGAGACACATGAAGAGATGCTCAATATAGCTTGCTATCAGAGAGATGCAAATTAAAACCACAATGAGATACCACTTTACACCAGTGAGAATGGCTATCATAGACAAAGCAATAAACAAATGTTGGAGAAGGTGGGAAAAGGGGACTCGGGTCCTCTGTTGGTGGAATTGCAGACTGGTACAACCATTATGGAAAACAGTATGGAATTTTCTCAGAAAACTAAAATTGAACCTGCCTTTTGACCCAGCAATTCCACTGATAGGATTGTATCATAAGAATCCTAAAACACCAGTCCCAAAGAACATATGCACCCCAATGTTCATAGCAGCACAATTTACAATAGCCAAGAGTTGGAAGCAACCCAGGTGCCCGTCAGTAAATGAATGGATCAAAAAACTATGGTACATATACACAGTGGAATTTTATGCTGCAGATAGACAAATTGTTTATTATCCCACAGCTATAGCAAAAAATTAAAATAAAATAAAATACTGACACATTAAAATAGGATAAACCTCAAAAGTATTATGCTAAGTGAAGAAAACCAGACACAAAGGTCACATATTTTAGGGTTCATTTTATAAAAAATATCCATAATAGGTAAAATATCCACAATAGTTAAATCCCTTGGCTGCCAGGGGCTGGAGAAAGGGGAAATAGGAAGAAACCTCTCAGAGTGAACAGAGTTGAGCTGTTGAGCCAGAAGTGAAGCCCCTACCTCTCAAATTCTCAAGTGAGATTATAAATGTCTTTTCTGTTTATAGGTATTTCCTTGGTTATTTTCTTACTTGCAACTGAAGGTCCTCAAGAGATATATGCCAAGGTAGCTGAGGCAAGACCAAGTTTGTGGATGTCTTTTCAAGCTTGTTGCTCAAGAAAAGAGGGGAGAAACTCCCCAGTGCAGGCATTCATAGCTAACACTGTTCTACTTTTAGTTTTCTCTCCTCATGTGAAGCCCTGGGGTGCACAGACCCAAGGTGGAAGGGCATAGCACATAGCACTGGGAAAGAGGTTGGCACCTCTTTATGAATGAAAAAATAAACATTGGAAAGAGATTTCCTGGGTCTGTGTTCCGGTTATTCACTTTATCCTCCTTGTGTTGTCTGCTCTTCTCTATCCTGTTTCCCACTCCACATGGCTAAACACAGATTCCATTACACAGGCTTTTCACCCTCTTGAAACCAGAAACACAGACCTTCATTCATGCTGCTTGTCACTACCAGAACCAGTAAGTAGAGACAAGGATTGAATCTTTATGGGCTCTTTTTTCAGATGCCGACGAAAGGGCTTTAGTAAGTTTGGAAGCCCCAAGCTTGAAGTAGTAGTCAGGTCCACCATCAGGGATTCAAAAGCCTGAGTGCACTCCATCATTCTAAAGTGCTATATTCTGCTTCACACAATGGTTTAGCAATAAATCCAAATGTGGCAGTAGCCCACCATTCCCAGGAATCTTCTTAAGTTTTCCTGGTATTGGGAGACTTCATTTGAATTATAGGTCTTTTCTGATTCCAGTAAGACTTCTTTTTCCAGGTCCAAGCAAGAACTCAAGAAACCTCACTACCTGTTGGCAAATATGGGCTTTCTCTGCTGATACTTTATAGCTACAAGATTCCAGATGGTTCAAGGTAGTTACAGTATTAGTTAAGTGTTGCTGAAATGATGCCCTGGCAATTAAGAGGTCATCTACATATCATAACAGGTTCTCTTTCTAGTTTTGGATCTTTTAAGTCCTAGCTCAGGGTTTCCTCAAAAATCACGGGGGAGTTCTCGAACCCTTGTGATAAGACTGTTCATTAGTACTGAGTCTTAACCTGAAATTCAAGGTCCTGCCATTCAAAAGCCAACAACAGTTAAGAATCTTGGTCAACCATAATGCAAATGAAGGCATCTTTCAAGTTCAATTCTGAATACCAGAAGCTGTCCCCAGGTATACTTTTCACCAAGGTGCTGTTTTGCTTAGGGACTTGAAAGAGAGGAAGGCCATTCTTATTAGGGTCTCAGTTTGTCTCACATAAAGATATTGCTTTAGTAGGGTTGGATGGCCCATCTGGATTGAAATCTTGCTTCCTAGAAATTGTTGTGCCTTCAGCTCAAATAACAGTTACAAAAATTCTTTACAGGTTTGGATGTTTTTTACATTGACAGGCTCCAGCCTTCATGGGTCTAGCAACCCAAACCCTCCAACAGAATAAGGGCTAACAGCTCATGGCCACACAACCCCAGGCTGGCTCCTGACCCTGCCCTGGCCTGGCAAATAACCCCTTCATTTAATTCCCTTTCATTAACTCTGTCAGCATGCCACCTGTCTCCAGCCGAGTCTTGGACAGAAACTCCTTTTATGCAAGAGAAAAAAATGAAAAGTGTGCTCCACTGCCAACCAGTTTTGCTTATCAACTCTGAAGTGATCACAAGGCCTCAAGAGAATCACAGCTGGTGAAGAGTGTGTCGGGGAGGCAGGGGAGGGGAAGTTCTTTACACTGGTAGTAAGGTTAAGAAGCAAGTAATACTAAATCTGTATAACTGAATTCTGTTCTATTTAGAGACATTATAGATGATAGGTAATGGACAATAGAGAGATGATTGGTAGACAGATAGGAATATGTTTTATACAGAGAGAGATTTTGAAAGATTTATCCAAATACAATGATTATCTTTGTTAATATCTTTTGATGATATCAGTTATCTATTGCCACATAACAAACATCCAAACCTTAGTGGTTTCATATTGTTCACGGACAATTCAACATAGCTCTCCTGGACAGTTCTTCTGGCCTCACACAGACTTCTTTGGGTATTTGTGGTTAGCTGTAGGTTGGCGGGGGCTCAGCTTCTGGGGTTTTGCTGGTCATCAGCTGGGGAAATAGTGGAAAGGGTAACCAAGCCTCTGATTTCAAAAGAGTGTTTCCTTCATTCTCCTGCAGGCCAGCAAGGCACTGTTACATGATGTTCCCCAGTTTTCAAGAAGAAGACGAACACATCAGAACTTTCCAAGCCTCTGCTTGCTTAACATTTGCTACCATCGCGTGGGCAGGTGCAATAAGAGGGAATGAGCAATGACAGAGATACCACAGGAGCAAGCAAATTGGTGCCATTATTGCAATTGTCTAGTGCAGAGCCAAAGAAAGTCTGTTGGATGCAGAAATCACAGGATATGGATGTTAGCACCTCAGCCCTAGGTCAACTCCAGCCCTCACCAGACCTCAATTGTCTGTCAGTAGAATGGCAACATACACAAGAACAGCGACAGCAATAATCTGTGCAGGTCTAAGGTCTGAAGTCCATAGTGCTCATCAAGTTGAGAGATGGCAATCTAACAAATAGCCTGTAGCTTGGAGGGGCTCTCCAGGCTCCCCTTGTTTCATGACCACATTCATCGGGGGCTGAGCTGTGGCTGACTCTATAGATATGGCACATGCCCTCTGCTCACCACATCCTATCTTGTATCCC
This sequence comes from Sturnira hondurensis, assembly GCF_014824575.4. Classification (NCBI taxonomy): domain Eukaryota; kingdom Metazoa; phylum Chordata; class Mammalia; order Chiroptera; family Phyllostomidae; genus Sturnira; species Sturnira hondurensis. Next base: position 203,968 of record NW_028094602.1, read on the forward strand.
TGACATGATAGCCGGGGATCCATCATCACCACCATCATCTGCTATGGATACTTTTTGTTATACTTATTCTTTGTTTATGTGGCCACAGTAAGTGTTTGGCTTTGCCACTCTTGGACAAGTAAACTGAATAGACTGCAGAGAAAGCTGTGTTAAAGACAGCAATGGCATAGGTGTGAAGGGACTGAGGGGGCATAGCAGAGAGAGGGTGGTTGTCTGGACCAGAAGAAAGAGAGTGGGGAATGGGGTCCAGAATACAGAGGGTCTTAATGCCTCCTGGGCCCAGGTTGATTAATTTAAGTTCTCTCTCCCTTATGGTGGGAGACTTGCAGTTAGGAGGGACAGGTTTTATAAGGCATTTGGATGGCCTCTACGGAGCTGCCTTCTTTGGCATGTTCCACTCTTATAGCCCCCTCATTCAGCCTCAGCCACCTGTCCATATAACAGACAGAGGACTTGCTGGCCTGAGGCACCATGTGGTCAGTGAAAAAGCTAGATCTGAATTCACAAATTCTGGACCCATCACTCTGTGGCTCTCACTGTAGGGCACTGGAGTTGGTGGAGAATATTCACGACAAAATAAATGTCACACCTATGGTAGGTGTGCACCAAGTGCTTTTCATGGACTTAGGTTTACCACAGCCCCATAGGGTTGGTATCATTGGCCTTACTTCAGAAACAGAAACTGAGGCCCAGACTGGGACTCAACACTTCATGTCTCATAGTAGTTGGTGGTAGACACTGTTTGAATCCAAGCCTGACACAAATCTGTACTCTACATCCCACAATGAGCTGTTGTCTCTTAGACCTGTTCTAGTGTGGGTCTTATCACGAAAGTCATATTTGAATCCACATTCAGTCTAACAAATACAAAGAGTGCAGCAGTTCATAGAAAAACAGAAAGCTTCTTTTCATTACTACCATCTCCCCAGAGGACACCACTAGAAGGTATAGAGTGAGTGACTTAAAGCATTTTCTGTGTGTTGTAAACACATTTACAAGATATACTTAACATATGTGCAAGAATGGCACATACAAGGTTTCCTTTTAAGACACATATTATTCTACAACTGTCTTTGTTTTTTCCTTAATCTATCATAAAACTATTTCCATAGTAGTACATAAATATCTGCCTCAGTTTTTAATGGCTGCATAACATTTGTATTATTTTATGCTATATAACAAACTATATTAATCAGGGTTCTCCAGAGAAACAGAACCAACAGCATGAGTGAATATACATTTAGAGAGAAATTTATTTCAATGTATTGGCCAGCCACTCATGCAATTGTAGGGACTGGCAAGTCTGAAATCTGCAGAGCAGGCTGCAGGGTAAAGACCAAAGGAAGAGTTGATTTGCACAAAAAAAAAAAAATCTGAAGGTTGTCTGGAAGCAAAATTCCTTCCTCTTCAGAATCTTGTTTCTGAAAGTCTTCAGCCAAATGGGTGAGACTCACACATGGTCATCTGTTTTACTCAAAGTCTATCATTTTAAATGTTAATCTCATCTAAAAACTACCTGCACAGCAACAGCTAGACTGATGCTTGACCTAAAATTTGGTATTATAGTGTAGCCAAACTGACTCAAAGTAGGTGTTTAACACCTACTTTCTCCTGGTGCCCTGTCCCTGCAGACCAATCAATGCTCAGAGCCTGTGGATGGCCTCACAGCATGAACAGAGGAGGGCAGCAGAGTGCAGCAGAGGGATGTGGAATTCTGGTTCTGCTGGAAAACTCTTGCATGATGGCAGTGCCCCCAGAGTCACGTTTTAAGATTAGGGCAAAGCCAAATGCAAGACTGGGCTAAAGTCCTATGGAAAATATCTTAATAAGTCACCATAACTGAGAGTGCCCAGCCTCGCTAAGTCAACACAGTTGGGTGTCCCTCTACAACTAGATCAGATCACTGTTTATGTAGCTCAGTTGTGGATTTAAGGACCTCGTATGAATCATACTTATATTTACACACTGGAGTTAGCGTTTAGGAGGTACTGCTAAGGAGACCTACTACAGGAGTGGGAGGTGCCAAGTTTCTGTGCTGGTTCTGGTACAGAGCTGTTAATGAGAACAGAGCATTTAGTGGGCACTTCAGTACTCAGTAGGTGCCCTCCATCCTTCTCACTACCTATTTCCCTGGACTCTCAGGGCATGCATTGGATGCATAGTGAGAACTGGCTTTGCTGTTTCTGTCCTTCTCCATGCCAAGTGTGTATGATTGATTGACCAAGTTCCTCTTATACATGACACAAAGCCCTGTGTGTGCCTCCCCTTTCTGGTGGCCCTTTCATTCCATTGCACAATGGAGAATGAAGTTACATTAGCCCAGAGGCCCAAGACAGCACGGAATTCAGTACGTCTAGGACTTTCTGCTGCCTCTTGAGGAACAAGTCTTTCAAGGGGAGGGGAGGGTATCCATGAAGACTGTCCTACCATGATCAAGGCCCCAAATATCTGAACCCTCCCTTCAGCTTCTATTTAGTATGTGGCCACATCTTCCTGATCCCTTGCTCCTATCTGGCCCAGTATGGGCCACTCCATCCCAGAACCTCAGACCAGAGGGTTCAGGCACAGCCCCAAGAGAAAGGGTCTTTGAAGACCAGAGCCTCTAGGGTCCCTCTAGGGCAGTGTAGTCTCTCTGGTGCCTCCAAGATGAACTCTCCAAATCCAGGATCTGTTATTTAGCAGAGCAGCTTCAGGGGTTCCTTGGGGGCTGGCAATGAAGTAAAAATTAGATGTGAAACATAAGACTAAAGCAAAATAATAGAAATAAAATAAACTAAAAGATAATCAAATTGTATACTTAGAGCTTTTCTTTAAAAACTAAACACTTGAACTCCATGAAGTCAGGATCAATTATAAGCTATACAAGTGCACAGGTCATTTTATTTTATTTGTTTTGTTTTTTTCTATTTCATTCTATTCTATTTGTTGTTTTGATTATTGCAAACTTTTTTTATAGAATGCCAGAGACAGAAAAGCACATGTACAAAACATAAAAATTATTCATTTATCTGTGCTCAGTTTCATGACTGAACAATCAAATTTCAGAAGTATTTTTCTCTCTTTTCTATTTTTTATTTATTTTTCCCCCAAAGCCTAAACATTTATTTATTTATCTTACATTTTTATTGTTGTTCAAGTACAGTTGTCTCTATTTTACCTCCACCACTCCCCCCAACCCCAGCCATCCCCTCCATCCTACCCCCATTTGACTTTGGCCATGAGTACTTCATACACATTCCTTAAAGATTCTTCCCCTTTTTTCCAAAATTATCCCCATCTCCTCTCCCCTCTGGTTACTGTCTGTTTGTTCCTTATTTTAGTGTCACTGGTTCCCTTTGCTTGCTTGTTTGTTTTGTTGATTAGATTCCACTTATAGATAAGATCTTATGGTATTTGTTTTTTGCACTCTGGCTTATTTCACTTAGCATAATGCTCTCCACATCCATCCAAGCTGTCATGAATAGTAGGAGCTCCTTCTTTCTTTCTGGTGTATAGTATTCCATAGTATAAAACTACCATAGTTTTTTGATCCCCTCATTTACTGATGGGCACATAGGTTGCTTCCAGCACTTGGCTATTGTCAATAGTGAAGCTGTGAACACTGGGGTGCATAGGCTCTTTTGAGTTGGCATCTCAAGATTTTGAGGCTATAATACCAGCAGTGGAATTGCCAGGTCAAAAGGCAATTCCACTTTTAGTTTTTTGAGGAAATTCCATGTTTTCCACAGGGATTGCACCTATCTGCGCTCCTACCAACAGTGTACTAGGGTTCACTTTTCTCAACAACTACACCAGCACTTGTTGTTTATTGATTTGTTTATGATGGTCATTCTCACCAGTGAGAAATGGTATCTCATTGTGGTTTTAATTTGCATCTCTCTGATGTCTAGTGATGCTGAACATCCATTCACATGTCTGTGGGCCCTCAGTATGTCCTCCTTGGAGAAGTGTCTTTTCAGGTCCTTTGCCCATTTTTTAACTGGTTTTTTTGTCTTCCTGGAGTGAACATATGTGAGTTCTTTATATATTTCAGAGACCAAACCCATGTTCACAGTATCATTGGCAAATATATTTTCCCATAGAGTTAGTTCCTTTTCATTTTTTGCTGATGTTTTCTTTAGCCATGCAGAAGCTTCTTATTTTGATGAAAGTTCATTTGTTTATTCTTCCCTTAATATCCCTTGTTTCAGGGGACATGTTGATTAAAATATTGCTGCATGGAGTAGCAGAGATTTTCCTACATATGTCCTCCTGTATGACTTTTATGCTCTCACAGCTTATATTTAAGTCTTTTTTCCATCTTCTGTTTAATTTGGTGTGTGGTGTCAGTTGGTAGTTAAGTTTCATTTTATGTAAGTAGCTAACCAGATCCCCCAACATGATTTGTTCAGGAGGCTATTTTTACTCCATTTTATGATTCTTCCCCCCTTTGTCAAATATTAATTGACCATAGAGGCATGGGTTTATTTCTGGGCTTTCCATTCTGTTCCATTGATCTATGTGTGTGTTCTTGTGCCAGTACCAAACTGTTTTGACTACTGTGGCCTTGTAATATAGTTTGATGTCAGGTATGGTGATGCCTCCTACTTTGTTCTTCTTTCTCAAAATTACTGCAGGTATTCAGGGTCCTTTATGGTTCCACATAAATTTTTTAAATATTTTTCGAGACTTCCACCAAGATGGAGACATAGGTGGAAACATTGTGTCTTCTCCCACAACCAAGTTTGAATACGACAAAAGTTTGGAGAACAAAGACACAGCCAAAGAACAGAAAATTGAATTATACGGAAGTCCGACAACAACGAACCATTCAACCGGGACGGTAAGGGGGGGGGAGCCAGCAGCTGAGCAGGGTCAGGCAGGAAAGATCCCCCAACCTAGGCACCAGGTAGACTGGACCCAGTCAGGGTGCGGGGAAGACTGAACTCGGTCGCACATTCACGCACAGTGAGATGGACCACGCAGGCCCCAGAGGGCGAACCCAGTGGTGGAGGGCTGACGGCGGTGGCACACTCGCGTGCTGTGGGACAAAACGCGTGGGCCCCAGTGATGGTGGCAGCTGCAGTGGGAGGTGGCAGATGGGACGCCATTGCTCCTCTTTGACCCTGCCCCCACATACAGCATCACAACCCAGCGACTGAGTTGCTCTGCTCTGGTGAACACCTAGGGCTCCAATCCTGCTATGTAACAGGCATGAACAGCCCAAAAGATGGCACAAGAAGAACTCAAAGTCCCAGAGCCAATAACTCTAAGCGACCGAGAAATTGCCAGCCTCTCAGAAGCACAATTCAAGACACTGTTTATCAGGATGCTCACAGAACTGGTTGATTATAGTCACAAATTAGAGGAACATATGAAGGCTAAACTAATTGAAATGAAGGGAGATGCACAGGAAACCAATAGTGATGGAAAGGAAACTGGGACTCAAATCAATGGAATGGACCAGAAGGAAGAACAAAACATCCCACCAGAAAGGAATGAAGAAATGAGAATTCAAAAAAATGAGGAGAGGCTTAGGAACCTCCAGGACATCTTTAAACGTTCCAACATCCGGATTATAGGGGTACCAGAAGGGGGAAAGAAACAGCCACGAGTGGAAAACTTATTTGAACAAATAATAAAGGAGAACTTCCCCAGTCTGGCAAAGGAAATAGACTTCCAGGAAATCCAGGAAGCTCAGAGAGTCCCAAAGAAGTTGGACCCAAGAAGGAACACACCAAGGCACATCATAATTACATTAGCCAAGACTAAAATGAAGGAGAGAATCCTAGAAGCAGCAAGAGATAAGGGGACAGTCACCTACAAAGGAGTTCCCATCAGACTGTCAGCGGATTTCTCAAAAGAGACCTTACAGGCAAGAAGGGGCTGGAAAGAAGTATTCCAAGTCATGAAATCCAAAGACCTACATCCAAGACTGCTCTATCCAGCAAAGCTTTCATTTAGAATGGAAGGACAGATAAAGTGCTTCTCAGATAAGGTCAAGTTCAAGGAGTTCATCATCACCAGGCCCTTATTATATGAAATGCTAAAGGGACTTATCTAAGAAAAGGAAGATGAAAAATATGAACAGTGAAAGGACAGCAAATTCACAGTTACTATCAACCACACCTAAAACAAAAGCAAACCAAGAGGACAGCTAGATCAGGAGTGGAACCATAGAAATGAAGAACACATGGAGGGTTAGCAACAGGGGAGTGGGAGGAGGAGAAGGGGGGAGAAGGTACAGAAAATAAGTAGCATAGACGGTAGGTAAAAAAATAGATAGGGGGAAGGCAATAATAGTAGGGGAAATATAGAATCTAATGAACTTGAGACACGTGGTCATAAACTAAAGGGGGGAATGATGGGGGAGGGGTGTGCAGGGTTGAGGGGATGGAGGGGGAAATGGAACAACTGTAATAGTATAATCAATAAAAATTATAATTTTAAAAAAGAAAGAAATATTTTTCTATATCTGTAAAATATGTCATTGGTATTTTAAAAGGATTGTATTGCATCTATAAATTACTTTGGGTAGTATGGACATTCGCATGATGTAAATTCTTCTAATCATGAACACAGTATATGCTTCCTTTTATTGTGTCTTCCTTAATTTCTTTTGTCAGTGTTGTGTAGTTTCTGAGTATAGGCTTTTACCTCCTTGGTTAGGTTTATTCCTAGGTACTTTATTTTTCTTGTTGCTGTATCAAATGGCTTTTTCCCCCTCATTTCTGTTTCTGATATTTCATTGTTCATGTACAAAAATGCCTTTGATTTCTGAATACAGACTTTTTATCCCACTGTTTTATCAAATTCACTTATTAGATCAAGTAGCTTTTTGGTCAAGACTATTGAGTTTTCTATGTACACTATCATGTCATCTGCAAACAATGACAGTTTTGTATCCTTCTTTCCAATTTCGATGCCTTTTATTTCTTCTTCTTTTCTGATCACTGTGGCTAGGACTTCCAATGCTAAGTTGAATAGACAAGGTGAAAGAGGACACCCTAGTCTTATTCCTCTTCTTAGTGGGAGAGCTTTTGGGTTTTGCCTGTTAAGTATGATGTTGGCTGTAGGTTTCTTGTATGTTGCCTTTATTATATTGTGTTATGCTTTCTCTTCCCATTTTGCTGAGTGTTTTTATCATTAATGAGTACAGTACCTTATCAAATGCTTTTTCTGCACCTGTTGATATGATCATGTGATTTTTGTCTTTCTTTTTGTTTATATGCTGTATTATGTTCATTGATTTGTGAATATTCTACCATTCTTACACCCCTGGGATGAATCCCGCTTGATTATGATGTACAATCTTTTGAGTATATCACTGGATGTGGTTTGCTAATATTTTGTCGACAATTTTAGCATCTATGTTCATCAGTGATGCTAGCCTGTAATTTTCTTTCTTTGTTATGTCTTTATGTGGTTTTGGAATTAGGATGATCCTGGCTTCATAAAAGGAATTTGGGAGTCTTCCCTTTTCTTGGATTTTTTGGAATAGTCTGAGAAGGATGGGGGTTAGCTCTGCCTTAAATATTTTGTAAAATTCTCCTCTGAAACCATCCAGTCCAGAGATTTTGGGTGCTGATAGTTTTTTTTGATTACTGCTTTGATTTCAACAGCTGTTATCTGTCTGTTCAGACTTTCTGCTTCTTCTTCACTGAGTTTTGGAAGCTTATATTTTTCTTAAAAATTGTCCATTTCACCCAAATTTTTAAATTTCTTGGCATACAGTTCTTCATAGTAATTTCTTACAATCCTTTGTATTTCTGTGTTATCAGTTGTAATCTCTCCTTTTCTATTTCTGATTGTGTTTATTTGGGTATTCTTTCGTTTTTTTCTTGATAAATCTGCTTAAAAGCTTGTCAATTTTGTTTATCTTTTCAAAGAACCAGCTCCTGGATTTACTGATGCTTTGAATTGTTCTTTTATTCTCTATATTGTTTAATTCTCCTCTGATCTTGGTTATTTCCTTTGTTCTACTCACTCTGGGCTTTGTTTGTTGATATTTCTCCAGTTCCTGTAGATGTAGGGTTCAGATGCTTATTTGAAATCTTTTTTATTTTTTATTTATTTCTTTAAATATATTTTATTGATTATACCATTACAGTTGTTCTATTCTCCCTTCATTCCCCTCCACCCTGCACACCCCTCCCCCATCATTCCCCCCTTTAGTTTATGACCACGTGTCTCAAGTTCATTAGATTCTATATTTCCCCTACTATTATTGCCTTCCCCCTATCTATTTTTTTACCTACCGTCTATGCTACTTATTTTCTGTACCTTCTCCCCCCTTCTCCTCCTCCCACTCCCCTGTTGCTAACCCTCCATGTGTTCTTCATTTCTATGGTTCCACTCCTGATCTAGCTGTCCTCTTGGTTTGCTTTTGTTTTAGGTGTGGTTGATAGTAACTGTGAATTTGCTGTCCTTTCACTGTTCATATTTTTCATCTTCCTTTTCTTAGATAAGTCCCTTTAGCATTTCATATAATAAGGGCCTGGTGATGATGAACTCCTTGAACTTGACCTTATCTGAGAAGCACTTTATCTGTCCTTCCATTCTAAATGAAAGCTTTGCTGGATAGAGCAGTCTTGGATGTAGGTCTTTGGATTTCATGACTTGGAATACTTCTTTCCAGCCCCTTCTTGCCTGTAAGGTCTCTTTGAGAAATCCACTGACAGTCTGATGGGCACTCCTTTGTAGGTGACTGTCCCCTTATCTCATGCTGTTTCTAGGATTCTCTCCTTCATTTTAGTCTTGGCTAATGTAATTATGATGTGCCTTGGTGTGTTCCTTCTTGGGCCCAACTTCTTTGGCACTCTCTGAGCTTCCTGGATTTCCTGGAAGTCTATTTCCTTTGCCAGACTGGGGAAGTTCTCCTTTATTATTTGTTCAAATAAGTGTTCCACTCGTGGCTGTTTCTTTCCCCCTTCTGGTACCCCTATAATCCGGATGTTGGAACATTTAAAGATGTCCTGGAGGTTCCTAATCCTCTCCTCATTTTGTTGAATTCTCATTTCTTCATTCCTTTCTGGCTGAATGTTTCATTCTTCCTTCTGGTCCATTCCATTGATTTGAGTCCCAGTTTCCTTTCCATCACGATTTGTTTCCTGGACATCTCCCTTCATTTCAATTAGTTTAGCCTTCATATGTTCCTCCAATTTGTGACTATAATCAACCAGTTCTGTGAGCATCCTGATAAACAGTGTCTTGAACTGTGCGTCTGAGAGGCTGGCAATCTCTTGGTCACTTAGAGTTATTGGCTCTGGGACTTTGAGTTCTTCTTGTGCCATCTTTTGGGCTGTTCATGCCTGTTACATAGCAGGATTGGAGCCCTAGGTGTTCACCAGAGCAGGGCAACTCAGTCGATGGGTTGTGATGCTGTATGTGGGGGTGGGGCCAAAGGAAAGCAATGGCAGGCACCCTTTGCTGCCTCCCACCACCACCGTCGGCTGCAGGATTTGTCCTACAGCTAGTGAATGTGCGACTGTGGTCAGCCGCTGCTCGGTTCGTTGCTGGGGGTTGCGCGATCTGTCTCACTGCTCACTCCCGCCATCCCAAGCCCTCACTGGGTCTGCCTGAGACTAGCCCGGATGCCTGGGCGCCTGAGGTTGGGGGATCTTTCCTACCCGACCCTGCTCTGCTGCTGGCTCCGCCCCTCTTACCGGCCTGGTAGAATGGTTCGTTGTTGTCGGACTTCCATATAGTTCAATTTTCTGTTCTTTGGCTATGTCTTTGTTCTCCAAACTTTTGTCGTATTCAAACTTGGTTGTGGGAGAAGGCACAGTGTTTCCACCTATGCCTCCATCTTGGCAGAAGTCTTGAAATCTTTTTTAGATAGGCCTGTATCACTGTAAACTTCCTTCTCAGATTTGCCTTCATTGTGTCCCATAAATTTTTGACTGTTGTGAGTTCATTTTCATTTGTTTCCAGAAAGGTTTTGATTTCTTCTTTGATGTCATTATTAACCCATTCATTCTTTATAGCTTGCCATTCGATTTCCATGAATTTGAGTGTTTTTTTAAGTTTTTTCCTTGAGATTGGTTTCTAGTTTCAGGCCCTTGTGGTCCAAGAAAATGCTTGATATGATTTCAATTTTCTTGAATTTGAAAGCTTGTTTTGTGTCCTATCATGTGGTCTATGTTTGAAATGTTCCACGTGCATTAGAAAAGAATGTATATATTGCTTCTTTGGGAGGAAAGGTTATATATATATAGTGATCCTATATATATAGTTATATAATATATAACATATATTATATAATATATATATATATATATATATATATATATATATATATATATATATATATATCAGTTCAGTCCATTTGATCTAAGGCATTATTCAATGACACAATATTCTTGTTGATATTTTGTTTGGAAGATGTATTAATTTTGTAGGGTGTTAAAATCCCCTACTATAATCGTAGAGCTGTTTATATCTTTCTTGAGGTCCTCCAATATGTTCTTATATATTTGGGTGCCCCTATGTTGGTGCATATATGTTTATAATGTTTATGTCTTCTTGATGGATTCTTCCCTTGAGTATTATGAATTGTCCTTCTGTGTCTCTTTTTATGGCTTTGTTTTGAAGTCTATTTTGTCAGATATAAGTATTGCTATTCCAGTTTTTTTTTCCTATCCATTTGGTTGGAGCATTTTTTCCCAACCCTTCAATTTGAGTGTGTGTAGGCCTTTTGTTCTGAGGTGGGTCTCTTGTAGGCGGCATAAGTACAGGTCATGTTTTCCTATTCATTTGGCTACCCTGTGTCTTTTGATTGAAACATTTAATCCATTTACATTTAAGGTTATTGTTGATAGGTACTTATTCATTGCCATTTTACCCCTTTTGTACCTGTCTTCCTCCCTCTCTCTTTCTCTCTCACTGTTTTTCTTCTTCTTCTTAAAGTAGTCCCTTTAGCATATCTTGCAGTGCTGGTTTGGTAAAGGTGTATTCTTTTAGACTTCTTTTATCTGGGAAACTCCTTATTTCACCTTCTATTTTAATTGAGAGCCTTGTTGGATAGAGTACTTGTGGTTGCTGGCCTTTTCTTTTCATTACTTGGAATATTTCTTGCCATTCCCTTCTGGCTTTTAGTGTTTCCTTTGAGAAGTTAGCTTCCAGACTCATCAGGGATCCCTTGTGTGTTACTTCCTATTTCTCCCTTGCTGCCTTTAAGATTCTCCCTTTGTCTTTAAATTTTGCCATTTTAGTTATGATGTGTCTTGGTGTGAACTTCTTTGGATTCTTCTTGATTGGCACCCTCTGTTCTTCCTGGATTTGTATTTCTTTTTATCTCATCAAATGAAGGAAATTTCCATCATTAGTTTTTCAAACTGGTTTTCTATCCCTTGCTCCTCTTCTGGTATTGCTATTATATGGATATTATGACATTACCTGTTTTCCTGAAATTCCCTGGACTTTTCTATGATCTTTTGAGTCTTTTTTCCTTTTCTTGTTCTTTTGGGAGTTGTTTTCTGCCTTGTCTTCTTGCTCACTGATTGAATCTTCTGCTTTATCTAGCCTGATTTTGATTCATTCTACCGTGTTCTTCAATTCAGAAATTGTATTCTTCATTTCCTCTTGGCTCTTGTTGATAGTTTCTATGTTCTTTTTCATCCTGATATTGTGTGTAGTAAGTTTCTTGTAGTTTCCAGTAATTCTTAATGAACTCATTGAACTTCCCTATATTTGCTGCTTTGAACTCAATATCTGATAGTTTACTTGCTTATATTTCATTTATCAATCTTTCTGAGCATTTCTCCTTTCCTGTGGGTTGGGGGCTATTTCTTTGGCTAACCATTATTTTTGAGATTCTTCTTGATTGTTTCTGCTTCTTACATTGATCTCTTTCATCTCCTTTAGTTTGTGATGTGAACTTCTATGGTAGGATATCTGTGAGATTCAGTGGTGCAGTCTCCTATATTTCCTGAACTTGATGTCTTTGGGATGCCCTTTATGTCATTTATGTTGGCTCTCTGGATGTAAATGGATTTGATTGTTGTTAGGTCATTCTATTGTAGGCCTTTCCCTCCAGTTGGTTGACTGAGGGTCACTATGCCTATCATGTCTTGTATACTATTGTGCAGGTGCTTCCAGAAGAAAACCACAAAGCCAAGGAAACAAACCCACATTGGCAAAAATAAGTCCCCCCTGAAATCCCACTATCAACAACAAATGAATCAGTATTAATTAGGGTGTAAGAAAATTGAGACTATTATAAGAAAGGGGAGAAATAAACTATAGTATAAAATCTAGTTGCTTAATATGCACAAACTTGATGGACAAGGAATGAATATTAAAAAGTTGTGCAAATAAAGAAAAATATATCACAAATCATTGAGAAGAGCACAGTGGATTTTGTGTAGGTAGTCTCTAGGTAGTCTCTAGTATTTACCACTGTTTTTTTCTTTTTGGATCCACCTCTGGTGATGTTAGATGTTGATCCCATCTGACCTTAGGTAACCTGCTCCTAGACTACCAGGGATCTACTATCTGTGGCCATCTCCTTCAGTTGTTGATCTAGTCACTCCACACTAATCAGTCAGGCTTAAGCCCCATAGGGCAGGGCATAATCCCTCCTGGGCTCAGAGCTATTGTTTCCCTTCAGGCTGTTGCTGTTGCCTGGGGTCAAAGGTGGGAGTGGTATGCCTGAGCAGGATGGATGCTGTGGTATGGGTGATGACTCAGCCCCAGCATTCTGGTGGCTACTCTCAGTCTCTGCCCTAAGCCTCTGTCTCCAGTCTCTCCTCAAACATCTCTGGTCCATTTTGCCTCCCTTTGCAGAGATCTACTGTCTGTGACTGACTGTTTCAGTTGTTAGTCTAGTCACTCTGCACTTACCAGTCAGGCTTAAACACCGAAGAGCCAAGGCAAGTCTCTCCTGGGGTCAGGACAATTGTTTCCCACTTAGGCCACTTTCGCTCATAGCGGGGTGGTCTGCCTCAGCAGGATGGCTGCTGCAGTATGGAGAGTGACTCAACACCAGGATCCCATGATCTACTCTCTCTCAGTACTCTCTTCAGAGCTTCCATTTCCACTCTCTCATCAGACATCTCTGGCTATTCTGCCCCAACCTTTGCCATAGCCCAGGGTAAGTGGCTGCAAATAAAAATTTGTGTGTTGGCCCTTTAAATGGCTCATTTCTTCTCCAGCAGTCTACCTCCAGCAGACAGCAATCCTGCCACTTTTCACCACTGGTTGTTATCTGTGTACATTTTGGGCTCTGGTGCTCTAGGCTGGGGCCCCCAGCTTAGTGTTTAGACCCCACACTTCTCAGGGGAATCCAACTGGTTGCTTAAAAAACATCCCTCTGGCACTGCCACTAGTGGGCACCCAGCCAGCCTTCTCGAGTCTCCACTGCACTCCTTACCAGTCCAGTTGTGCTGAAGCTAATTTTTCTATCTGTCCAAGGTTATAAGTCTTCTGCCTCACTATTGTTCAATTGTTTGTTCTGGGTGATTACTCCACAATTTAGTTGTAGTTCCAGATTTGTCCTGGGAGGAAGTTAGTGTAGCTTCTATTCACTCCTCTGCCATCTTGCACCCTCCTCCTTCTTTTTTTCTTTTTATTTATTTTTTCCTTTGTGTGTGTGTGTGCACAGTTCACTTTTTTATTTTTTTATTTTTTAAATTTAATTATTGTTCAAGTACAGTTTTCTGTCTTCTACTCCCTTCCCAGCACCCCCCCCCAGTAACAGTTCACTTTAAATGAAATTAACTGCTCAAATTAATCTCTTTCCTCTTCCTGTTTTAACTTAACCAAATCTCAGTTAGTTCAGGGACTTCCAACCCTTTTCCGGGTCTATGTCCATCTCTGTGTATCTAGTAAGAGTTGGCATGAGCCCAGACATTTATTCTGTCACTTGCTTAAAGGTCAAGGAGATTTGAAGCCCAGATGGATGTTTTGGTGACTCTGGGTTCACACCATCTACCCAGGGTCTTTTGAAAGGGGAAAAGAGTAAGCCTACCTCATGGGACAAGGGAGGGAAGAGAACCCACAGAAGCTGCAGATAACAGGACATGCCACACTTCATAGGTAGGTACTCTTTCAAAGGGGGCCCTGTGACCCTGGGGTGTTTGGATCCAGACTCTAAGTGTTGAGAGGAATGGGCAGACCCCCTCAACCATGAAACAGAAGCTCCCAGGATGGGGTCTGATAGCATAGCTGAGGACTCATCCAATAGCTGTGTGCACAACAGCTATTCAATTCTTCAAACATTTTGGTGCACTTTGTTTTTATTATTACAAGAAATATAGAACAGCAAAAAAATATATAAGTGCAGACACTAGAACTGAGAAGCGTAGCTCTCTTGAACCAAATGCACTAAGCCAAGATCGAAATGGCTTGGGAGGCTGAAGGAAGAATGTTCGGAGTCACTCACTCAGGCTCAGGAGAGCTGGGCAGTTGGACACTGATATGAAAGCAAAGGATGATGCAAAAATGCAATTCAGAAATTCTGGAATGTGTCATCAATTATCATATCTAAAAACGGGAGGTGACCTAGGGATTCTGTCTTCTTTGAGCTCTATAGTAATGGAACTTCCCCTCCATGCCCCACCTCTACACAGAAACAATATTGAAGCCTGTTGGGCAGTTTGTAATAGTTAAGTGTCTTCTTCAGAGGGCATGATGAATAAAAGCTGCTTCACTTGGCTTCACTTGAAGTCAACATCGGTGACTTTTCAAAGCCACATATACCTCTTGTTTCCAACTGACTTCCTCCTCAAACACTTGTATACCCTGACTCCCTCACACTTAAAACACATATATGCCCAGAGTTCTGAATTAAGATATTTAATCCAGTCTCTCCAGCCAGCACACTAGGGCTGTCCCTGCCTGGGCTGGGTGAAGCCCCTGGAGGTGGCAGGTAGGACCCTGCCACAAGCATCCTGTGGGTTGAACAAAAACACCTACTGAGAAGGGTCGTGCTGTGCCCCAACAGCAGAAGAAAGAGAGGAAGTCCAGAGCAGCAGTAAGTTGCAGTGCCCAGGCCCGTCAAAAGCAGGCAGTTGAGTAGACCTGACATCAGATTTTCCCATTTTTTTAAAAAGACAAAAATCTAGTTTTTACAGAAAATCTGAAGTTTTAAAATCATAACAAGCTCAAAGTATGTCTTGGAGCTGGAAGTTTGCATGGGGCTGGGAGTAGAGACTGTACTGTTCCTGTAGTGTCTGGCATGTTACTGACATTCCACAAGTAATTCCTAAGTGGATGGATAGATGGATGGATGGATGGATGGAAGGATGGATGGATGGATGAATGGATGAAAGGTCTGGCAGGATTCCCAGTTCCCATGGGGTGGGAGTTTGGTTTACCTCATATCCTGTGGAAGAACACAGGGTCCAGTGGGAGCATGCCCATGGAGGTCCTGGAGTTGGCTTGGACTTGAGGATTGGCTGGCAGCCAAAGCAGCAAAGAGTGGGAGTAAGGTCAACCTTAGAGACCCCAGTTGGCTCTCCAGTTCCCCAACATCTTCTACTCCTTAATCCGTCATGCCGTGGTTTAATACAAACACAAAGGCACAAACCACAAGGACCTGAGTTAGCACAAACCACTGAGAAAGGAGTGTCTTATACTCCCAGCACAACTTTGTGCAGCTTTTTGCTGGAAGCCTCAGTCCCAAGAGGCCAGACCAACAGAGCAGGTGCTGAGAGCTGGCCAACCCTCAGGACTGAGGTGGCTTTCTGTGCCCAGGATTTTAGGACTCTCTGCCTTCAGCCTATCCACTAAGCAGAATGAAGCTGTTTACCCAAGTCTTCCCTTGAAGTATAAGTATGGGGTCCGTGTGAACACACTATACTGTGGATATCCATGCACCTTTGATGTGTGTGCAAGACTTGCTGTATCTGTGTGTACCTCACTGCAATGTATGTACCTCACTGCAATATGTCTGCCCAGGAGAGTGCGCACATTTGCAAGCATCTGATGTGTGAATGCATCTTTCTGTGCAAACAGCCCTACTTTCATGTACTTGTGAAGAGCACATGTGAATGTGTGCATGTGATTGTGGGTATCCATGCATGTGTACACAGGCTGTGTGCACTCCTTAGTGTGGGGGTACATCCTGCTCTGTGTGTGTGAGAGTATGTGACCACATCCTGCTGTATGTGCCTATTTGCACATCCTCTGGGCTGAGGTGTGCCTGTGCCTGCTTGCCCTCCTGGTCTTCCTCAGTTGCCCTCCCAGCCCTGCCCTCTGACTCTTGAGCTGCAGACAGCAGACTTTGTGGCTCTGAGTGCCCATGATATCAGGCATCAAGACACTTTCACAGTCAGTGGGCTGGGTTCTGGGCAGAATGCCCCACCTACCACCCCTCCCCAAGGTTGCCTGGGGCATTTTGGGGAGCACAAGGGCTGGAATTCCTATATTCCTTTCATAACTTTCCTGCCATGGGGGAAGGGAGGACAAATTGGAGAGTTAGTGATGGAAAGTAGAGAAGAAAGAGAAGCTTCTTGCAGCTCTGGACTGTGAGCTTCCAGCTCTTGGAGCTGGCCCAGTTTACCCAGCAGCCTGGTATGACTGTCTGCATAGGACTGGAGTGCAAATGGGGCCTTGGGGACACTCCTTCTCACAGGTGACCTTTACGGTTGTGGCTGGAAAACCCACCATGATCCACCAGGGCCCGAGGGGCAGAGAGAGTCAGAGACAGGAAGGGTGCCTTTGGGCAACAGAATTACTCCATAGGTCCCTTAGGCAGTAGATTTTGTTACCAGTCCCATTTTGCAGATTGTGAAACTGAGGGTCAAAGAGATGAAGTGATTTAATGTATTCATTCTCCATGATGGTACTGTCTCCTCCTCGTTTCCCACACTTCCTCTGGCCAATACAGTTGAGTCTTCCTCCAAAGCCTCCCTGGTGCTCCCTGCTCATGTTCTTGACCCTTCATATGCTATCTCATTTGCTCTTGGGGATCTGGTCTCCCCAGCTGAGCTGTGCCTTCCCCAATGTCAGGGACTACACCCCACCTGTGCTAGGTCAGCATGTAGTGGTAGATGAGGGTGGGGTTGGGGTCTAGCTGGTGGGACATTCTCACGTGTGGGATGATGAATCATGACTCCACTTGAAGCAATGGCAATGAGAACAGGAGAGAAGGAGCAGACTTGGCTCTGGGTTGACAGGAAAGCAGGTTGGGTAGAGAAAGGAGGTATTGTTGAAGGGTCAACCAGTATGGCAGGACAAGTGGTGTCAAGACAGCTGTGGCCATGGGCCAGAGCTGAGCAGGAACACCATGGAGAAGACAACTTAATTCCAGATCTTGCTGTCCTTGACCAGAGCTGTGACCAGAGAGAATGCATACTTTGCTGTGTGTCTCTGAGGACATGATGAGGGAACTGGGGATTTGAGGGAGAGGGTGGTAGGACAACTCTGGCTGAGGGAACAGGGTGGAGAAAGGCTGTGGGGGTGAGGACAGTGGGGAATGCCAGGGCCTTAGAGTCACCCAACCAGCAGCAGATGGGAGAAAACTGGATGGTAGATTGCAGAGGCCCATCTTCAAAAGCCAGAGAAAAGGATAACATGTCTACCTGTCTACTATAGTACTTCCTCCAGTCTAGGGTTCAATATCTGTTCAATCATCAATTCATATCTGCCCCCTGCATTAGCCTGCAGTGTGCAGAGTAGGTACTTAGAAGTTCAATTATTGGTAGAAGAAGGTGCTATGATAGGCTGGGTCCTACAGTTTGTACTCAGTCAACCAAGCATCAAGCCAAAACATCAAGCGAGGGCCTCTCCTGGGCTAGCAAGCCTGGGAAGGTAATTGATAGTCATTTCAGCAGGTCACTCCATCAGGTTAGTCTTTCTGCTCCTGAATCCATTCACTCACTGTGTGATCTCAGGCAAGCCACTTCATTTCTCTCAGCCTCAGTGGGCAATGGTGGTCCTGGTGTCTCCATCATGAGGTCACTTGGGGTGCTGACAAGAACCACCCAGAAAAAGTAAATTAGTTTCTCTGGTCCCCAGCAGCATCTTCTCCATGCTCCCCCAGACCCCACATTTCTTTATCATGGTTACTTCATCTGGACCCATTCTTCCAGGGAAGAAACTAAGCCACCTTGGTTTGTGTTCACAAAGGCCCAGCTCTCAGCAGTTTAAAGTCATGATTCTCAAAACATAGTCCAGAGAGCCCTGGGGCCTAAGGACTTTCTCAAGGTCCAAGGTATCTACATCTCTCTTTCTCTCATGAGAGTATAAAACCATCTTCAGAAGTGATATGCAATGGCATTATAGCTCTGACAGCCCATGAGATGTGCACTGCATATTCTTGTGCTTTAAGTCTCTCAGTTCTAATTTCAAATATGTTAAATAAAAGCTCACCAAAGTCCTCAATAATTTTTAATGAATTAATTAGGAACATAAAGGGATCTTGAGACCAAAGGGATCTTGAGACTTACTATTTAAACCAGGCTCAAATTCAGGTTCTGTTCCTGAATGACTATAAACCTGGACAAAATGACTTTAAACATGTGAAGTCTAGTTCTTCTTAAATGGGGGAAGTGGCCCCTTCCTTCTGGGAGATAGATGGGAGATGCTGGTAATAAAACACAGCAGTGTACTCAGTTGGCAAACCCAGACATCTCTGTGTTACAGAAGCCTGTTCCTCAGGAGGAAGGCTGCCAGCTCCTTTGCCTGTGCTTTGAAGACCCAATACCCTGTGGGGTTTATAGGGACTCTTAGCAGCCATTCAGAGTCCAAGAAACAAGAACAAGTCAAGCCCCTACCCTGGAACATTCATACAGCCTGGCACCTTCCCCAGGCTGGCACCCAGTCAGCTCCCTGGGCACATATTTTCCTACATGTCCAAGGTGTGAGAAAAGTAACACATTTGTTGTTGATCTTGTTGGGAAAGGCCTGGTTTTTAACAGGCAGTGTGTTTTGAATTTGTTGTGAAGTACATTCTGTAATTCCTGACCAAATACCAACTGATATAAAAGAAGCTCCTTCATGGAAAAAACATTTTGATTGGAGATGGACCCCTATATGTGCATGAGGGTAAAGCGCCTATTCCCCAAGTTGGAGCTGAGGTCTAACCATCACCCACAGCCACGGAGTCAGCCTTGATTGCCTGAGATACTGCCTCAGAAGGGGAGAGGAGCAAAATGTCCAAAGAAAGCCACATGGAGTAAAAGCTCTTCCAACTAAAAAGAGAATTCAGTTTACTGGTCAGTTACAAAATAAATATACAAAACCATGTGGCTTTCCAGACTTCCCAAAATAACTATAACAAAATATTTTGGGAAAAAGTTCCCATTCACAATTCAGTGAGAAATTAGGAATCCTAGGAGTAAACCAAACAAGAAAACACACACAGGACAGGAGACTGCAATTCTTACCTGAGAAATACAAATTATTTAGTCATTGGAAAAATGTGATATGTCCTTGGGTAGAAAGACATACTATTGTCAAAAATGTGCATTTTCTAGCAAGAAATATTTGAAAATGAAAACAGCTGGGGGGGAATGGGATTATCAGATATGAAAGCTAAAATATTTTAAACATTGAACTCCTACTGCAAACATGGAATGGAAAAGCATAGAGAACCTACATGTCAACCTGAGGCTAAACATTTAATATGTGAAAAGATGACCTTTCAAATGAGTGGGGAAAGCATGAACTTTTTTCCATAAACAGTTTAGGCAAATGGCCAACCCCATGAAATAAAGTTAGACTCCTATTCCTTGTGCTAGATGGATTAAAGATTCAAATGTAAAATGAAACCATAAAAACACTCAAAGCATATTTCAGTGAATACTTATGTAATCTTAGGGTAAGGGAAAACTTAATAAACATGAAACCAAAGATTAAAACAATAGAGGAAGGTAAATAGATTTAACCAGGAACAACTTCACTGTGTCAATAAATGCAAATCTTCTCTTTAGATCCTCCCATAAGTAATTACAAATAAATGTGTGATTTTAAATGGTGAAAGATAGAAAATTTCCTGATTATAGGGGGTCCTTAGATGGGTCTTTTAAATTTTAATGGTTTTCTATTTATTTTAAGCTCTAGTTGAAAAGCACTGGTTTTCCATTTATGGGAGAGCTATGATATTTCATTTTAAATAAATACATTTAAGTAAGAAATTGGTTTGAAGAACAAGAGGGATGACATACTAATACAGCTAGTTCAAGTACATGGCAAAAATCATGACCTTGACCAGGGAAATGACTGCAGTTTGGAAGGTGCTATTTTAGACAAGGGCCAGCCATGAAGGGCTTTGCTGGACTGCATTTCAGGACTAACAGTAGAAAGCACTGAGAGATTAAGGGATGCCCATTAAGAGGTGAACAAAATGGCAATGCTTGAGCTGGGGCAGGAGAGAAAAGGGGTCACTTTGGAAGGACTGAGGCTATCTACAGAGTGGAAGTGGAGGATAAGAATGAAGGCAACCCTGACCCCCCACCCCTGCCCCCATCCCTGCTTTTGTGGCTCAGTGGATTGAGCGCCAGCCTGAGAACAAAAGGGTGTCCAATTCAATTCCCAGTCAGGACACATGTCTGGGTTGTGGGCCAAGTTCTCAGCAGGAGGTGCGTGGAGGCAACCACACATTGACGTTTCTCTCCCTTTTTCGCCTCCCTTTCCCCTCTGTCTAAAAAGACGTGTGTGTGTGTGTGTGTGTGTGTGTGTGTGTGTGTGTGTGTGTAAAGAATGAAGGCAAAAAAAAAAAAGAATGAAGACATTTCAACTACGGGAAAAATCTTTAAAGGGAATCCCTTGATCCCTAATGGGGCTCGAACAGGGCAGCAATTAGAGGCACAGGCTCTGATTCAGATGTGGATTCAAATCCCTGCTCATCTTCCCAGGCAAGACACTGTATCTCTCTGCACCTTTATTTGCCTAGGTATGCAACAGGAATGATGAGAGTGCCCATCTCAAGGATCATTGACTATACTTCAGCTTCCTCTGTATGAGATGAAGTCACAAATGCCCCTCACTCACAGAGGTGTATAGCATTTAGTGAACTCATAATGTGGAGTACATACATTCCTGGCACAGAGTCAGCATTCCATAGACATAAACTTTCATTCTTTCTGCATCTCCCATCCTGACTGCTGTCTCATATGATTATGGTGAATAAATACCCTGGATTAGTTCTGCCACTTTATTCTTCCCTGACTCTGACCTGCTGTGTTCCAAGAGGTCACCTCTAAAACTGCATGGCTCCTTCACCAGGATTTGAGGCACTCCAGCAGTGAGAGGATGGTACCAATGCCCTGCTTCTTGTCTCGCCCCTATGGGGGATGGTGACCACCCTCCAATGGTCTGGTTAGATGTTGTCCAGTAGTAAACTAGAATTTCCTTCACTGTGGGGTGAAACCAGACTAGAAAGATTTGAATGCCATGTTAACCATAGAAGTAATGGGAAATGCAGACAGTATTTGAGCAAGGAAGGGTATGCAGTGTTTTTAAAGAAGATCTATAGCCTGGTCACCCAATCTTTCTGTTCCCAAGCAGCTTCCACCTACTCTTTTCCTTTTCTTCCCTTACCTTTTCTTCTCTCCTCTCTCTCATACTTCCTTGTTTCATTCTCTCCTCTCCTTCTTTCCCTCCTTCCTTCCTCCCTTCCTTCTTTTCTGGATGTTACATGAGAGTGTTTTCCCATGTTTTAAAATAAATACAGTTTAATGCTAGTATGAACTTCAGCAGCTCATGACACAATCTCCCTACCCAGACATTGCAGAGTCAATGCTGTAAAACAAGCAAAATTTCAACAGGGCTGCAAATTAAAACTGTTGCTCAATGGCCCATCAGAACCTCTATGAGTCCCAGTGTGTCAGTGCAGCTTGTGGGACAGCCAGCTATTTCATTTCTTTCCCCTCCCCTATGTCTATGCTCCATCTCCAGCACTAGCCAGCATATGGAAGAGCCTTCTGACAAGTGTCAAATGATACACTCATGGAGCCAGGACATATAGGAGCCTTGTGTCTTGGATTATAGTTGTTCTTCTGGCAAAAGAAGACCTACATATTGCTGAAAGCTGCAAAAATACACTTATTCCTTTATAAGACAGCCAGACTACAGGATCAGAAAGCCCCACCCTCAGGACAGAAGAGACCCATGAAAGTAAAAATTATACATAGGCCACAAGGAAGTTGGCAAGAAATAGTTTGCTCAAGTAACCTTCCTCTAAAGAGTCAGAGGGAGAAGAAGGAGAGCCCATTCACTCGGTGTGCCAATATGCACCAGGCCAGATGGCTCTCTCCTCAGTTAAGTGATAAATGAGGGAAATGGGGCTTCTACAAAGAACAGAGATGACTGAAGGTTGAAGAAGTTAAAAAAGCTGTCAAAGAACTACACTCACAGGGGCAGAGCATATTCATTGAAATGACCCATAAAAACCAAATGTGAGTTTCAGAAAGCATTGGTGAAGCAATCTCAATAAAATTCTAGAAAACTTGGGAATCTATGAAACAAGTTATAAATGATAATAATAAGCTGAGATTAAGTGGTAGATGCTGAGAGACAGACAGAAATAATAAGGGACATGGATGAACATTTATGTAGAAATAATTTCAAAGTTATAGAGAAATTGCAAGAATAAGAATAGCCTAATAAATACCCATTTATTCTTTACCCAGAGTTACCCATTGTTAACATTTTGCCATGTTAACATTTGGTTTGTCATCTTCTCTCTCTCTCTCTCCTTCTCTTTCTCTCTAAATTATAAGTAACACAGTCTATAAAATGTGACATTTAATTCATGTGTTTCTCTCTCAAAAGAAAAACACATTCCACCCAAGATCATTGGGATTTGTGGGAAAAGATCTGCTGGCAGACAAGAGATGGCAACCTTTTGGAAGATGGAAGATGGAAGCAGTGATCAGGTGTACCTGAAATCACTGAAGCCAGATGGTTTCTGAATTTAGATTATGTCTTGTTTTAGAAGATACAATGGTGCATATACTTTAAATTGTGTAGCTCTGTCCAGGGTTTAAGGTGGCACCTCATAATCAAATACATTAACATTCCTATGGTCATAATCATGAATATGCATACCAAGTAGGATAAATCAAGATAAATAAATGGTTTCAGTTAGTTTCCATCAAGTTTGGCCACTACATGAGTTCAGGTCAGTTGAGGGTTTTCTGGAAAACAGTTATGAGCTGTATTTCCATTTTCAGACCTTTGTGGACATCAGAAATGCAGTCAGGGGACTATGGCTTACTCCTGACACAGCTGAAATTCCATGCTGAAATTAAGCATGGGGAAGAGAGCAAAGAGTGCTGGCTTGCTCCACAGAACCAGGCAGTGCAGCAGTAGAAGTGACCAGCACTCCCAAAGGGGAGTGCACTCCCTGAAGCTGGAAACTAAAGATTTTCTTAAAAGGTTTCAGGAATCTCCCCTAGAACCATTTGTTGCCCTTCTCCTCACCAAAGGAGTACTACTCCCATTACATAGTACTCCATGTGGAACTCCAGTTCTTATTCCTGGGAGAAAATGGAGGAAGAGCACCTCTGAAGAAAAAGCATTAACCTGAAATCTGAGGGCCAGGTGAAAAGAAGGAAGCAAAGAACAGTGTGGCCAAAATGTGGATGGATACCAGGTAGTGGGCAGGGTCATTTCAAAGAGTAGGTGGGACTGTCCTCTAAGTTCAAAAATGCAATGAAAGCTGTTACATTGTTTAGGTTCTAGATCTGATTTGCATTTTAAAGAGCTCACCCTTGGTCATTGTGTGTAAAGTAGAATGTGGGAGCCACAGGGCCAGGGGAAATCAGCTGGAGATTCCTGAAGCCATCCAGGACAAAGGTGAGCACTGGGATCCCCAGGACTATCTGGATACACTCCAGTTGTCTGCTGAAGGTAACAGACATCACTGTTAGCCATGATAGATGGTAGCTGGTAGACATTAGATGATAGATGGTAGCTATCATAAAATGGTTCAGAACTGGCCTCTGGTGTAGGCTCACTTGATTTAAATTTTACTACCTAATGCTTAATCAGATGAATCAGTGTTTAAAAGAACCTGAAAAGGTCTTGACTGGTATAGCTCAATGGGTTAGGTGTCATCCCACAAACCAAAAGGTTGTCAGTTCAATTTCAGTTCCTGGTTATGGCACATGCCTGGGTTGTAGGCCAGGTCCCTGTCTGGGGGCGTGCACGAGGCAACCTATTGATGTTTCTCTCCCTCTCTTTCCTTTTCCCTAAAAAATAAATTAATTTAATCTATGAATGAATGAATGAATAAAAGTACTTGAAACTGAGCCATATCTAAGAACCATCTTGTTCTCATAGGGCTAAGCAATTCTCCTCTGATGAGATCCCTTACCATGAGCATTCACACTGGCCCCATATCTTCACATCCTGTACCAAAGTAAACAGTACATGTCTACTGAAAATCTTTCAAATTTATTTTTTTTAAATCCCATAATGACAAAGACATCATTTTTACACAGATGATATTTGAAGGGTATATTTTTCCTATTGAATTTAAGAGCACTTTACAAATTCCATATTTTAAAATATCTGCAAATATTAAAATTATTAAACTGTTTTTCATTTCAACATTTAACTTTATTGTGAGGCCTTTTGTCCTGTGGAAATTTTAGTTTTCATGTGGACAAATCCATCCAACTTTTGCTTTTCAGCTGGCTGAGAATAGTCTTCCCCAAGTCAAGTTTGTAGAATTAGTTTCCTATGTTTTCTTCCAGTTCCTTTAAGGTTTTATTTTCATATCTTAATATTGAATTCTCTTGGAATAAATCTAAATTTTAGGATTTATGACTCATTGAGTCCAATATCATTGACTAAATAGTCAACTTCCTTGATTTGCAATGCCACTTTGATCATCTACTCTAGGCTCAGGAATTCAAAAGGCTGGTTCTTGTTCCCATGTTTTCGTTCATTTTTTCTATCTGCCTTTTCCTGAATCTCAGGGTGCTTTTAATCCTTGTATCTTTCAAATAGATTATTATATCTGATAGATAATTCCCATTGCCCTTTTTTATTTCAGAAACATCTAGGCCATTCTCAAACATTTATTCCTTCTGAAGAAATTTAGAATCAGTTTTTAAAATTTGAAAAAATTCCATTAGAATTTTGAATGTAGCCAAAATGTATTTGTAGATTGACTTAAAAAAATTACTGTCTTTAAAATATTGTCTCCTGTCTCCCATCCAAGTGCTAACCAGGCTGACGCTGCTTAGCTTCCAAGACCAGATGTGATTGGGGGTGTGACTGGAGCACATTATGCTAAGTAAAATAAGCCAGGTGGTGAAACACAAATACCGTATGATATCACCTATCACTGGAACCTAATCAACAAAACAAACAAGCAAGCAAAATATACCCAGAAAAATTGAAATAAAGAACAAACTGAGAGTAACCAGAGGGGAAGAGGGAAAGAGATAATGGGGGAAAATACGGTAAGGTCCATTAAGGAACCTGTATAAAGGACGCATGAGCAAAGCCAAAGGGGGTAGATTCAAGGGTGAGAGACAAGAAGGATGTGTGGGGCGGGGGCCTGTGGTGGGGTGAAAATGGAGACAATTGTACTTGAACAACAATAAAAAATAAAATAATAAAAAATAAAAATAAAATATCATCTCCTTTTCTAGGAAAATCACTTCTTTTTGAGGGCATTTTTATGTCCTTTGTTAACTTTTTTTCCCAATTTTTTTATTTAATTATTTTCAAGTACAGTTTTCTGTCTATTACTCCCATTCCATCCCACCCCCCATCCTCCCCCCTCCCTCCCATTTCCACCCTTCTCAGTTGTCCATGTATCCTTTATATAGGTTCCTCTAAATCCCTCCCTTATTTCCCCTGAAATTCCCTCCCCTCTCCCCTCTGGTCACTGTCAGCCTATTCTCTATTTCAGTGTCTTTGGTTATATTTTGCTTGCTTGTTTGTTTTGTTGTTTAGCTTCCTGTTAAAGGTGAGATCATATGGTATTTGTCCTTCAACACCTGGCTTATTTCACTCAGCATAATGCTTTCCAGTTCCATCCATGTTGTTGCAAAAGGTAAGAGCTCCTTCTTTCTTTCTGCAGCATAAAATTTCATTGTGTATATGTACCATAGTTTTTTGATACATTCATTTACTGACGGGCACCTAGGTTGCTTCCAACTCTTGGCTATTGTAAATTGTGCTGCTATGAACATTGAGGTGCAATATCGCTAGCTATCAGAGAGATGCAAATTAAAACTACAATGAGATACCACTTTACACTGGTGAGAATGGCTTTCATAAACAAAGCAATAAACAACAAATGTTGGAGAGGGTGTGGGGAAAAGGGGACTCTGGTCCACTGTTGGTGGGATTGCAGACTGGTACAACCATTGTGGAAAACAGTATGGAATTTTCTCAGAAAACTAAAATTGGACTTGCCTTTTGACCCAGCAATTCCACTGCTAGGATTGTATCCTAAGAACCCTAAAACACCAATCCCAAAGAACCTTTGTTAACTTTTATTTTTGTTGTTTTCCTAACATGGGTGTTTGTAAACTTGATTTATTTTTGCAGTAACAGCTTTAATGATATACAGTTTATGTACCATACAATTCACTAATTTCAAGGGTACAATTCAGTGGTTTTTAGAATATTCACAAAGTTGTGCAGTTATTACCACATTTAATTTTAAAACATTTTCTCCTCAATCTCCTCAATAAGAAGCTTTGTACCCTTTAGCTCTTACCCACCCTCCTTTCCACCTATTATCCACCTCCAGTCCTAGACAATAACTAATCTGCAGCCTGCACATATTTACCAATTCTGGGCCTTTCACATAAATTAAATCACATAATATGTGGTCTTTTGTGATTAGCTTCTTTCACTTAACATAATATATTCAAGGTTCAGTCTTGTCATAAAATTTACCCATACTTCATTCTTTTTCATGGTCAAATAAAATTTTATTCCACATTTTGTTTATTTGGCCATCATCATTCATTGGCATTTAAGTTGTTTCTACCATTTGGCTCTTACAAATAATGCTGCTAAGAGTATTTGTGTAGAAGTTTGTATGTGGACATATGTCAATTCTTTTGAAAATAGAATTGCTGAGCCAAATGGTAAGCTGTGTTTAATCTTTTGACTTAGCTTTTTGTTAAACTGTCAGACTGTTTTCCAAAGTGGCTGTCTCTTATGGCATTCTTGCCAGCAGTTTATGATGATTCCAATTTCTCCATGTCTCTGCTAACACTTGTTATTATCTGACTTTTATTAGAGATATTCTAATGTGAAGTGGTATCTCATTATGATATTGATTTTCATTTCACTGAAGACCAAAAATGTTGAACTTTTTTCATGTGCTTATGAACCATTTGTACATCTTCTTTGAAGAAATATTTATTAAGATCTTTTGCCCATTTTTTAGTTGTGTTATTTGTCTCTTTGTTATTTAGCTGTAAGTGTTCTTTATATATTCTACAAGCAATTCCTTTGTCAAATACAGGATTTTCTAAATACTTTCTTCCATTCTGTAGGTTGTATTTTCATTTTTTAAGAGTGTCCATTGGCCATCAAGATGACCATGTAGGTAAACACAGCTCACCTCCTTGCACAACCACATCAAAATTACAATGAAACTATAAATAAGCCATAATTCATAACCATCAGAAATTAAGCAGAGTGAAAGTCCTACAACTACAGAATTAAAGAAAAAAATCATATTGAGACTGGTAGGATGGGTGGAGACACAAAATGTGCTGGTCCCACACCTGCATGTGGTAGACAAAAATCAGGAGGGATATCTTAGAAGAGAAGGCTCCCAGACCCACACCAGGCCCCCCAGCCCAGGGTTCCAGTGCCAGGAAGATAAATCCCCCTACCTTCTGGCTGTAAAAATCAGTAGGGATACAGGCTGTGAAAGACTGACACTTCTGGAGTACCAGACAGTGCTTCTTAAAGGGCCATGCACTGACTTATTCAGACTTACTCTCTCTGAGCTCCAGTGTAGAGGTAGGTATCAGACTGAAAAACATACAGGGAGGTATTGAATTGTCTAACATCAGGAAGAAATCTGGGAAGCAGCTTTTTCCCAGACAAAAGTGCTAGCAGAGGCCATTATTCCTTTTCTGAACCATCCCCCAACAGAGTCACACAGCTGACAGGTAGGCACCATATCTGAGACTTCATCAACCTGGTTCATACCATTTTCCCTAGCCTAGTAATTCCCTGAGGCCCTACTGCACCCAACTTTTGGGTCCACTCAAGCTATTTGGAGTGGATTTTCCATATGAATAGCTTGTCTTGGCCCATGCTTCAGATTTTCCCAAAAGCTCTCAGATAATCAGCATCTGGCTTCACCAAACCCTGCACTCCTTATTAAGTTGCCCCAATATGGGCACTAGTAGCAGCTGGCCTTGGTTCATAGCTTGGTCTCACTGGAGCAACACCAAGCCCAGAATAAGTAGCATCCATGTGCAAATCACTTTGTAGCTTATGCCAGGTGATTCTAGACAGAACACAGGTGGTGGCTGATCTTGATGTGCCAACAAAAATCAAAGCTTAACTATAAAATGAGGATGTACACAGCTCACATGGTGGGTTCATCTTGAGTGCCCAGCTTGGGTGGTAGGGGAGGCTATGCCACTGGACCTCACAGGACATCTACTACATTAGGCCACTCGACTGAACCTGGGAGATGTAGCAGCTCTATCTAATACATATAAACAAACACAGGGAGCCTGTGAAAGTAACATGGTCCAAATTAAAGAACAGAGAAAAAGTCCAGAGGAAAAAAAACAAACAAAATGAAGACAAGCAATCTATTACATGCAGAATTCAAAACACTTATTATTAGAATAATAGTGAGAACTTAGTGAGAACCTCAACAGCATAAAAAAGACCCAGTCAGAAATGAAGAATACACTAACTGAAATAAAGAACAATTTACAGGGAATCATCAGTAGAGTGGATAAAACCAAGAATCAAATCAGTGATTTGGGATATAAGGAAGCAAAAAAGAATCACTCAGAATAGCAAGAAGAAAAAAGAATTCAAAAAATAAGGTTAGTGTAAGGAGCTTCTAGGACAACTTTAAGCATGCCAACATTTACATTATGGGGATGCTGGAAAGAGAAGAGAGAAAGCAAGAAATTGAAATATATTGGAAAATATGACAGAAAACGTCCCTAACTTAGTGAAGGAAATAGACATACAAGTCCAGGAAGTATAGAGAGTCCCAAACAAGATGAACCCAAACAGGCCCACACCGAGACACATCATAATTAAAATGCCAATGGTTAAATACAGAGAATCTTAAAAACAACAAGAGAAAATCAATTAGTTACCTATAGGGGGTTCTCATAAGACTGTCAGGTGATTTCTCAAAAGAAACTTTGGAGGCTAGAAGGGACTGGTAAGAATATTCAAAGTAATGAAAATCAAGAACCTACAACCAAGATTACTCTATCCAGCAGTTATTATTTAGAATTGAAGTACAGATAAAGAGCTTCCCAGGCAAGAAAAAACAAAGAAGCTGATCACCACCAAAGCAGTACTATAAAAAATGTTAAAGGGTCTTCTAAGAAGAAGGAGGAGGAAAGGGAGGAGAAGAAAAAGAGGAAGAAGAAGAAGAAGAAAGGAGGTAAAAAATATGAACAATAAAATGGCAATAAATACATGTCTATCAAAAATTGAATCTAAAAACCAAAATAAAGACATTGAAATGAAGAACAAACTGTCAGTAACCAAAGGGGAGGGGAGAGGGGGAATAACAGGATAAAGAAGGGGAAGGGTCATCAAGGAATATGAATAAAGGACTCATGGCAAAGCCAAAGGGGAGTAAAATTGAGGGTGGGAGGTAGCAGTGGGTGGGGTCAGGGAGGATGATGGGGAAAAAGGGAGACAACTGTACTTAAATAAAAATTTTAAAAACCTTGTAAAAATAAATAAGTAAGTAACAAAATAAAGAAGCAGAACAGAAACAGAATCATACATACAGAGAACATTCCAATGCTTGTCAGATGGGAGGGGTGCAGGGACATGATTGGAAAAAGGTGAAAGGATTAAGTACAAATTGGTAGTTACAGAATACTCATGGGGATGCAAAGTACAGCATAGGGAATTAAGTAGCCAAAGAACATAAATGCCTGACCCATGGACATGAATAGGAGAAGTGTGGGGATTGCCTGAGGGAGTGTGGAGGGATGGGGGAAGGGAGAAAAGGGGGAAAATTGGGACTACTGTAATAGCATAAATAATAACATACAATTTTAAGGTTGTCATTATTGTTGGTATGCTTTTTGGTATTATATCTAAAAATCCATTGCCAAATCCAAGATCATGAAGATTTACTCCTATTTTCTTCTAAAGTTTTCACAGTTTTGGCATTTACATTTAGGTCTTTGATCCATTTATAGTTCATTAATATGGCATGATATAAAGGTCCAACTGCATTGTTTTGCATGAGGCTATCCAGTTGTCTGAGCACCATTTGTTGAACATATTGTTCTTTCCCATTAAACTGATTTGGCACTCTTGTTGATAATTAGGTAACCATAGATACACAGGTTTGTTTCCAGACTCTTGATTCTATTCATTGCTCTGTATGTTTGTCCTCATGCCAGTACCACACTGTCTTACTTACTGTAGGTTTGTAAGTTTTTAAGTTGGGAAGTGTGAATCCTCTAACTTTTTTCTTTTCAACATTGTTTTGCCTATTCTGAGCCACTTGAATTCCACATTAATTTTAGGATCAGCTTGTCGATTTTTACAAGAAACCAGGGACTGACTTATACCAGTCAGTTCGACTGACTTATATCAGTAGAACAATGTGGGAAGTATTGCTATCTTGTGTACTGGGGAGCTGGCCTGCAACCCAGGCACATGCCCTGACTGGAAATCGAACCAGTGACCCTTTGGTTTATAGGCCAGCACTCAATCCACTGAGCCACACCAGCCAGGGCTAGAAGTATTGCCATCTTGACCATACAAAGTCTTCTATTTCCATGAACAAAGAATGTCTAAGTATGTAAAGAATTACATACTTAGATCTATAATTTCAGTAAAGTTTTGTAGTCTTCACAGTGTAAGTTTCATACTCCTTTTGTTAAATGTTGGCCTAAGTATTTTATTCTTTTTGATATTATTATAAATAAAATTATTTTAAAATTATTTTATTGTTGTTCAATTACAGTCGTCTGCATTTCTCCCGTGAACACTCCCCCCAAACCCCAGCCAAACCCACCTCACTCCCTTGCTTCAGCCCTCCCCCTTTCATTTTGTCCATGTGTCCTTATAATAGTTCCTGAAAACTCTTCCCCCCCACGATCCCTTCCCCCCTGCCCTCTGGTTATTGTTAGATTGTTCTTAATTTTATTGTCTCTGGCTATATTTTTTTTCCTTTTTTCTTTTGTTGATTATGCTCCAGTTAAAGGTGAGATCATACGGTGTTTGTCCCTTACCACCTGGCTTATTTCACTTAGCATAATGCTCTCCAGTTCCATCTATGCTGTTACAAAGGGCAGGGGCTCCTCCTTTCTGCTGCATAGTATTCCATTATGTAAATGTACCATAGTTTTTGGATCCACTCATTTACTGATGGGTACTTAGGTTGCTTCCAGCACTTTGCTATTATAAAGTGTGATGCTATGAGGAGTTAGGAAAAATGGCAGCGGAGTAGGATGGAGCAACTCCAGTTCTCATACCCGTGGGAGAAAATCCTGGCAGATTTACTGAAGAACAGTGCAATCAACTCCCCAACTAACAATTCCCAAGCATTTATGAAAATAAGAGACCAGAGATAGTGACAACCCAGACAGCTACAGGTCCTTGGGGTCTCAGGGACACGAGTAAGGACGGAGGCGGCCAGACCGGCCACAGCCATTGGCCGGCGCGTAAAGACCTTGGACCCGTGGCTGCCACAGCTTCCAGGGCCCAGAGGCTTCTGTCTACAGCCAGGATCAGGGCCTCTGTCACAGAGGACTCATTGGGAGCGCAGCATCTGTGACTAAAGAAAAAAGCAGCAGTGGCAGGGCCGCTGGCAGCCCAAAATGCCTCAGGCAGCCCAAAACGCCTCGGAGCCACTGCTTTCACTGTGTTAGGAGTGTAGAGGCTTCCGTCTGTGGCCAGTGCCACGGAGGACCCATAGGGAGCCCAGCACCCAGTGGAGCATTGGGCCGGCTGTGGGGTCCTTGGGAGAGCTGGCTCCCTCCCTCACCATATAGGCGGGCCTGGGTGGCAGAGACCTGTCTGTCTAGGTGTGCAGGGAGGGTGGCAAAAACAGGGGGGCCATGTTCAGTTGCAATTTCTGTGGTGGCCAGCCCATCAGCCCCCCAGCCAAGGAAATTTGAGAGGAGCATTGTCCTAACCTGTCAGGTTGGGAATTGAACTGGGCTGAGAGACATGCTTTCTGGAGAAGTTTTTACTGGAAAGTAGACTGCGGTGTTCTCCCCTGAAGGCAGCTTGACTTGCTTCTCACCCAGCCACAGGACTGGGAAGGACCACTACCAGATCCCATAGGACCCAGGCAACCTGTTGGGTGGGCAGGTGCCCGAACCCCAGTCTGGTAGCCTGGCTGGCAGGCAGGCATGCGCCCGGGCCTACAACCCAGCCCACAGAGGGGTCCTGCTGAAACCAGAAAAACCAGATAGGACAGTTTGAAACCAACAAGGAAGGAGTTTGTTTTTCTTTTTTACTTTTTTTAAAAACTTTTTTTCAGTAATCGTATATATTTTTTAATTTTATTGTTACTGTATCTTTCAACACTGTTCCTCTCCTTTCTTTTTTCCTGTTTTAGACCTTCTTCCTTTCACCCCCAAAATACTGCTTTTTCCTCACTTCTCTTGCCCTTTTTTGTGTGTTTGTTTGCTTGTTTGTTGCTTTCTATACCACTGAAAACACATCTCTCCGGTCTTAGCCCAATTTACAGATTCCTGAATTCTATTACTGTAGAGATTAACTCTACTCGCTCACATGCTACGTCTATTTACTATTCTTTATTCTCATCTTACCTCAAAATCTGACCACCCACAACCTCACTGCTTTCTAGATAAAACTCACAAGCCTTCCTTCCCCAATCAGAGACTTATCTTTGGTCTATTCTTTCTTAAAAGTGGCATATTGGGTTGAAGATTACAGTCAACACTATATAGAGCCTAAAGATCTTCTATCTCTTCTCTACTGGCTGTGACTGTAAATATCATAAAGTACTCTCCTGCTGTCAAAAACCATTTTGCCTCCCCCTCCAGCTGATCACACACACACACAAAGAAAGGAGTAGGTGGAAGCGGAGAATATCAAGATACCTGCAGGAGACTGCACCACTGAATTTCACTGGTATTCTACCACAGAAGTCCACACCATAAACCTAGGGAGTGAGAACAGATCAATTTAAGACGCTGAATCTAACAACAAGAGTCTCATAAGCAATGGGAAGACAAAAAAAAAAAAAAACAATGCCCAAATGAAAGAAAAGGTGGAAGTCTCAGAAATAATGTCAGATGAAAGAGAGGCAAGTCCGCTATCAGATATTGAATTCAAAGTACTAGTTATCAGGAAATTCAAAGAGCTCACACTGAGCTACCAGAAACTAGAGGGGAACTACAATGAGCTCTCCGCAAACTATCAACATGAAAAAGGAAATAGAAACTATCAGCAAAGGACAAGAGGAAATGAAGAATACAATTTCAGAACTGAAGAACACAGTAGAGGGAATGAAAAGCAGCATCGATGAGGCAGAAGATCAGATCAGCGAGTTGGAGGACACAGTAAAAAGAATCTCCCAGAAAGACCAAGAAAGGGAAAAGAGGCTCAAAAAGAATGAAGAGGAATGAAGAGAAATGCAAGACAATATGAAACATAATAATATTCGAATAATAGGAAGGAGAAGAAGAAGAACAAGGAATAGAAAACCTATTTGAAAGAGTAATGATGGAAAATTTTCCTAATTTGATGGGAGAAAAAGTTACATGAATCCAGGAATCACAGAGAGTCCCATTCAATAGGAACACAAACAGGCCCACTTCAAGAAACATGATCATTAAAATGGCAAAATTCCAAGACAAAGAGAGAATCCTAAAGGCAGCAAGGGAGAAAAAGGAAGTAACATACAAGGGAGCCCCAATAAGGTTAGCTACTGACTTCTCAATAGAAACACTCCAAGCAAGAAGAGAATAGCAAGAAATATTTCAAGTAATGAGAACCAGAGGCCTAAAACCAAGGCTACTTTACCCAGCAAGGCTCTCAACAAGATAGAAGATCAAATAAAGAGCTTCCATGACAAAAGAAGTCTAAAAGAATATGCCTCCACCAAACCAGCTCTACAAGAAATACTAAAAGGGCTGCTTTAAGGAAAGGAAGGAAAAGAGAGAGACAGAGAAGAACTGTGGTACAAAATAGGCAATGAATAAGTACCTTTCAATAATAACCTCAAACATAAATGGATTAAATGCTCCAATCAAAAGACATAGAATAGCTGAATGGATAAGAAAGCATGACCCACACATATGCTGCCTACAGGAGACCCACCTCAGGACAAAAGACCATCACAGAGTAAAAGTGAAAGGCTGGAAAAAAATTTTCCAAACAAATGGTCAAGAAAAAAGGTCGGGGTAGCAATTCTCATATCAGACAAAATAGACTTCAAAAAAAGGCCATAAAGAGAGACCCAGAAGGTCACTTCATATTACTCAAGGGAAGAATCCACCAAGAAGACATTAACATAATAAATATATATGCACCCAACATAGGAGCACCCAAATATATAAGAAAAACCCTATAGGACTTCAAGAAAGATATTGACAGCAACACAATTATAGTAGGGGACTTTAACACCCCACTGTCAAAAATGGACAGATCTTCCAAACAAAATATCAACAAAGATATAGCTGCACTAAACAACACCCTAGATGAAATGGACTTGACTGATATATATAGAGCCCTTCATCCCAAAGAAGCTAAATACACATTCTTTTCCAATGCACATGGAACATTTTCAAAGATAGACCATATGATAGGACACAAAACAAGCCTCAACAAATTCAAGAAAATAGAAATCATACCAAGCATTTTCTCTGACCGCAAGGGACTGAAATTAGAAACCAACTCCACAGGAAAAAAACCAGAACACCCAAAATCATGGAGACCGAATGGTATGTGATTAAACAACGAATGGGTCAAGATTGAAATTAGGGGAGAAATCAAAAACTTTCTGGAAACAAATGAAAATGAACTCACAACAACCCAAAACTTATGAGACACAGTGAAGACAGTCCTGAGAGGGAAGTTCATAGCAATACAGGCTTACCTAAAGAAGATAGAAACATTTCAAACAAATGACCTAACACAATGCCTGCAAGAACTGGAAGAAAAACAACAAAGACAGCCCAGAGCAAGTAGAAGGAAGGAAATAACCAAGATCAGAGCAGAATTAAATGACATAGAGTCTAAAGGCACAATTCTAAAGATCAATGAATCCAAGAGTTGGTTTTTTGAAAAGATAAACAAAATAGACAAGCCTTTAGTTTAGGCTCAGTAAGAAAAGAAGAGAGAGGACCCAAATAAACACTATCAGAAATGAAAGAGAAGAGATTACAACTGATGCCACACAAATAGAAGGGATTGTAAGGAATTACTATGAAGAACTGTATGCCAAGAAATTTGAAAACCTAGGTGAAATGGACAAATTTCTAGAAAAATATAATCTTCTAAAACTCAATGAAGAAGAAATGGAAAGCTGAACATACCAATAACAGCAAATGAAATTGAAGCAGGAATCAAAAAACTCCCATCACACAAAATCCCCGGACCAGGTGGTTTCACAGGAGAATTCTACAAAGCATTTAAATAAGACCTAACCCCTATTATTCACAGACTATTCCAAAAAATCCAAAACGATGGGAAACTCCCAAACTCTTTTTATGAAGCCAGCATCATCCTAATTCCAAAACCAGATAGAGACACAACAAAGAAAGAAAACTTTAGGTCAACATCGCTAATGAACATAGATGCTAAAATCCTCAACAAAATATTGGCAAATCGCATCCAACAATACATCAAAAAGATCATACACCACCACCAAGTGGGATTCATCCCAGGGATGTAAGGATGGTTCGCTATTCACAAATCAGTAAATGTAATACACCACATAAACAAAAGCAAGGACAAAAACCACATGGTCATATCAATAGATGCAGAAAAAAGCTTTTGATAAGGTACAACACTCATTTATGATAAAGGTACTCAGCAAAGTGGGAATAGAGGGAGCATTCCTCAATTTAATAAAAGCCATATATGGAAGACCTACAGCCAACATCATACTCAATGGGCAAAAACTAAAATCTTTTCCACTAAGATCAGGAACAAGACAAGGTTGTCCACTTTCCCCACTTCTATTTAATATAGTACTCGAAGTTTTAGCCTCAGTGATTAGGCAAGAAAAGGAAATAAAAGGCATTCAAATTGGAAAGGAGGAAACAAAACTGTCACTGTTTGCAGATGATGTGATAGTGTACCAAAAATCTGCTTGAACTAATAAATGAATTTGGCAAAACAGTGGGATACAAAGTCAATATCCAGAAATCAAAGGCATTTTTGTATATCAACAATGAATCAGCAGAAGCAGAAATCAAGAAAAATCCCATTTGATATAGCAAAAACAAAAATAAAATATCTGGGGATAAATCTAAGCAAGGAGGTAAAAGACCTGTATGCAGAAAACTACACAACACTGAAAAAAGAAATCAAGGAAGACACAAACAAATGGAAGCATAGACCGTATTCATGGATTGGAAGAATTAACATCATCAAAATGTCCATACCACCCAAAACCATTACAGATTCAATGCAACATCTATTAAAGTACCAATGGCATATTTCACAGACATAGAATAAACACTTCAAAAATTTATATGGAACCATAAAAGACCCCAAATAGCAGCTGCAATTTTCAGAAAGAAGAACAAAGTAGGAGGGATCACAATACCCGATATCAAACTGTATTACAAGGCCACTGTAATCAAAACAGCCTGGTACTGGCATAAAAACAGGCACATAGACCAATGGAACAGAATAGAGAACTGAGAAATAAACCCAACTCTCTACAGTCAATTAATATTCGACAAAGGGGGCAGTGACATAAAATGGGGTAAAGAGAGCCTCTTCAACAAATGGTGTTGGGAGAAGTGGACAGCTACATGCAATAAATGAAACTCAAGCACCAACTTACACCATACAACAAAATAAATTCAAGGTGGATAAAAGACTTAAATATAAGCAGTGACACCATTAAAGTCCTACAGGAGAACATTGGCAGAAAAATATCAGATATTTCATGCAGCAACATTTTTACTGATATATCCCCTATAGCAAGGGACATAAAGGAAAGAATAAACAAATTGGATCTCATCAAAATAAAAAGCTTCTGCACACTTAAAGAAAACAGCATTAAAATAAAAAGACAACCAACTCTATGGGCAAACATATTTGCCAATGATCCCTCAGACAAAGGTTTAATCTCCAAAATATACAAAGAACTCACACTACTTCACTCTAAGAAGACAACTAACCTAATTAATAAATGGGGAAAGGATTTGAACAGACACTTCTCCAAGGAGGACATACAGAGCATCCAGAGACACATGAAGAGATGCTCAATATTGCTTGCTATCAGAGATGCAAATTAAAACCACAATGAGATACCACTTTACACCAGTGAGAATGGCTATCATAAACAAAGCAATAAACAACAAATGTTGGAGAGGGTGTGGGGAAAAGGGGACTCTGGTCCACTGTTGGTGGGATTGCAGACTGGTACAACCATTATGGAAAACAGTATGGAATTTTCTCAGAAAACTAAAATTGGACTTGCCTTTTGACCCAGCAATTCCACTGCTGGGATTGTATCCTAAGAACCCTAAAACACCAATCCCAAAGAACCTATGCACCCCAATGTTCATAGCAGCACAATTTACAATAGCCAAGAGCTGGAAGCAACCTAGGTGCCCATCAGTAAATGAATGGATCAAAAAACTATGGTACATATACACAATGGAATTTTATGCTGCAGAAAGAAAGAAGGAGCTCCTACCTTTTGCAACAACATGGATGGAACTGGAAAGCATTATTCTGAGTGAGATAAGCCAGGTGTTGAAGGACAAATACCACATGACCTCACTTTTAACAGGAAGATAAACAACAAAACAAACAAGCAAGCAAAATATAACCAAAGACACTGAAATAGAGAACAGGCTGACAGTGACCAGAGGGAAGGGGGGAGGGAATTTCAGGGGAAATAGGGGAGGGATTTAGAGGAATATATATAAAGGATACATGGACAACAACTGAAAAGGGTGGAAATGGGAGGGAGGGGGAGCACAGGAGTGGGATGGGATGGGAGTAATAGACAGAAAACTGTACTTGAAAAATAATTAAATAAAAAATTGGAAAAAAATTGTGATGCTATGAACATTGGGGCACATAGGTTCTTTTGGATTAGTGTTTTAGTGATCTTAGGACATAATCCCAGCAATTGCTGGGATTGCTGGGTCAAAAGGCAGTTACATCTTTAGTTTTCTGAGGAAATTCCATACTGTTTTCCACAGTGACTTCACCAGTCTGCATCCCCACCAACGTTGCACTAGAGTTCCTAACCTCTCCAACACTTGTTCAATAATTTGTTTATGATGGCCATTTTCACCAGTATGAAGTGCCATCTCTTTGTGGTTTTGATTTGCATATTTCTGATGGCTAGTGGTGCTGAACATCTTTTCTTATGCCTCTGGGCCTTCTGTATGTCCTCCTTGAAGAAGTGTCTGTTGAAGTCTTTTGCCCATTTTACAATTGGGTTTTCGTCTTTCTGAAATGGACTCATGTGAGTTCTTTACATATTTTGAAGATCAAAACCTTGTTTGAGGAATCATTGGCAAATATGTTTTCCCACATAGTTGGTTTATAAATGGAATTATTTTTCACAGTTTTGTTTTCTTATTGTTCATTGAAAGTATAAACACAATAAATTTTTTTGTGTATCCATCTTGCATTCTGCAACATTGTGCAACTGTGCAACTTGTATATTATTTCTAATAGTTTTTTAGTGAATTTCTTAGGGTTTTTCTATACACAAGATTATGTAATATGCAAATAGAGGTAGTTTTACTTCTTCCTTTCTGATCCAGATTCATATCCAGAACTGAATGTATAATTCATGTTTGTTATCCTGGCTAAAACCCCTTGTAATTTAGGGACCTTAAGCCAGGGTCCATAAATAACCAAAGGTACACATATATAATTTAAACAGCCCATAAAACCCTTGAAAACCTGCAAACTGTATGTATATGTGTTTATTTTTGTGGGGATAATGTCTAAATTTTCCATTAGATTCTCAAAGGCATTATGACCCCACTTGAGCATTTCCCTGAAAGTGTAGTTCTATTTTTTTCTGATAAAATTCTCTTTGTTTTATTAAAGAATTTTAAAATTCTTAATCAGCAAATGTGTTTTATACTGAAGATGGTATTAAGTTGTATGAAATAACCTCTTGGGCATCTTTTGAGGTGATAAATTCTCATTTTGCCTAATAATCCAATGAATTGCTTTAATTGATTCTGTAATGTTGATTCATACCTACGTCCCTTGGATAAACACTTTTTTGTCATAGTGGATTCTTTCCATGTTCTGCTACATTTGCTTTGCTAATATTTCAATTGAGACTTATATCTAAGTGAGATTTCTTCTCCTGTGCTATCTTTTGTACATCTTAACACATTTGCTACTTGACATTTTCCTTGAAAATAATCCCTTGCTTTATAAGATTTTAAAATTTATTTGTTTTTTTAGCAGAGGGGAAGGGAAGGAGAAAGAAAGGGAGAGAAACATCAATGTGTGGTTGCCTCTTGTGCACCCCCTACTTGAAATCTAGACTGCAACCCAGGCATGTGCCCTGACTGGGAATCAAACCAGCAATATTTTGGTTCACAGGCCTGTGTTCAATCCACTGAGCCACTCCAGCCAGGGCACATTATAAAATTTTTAAGTGCATTAATTTATCATTCTATAATCTATATTGCACATTTAAAAAAATTATCTCTGGCCTATTTTGTGTGGTACCTATGGCATATTTCCAATAGTATTAGTCTCCTTCATATAGTTGTGGCAGTGACCATTGTCAGTCTAGAGTACCAGAGTGGGCCTTGGTTAGTAGCAGGAGACTATGGTCAGAATCCTGGGCTCCAAGCCCAGTATAGGAGGGCCAGGAAGGTCTGAACCCCTTGCTGGCTATTGGATTCTAACTAGACTCTCTCTGTTACATTCCTCTTTTCTCTTCTTAGGGTGAGAGAAAGGGTCTGAGTGAGCACTCAGCTCACTCACTTCCTTATCTTGAGGCTAGCTCTCAAGATCAGGCCTGAGGGCAGAAAAAGTTCCTGTGAACTCAGGCTGACAGGCAGAGGTGCTAGAGTCCCCAGCTCTCCAGGTGTCCAAGAGGAAATGTTCTGAAAAGCCCCAACCCTTTCTTCGCCACCACTCAGCTGAAAAGGATTCATGTTCTGGTGAGACAGGTCTAGTCTCACCAACCAGCCAGCTGTTGTGTATGCTTTCTTCTTTATGTCAACCTTCATGGGGCTTATTCCCAGCCCTCCAGTGTGGAAACCCAGGAGCTACAAAAATAGACACATTCCTGGTCCAAAGCCAAAGTGAACTCTAGACTACTCCAGGACCCATATTTCCCACTTAAGACTCTATCACTAGGAGAATCTCTGGATGATAATCTGCTGAAAAGGAGCTCACAGGCCCCTGGACACAATGGAATGAGTTATTATCCTAACAACTGCAGCACTGAGTCTGCTTCTCATTTCCACGAGAGGAGAATGACACCTTAAGGCAAAAATTCCTTCCTCTAATTTATTCTAGATGTTGATACAAA
The DNA here is from genome assembly GCF_014824575.4 of Sturnira hondurensis. Taxonomy (NCBI): domain Eukaryota; kingdom Metazoa; phylum Chordata; class Mammalia; order Chiroptera; family Phyllostomidae; genus Sturnira; species Sturnira hondurensis. Next base: position 244,748 of record NW_028094602.1, read on the forward strand.
GGCAGACAGGGTAAACACCAAAGCACATGGTCCTTGGCATATGTCTGCCAGTTTATGGCCAATACTGGTAGCTCTCTGCTAGTATTTTGCCCACCAATGGTGGGCAAAAATGATTTGAGGTGGCAAATGAATAAGCATGTCATATTTCAATAGTTATTTTCTAATTTAATGTATATAGAAACAAGAGCACGGGGGGTGGGATGGAATGGGAGTAATAGAAAACTGTACTTGAAAAATAAATTAAAAAATTGGAAAAAAAAGAAACAAAGCTGGCATGTCAAATCCATGCTTTCATAGGTATGATTGCTTAAAATGAGGCTAAAAGTGATATTTGAATGGTTAAAAGTAAGTTGATTATAATAAATATTAAGAAATCAATCTATAGAGACATAGTAAATGACAAAAAAAGTAACATGAGAGCAACTGATCTTCAAGTAGGTGGGTTTGAATTTATATGTGTACATGTAAAGACATAAATAAATATTTCTTCAAAAACAAGACCAACCCAAGTTGATTAATGGCTGTGGGAAGATTCCAAGGCTAAGTCCTATGTACACTGGTGCATCCTCTCCTTCCTTAGCCCTGTGTGCACAGGGAGGACCAAAGGATTAGACTGAGAACTCGGGTGGAAGTCATGCAGAGGGAGCAATCCAGGGGTCAAGCCACAGTGGCTCTTCCTTAGGTCAATTTTCATCCCCAGCAATGTCCATACTAACCCCACCCAACACCCAGCCTTTTCCACTGGCTAGATTGTCATTGTCCTCCTTCATCATACTGAGGATCACTGGAGATTACATTTTGCAAGTGGTCTCCTCCCTGCTGGACAGAACAAGGGGATCACAGTACTAGACAAGCAGTCAATGCTACATCAGAAAAATTGATCATGCTACTAACACACCCCCAGCTTGATCCAAAGGCTTATAGACATGACACCTTTGCATAGAGGAACATATCTTGACACAATCTAAAAACAGACCATTTAAAACTTTTTCCCAAAAATTAAAATAGTTTTTTTCTGCCTGCAAAATCTATAAATTCAGTCCATTTTCAACCAAGTCCCAGCAGGACACTAAAAGTTGAGGAGCTGATTTGAAAGTACATCTGAATGAGAAAATACTTAAGAATATATCAGGCACTTCATGAGGTGCTGAAGGACAAATACCATATGATCTCACCTGTAAGTGGAACCAACAACAAAACAAACAAGCAAGCAAAATATAACCAGAGACATGGAAATTAAGAACAAACTGACAGTAACCAGAGGGGAGGTGGGAGGAGATAATGGGGGGGGGGGAGTGAGGAGGATCATCAAGGAGCATGTATAAAGGACACATGGATGCCCTGGCTGGTGTAGCTCAGTAGATTGAGCACGGGCCTGAGAACCACACAATCGTGGTTCTATTCCCAGTCAGGGCACATGCCTGGGTTGCAGGCCAGTTCCCAGCAGGGGACTCATGAGAGGCAACCATATGTTGATATTTCTCTCCTTCTCTCCTTCCTTTCCTCTCTAAAGATAAATAAATAAATCTTTAAAAAATTATGATTTAAAAATAAATACATAAATATATAAATATATAAATAAAAAGGACACATGGACAAGCCAAAGGGGGGTAGGTTTGAGGGTGGGAAATGGGGATGGTTGAGGCAGGGGGGAGTGATGGAGGGAAAATGGAGACAACTGTACCTGAACAACAATAAAAAAATGTGAAAAAAAAAAGAATATATCAGGCATTTTGAAAAGCCTCCCAAACACTTTGATATTTAATACATAAAATTCAAAAACAGATTCATGTTTATGTGGAAAAGTATTACGCTACAAAGGTAGCATTTCACTAAGAGATGAAAAAATGAAAGGTCAACAAATGCATTGGGGAAAACAGTGTACTTTTAAAATTTCAATTCCAGTTGAGATACAAAGTCATTTTATTTTTTCAGGTTTTATTTTTATGTTTATTTTTATGTTTATTTTTTATTTTTATTTTTTCTGTTTGTTTTATGTTTCAATTTAATTTAATTTTTTATTTCTTATTGATGTTTGAATGTGATTTTCTCCATTGCCCACTACCAGTTTCCCGTGCCCTACCCAATGCCACATTCCACCCTCAATCCTACCCCCTTTGGCGTTATACATGGGTCCTTTATACATGTTCATTCATGACCCTTTCCCTTCTTTCCCACGTTATTTCTCTCTCCCCTCCTCTGTGGTTACTGGCAGTTTGTTGATAATTTCAATGTCTCTGGTTATATTTTCTCGCTTGTTTGTTTTGTTAATTAGATTCCACTTATCGGTGAGATCATATGGTATTTGTCTTTCACCATCTGGCTTATATGACTTAACATAATGCTCTCCAGGTTCATCCATATTGTCATGAAAGGATAGGAAGCTCCTTTCTTTCTGCTACCTAATGTTCCATTGTGCAAATGTACCACAGTTTACTGTACCCATTTTCTGATGAGCACAAAGGTTACTTCCAGCACTTGGCTATTGTCAATTGTCCTGCTATGAACATTGGGGTGCATAGGTTCTTTTGAATTGGCATTTCAAGATTCTTAAGGAATAATCCCAGAAGTGAAATTGCGGGGTGAAAAGGCAATTTCATTTTCAGTTTCTTGAGGAAATTCCATAACTTTCCACAAAGGCTGCACCAGTTTGCACTACCACCAACAATGCACTAGGGGTCCCTTGTCTCTACAACTCACCATACACTCATTGTTGATTTATTTATGATGGCCGTTCTGACCAATGTCAAGTGGTATCTCATTGTGGTTTTAATTTGCATCTCTTTGATGGCTAGCAATGCTGAGCATCCATTCATATGTCTTTGAGCCCTCTTTACATCCTCCTTGGAGAAGTGTCTGTTCAGGTCCTTTGCCCATTTTTAAATTGGATTGTCTGTCTTCCTGGTGTGGAGTCATGTGAGTTCTTTACATATTTTGAAGATCAAACCCTTGTCTGAGGTATCATTGGCAAATATATTTTCCCATACAGTTGGTTCTCTTTTCATTTTCCTAGTGCCTTTTTGCCATCCAGAAGTTTTTTTTTATTTTGATGAAATCCCAATTATTTATTCCTTCCTTTATGTTCCTTGCTCTAGAGGACTTATGGGTGAAAATATTGCTGTATGGAATACCTGAGATATTCCTGACTATGTTTTCCTCTAGGACTTTTATGATATGAGGACTTATATTTAAGGATTTTATCCATCGTGAGTTTATTTTTGTGTGTGGTGTAAGTTGGTTGTCGAGTTTTATTTTTTTGCATGTAGCTGTCTAGATCTGTCAACACCATTTGTTGAAAAGGCTATTTTTACTTCATTTTCTGCTTCTGCCCTCTTTGTCAAATATTGCTTGACCATAGAAACATGGGTTTATTTCTGATCCCTCTATTCTGTTCCATTGATCTATGTATCTGTTTACACCAGTGCCAAACTGTTTTGATTACCATGGCCTTATAATATAGTCTGAAGTCAGGTACAGTGATCCCACCTATTTTGTTCTTCTTTATCAAAATTGCTGCAAGTATTGAAGGTCATTTATGGTTCTATATAAATTTTTAACTGTTTATTCTATCTGTGGATTATGTCCTTGGTATTTTTATAGGGGTTGCATTGAATCTATAAATTGCTTTGGGTAGTACTGACCTTTTGATGATGTTAGTTCCTCTAGTCTATGAACACAGTATATGCTTCCATTTGTTTGTATCTTCCTTAATTTCTTTCTTCAGTGTCATGTAGTTTTCTGAGTACAGGTCTTTTACGTCCTTGGTTAGGTTTATTCCTAGGTACTTTATTTTTCTTGTTGCTCTAGTAAATGGGATCTTTTCCCTGATTTCTGTTTCTGATATTTCGTTGATGGTATAGAAAAATGCCCTTGATTTCTGAATATTAACTTTGTATCTTGCTGTTTTGCCAAATTAGCTTACTAGTTTGAGTAGTTTTTTGGTGGAGTCTGTAGGGTTTTCTATGTACACTATCATGTCATCTGCAAACAATGAGTTTTACTTCCTCCTCTCAAATTTGTATGTCTTTTATTTCTTCTTCTTGTCCTATCACTGTGGCTAGGACTTCCAATACTATGTTGAAAAGAAGTGGTGAAAATGGACATCCTTGTCTTATTACTGATTTTAGTGGGAAAGATTTTATTTTTTGCCCATTGAGAATGATGTTCGCCCATTGAGTATGAGGTCTCTCATACATGGCCTTTATCATGTTGAAGTATGCTCCCTCTATTCCCATTTTGCTGAGTGTTTTGATCATAAATGGGTGCTGAACCTTATCAAATGTTTTTTCCACTTCTTTTGATATGATCATGTGATTTTTGTCTTTGCTTTTATTTATGTGATGTATTAAATTTATTGATTTGTGAATATTGTACCATTCTTGCATCCTGGGACAAATCCCACTTGGTCATGGTGAATGATCTTTTTAATGTATTGTTGAATGGGGTTTGCCAATATTTAGTTGAGAATTTTAGCATCTATGTTCATCAGTGATGTTGGCCTGACATTTTTTTCTTTCTTGTGTCCTTACCTGGTTTCAGCATAGGATGACACTAGCTTCATAAAAGGAGTTTGGGAGTCTTCCATAATTTTGGACTTTTTTGGATAGTCTGTGAAGGACAGGGGTTAGCTCTTCCTTAAATGCTTTGCAGAATTCTCCTCTGAATCCATCTGGTCCAGGGCTTTTGTGTGTCAGGAGTTTTTTGATTGCTGCTTCAATATCATCTGCTGTTACTGGCCTGTTTTGTTCAGGCTTTCTGCTTCTTCTTCATTGAGTTTTGGAAGATTATATTTTTCTAGAAATTTGTCCATTTCACCTAGGTTTACAAATTTATTGGCATACAGTTCTTCATAGTAATTTCTTACAATCCCTTCTATTTCTGTGGTGTCAGTTGTTATCTCTCCTCTTTCATTTCTGATTGTGTTTATTTGGGTCCTCTTCTTTCCTTGATGAGCCTGCTTAAGATCTTGTTGATTTTGTTTATCTTTTCAAAAAACCAGCTTCTGGATTCACTGATCCTTAGAATTGTGCTTTTAGTCTCTATGTCATTTGATTCTGCTCTGATCTTGGTTACTTCCTTCCTTCTGTTTACTCTGGGGTGTCTTTGTTGTTGTTGCTCAAGTTCTTGTAGGCATAAGGTTAGGTGATTTGTTTGAAAGGTTTCTATCTTTTTTAGGTAAGCCTGTATTGCTATGAACTTCCCTCTCAGGACTGCCTTCACTGTGTCCCATAAGTTTTGGGTTGTCATGAGTTTATTTTCATTTGTTTCCAGAAACTTTTTGATTTCTTCCCTAATTTCATTCTTGGCCCATTCATGGTTTAATAGCATGCTATTCGATCTCCTTGATTTTTGAGTGTTTTAGTTTTTTTCCTTTGGTGTTGGCTTCCCGTTTCAGTCCCTTGTGGTCAGAGAAAATGCTTGGTATGATTTTAATTTTTTTGAATTTTTTCAGGCTTGTTTTGTGTCCTATCATGTGGTCTATCTTTGAAAATGTTCCATGTGCATTGGAAAAGAATGTGTATTTAGGTTCTTTGGGATGAAGAGCTATATATATATATAGCTCATATATATATATATCAGTTAAGCCCATTTCTTCTAGGGTGTTGTTCAATGACACAATATCTTTGTTGATATTTAGTTTGGAAGATCTGTCCATTTTGACAGTGGGGTGTTAAAATTTCCTACTATAATTGTGTTGCTGTCAATATCTCTCTTGAAGTTCTCTACGATTTTCTTTCTATATTTGGGTGCTCCTATGTTGGGTGCATATATATTTATGATGTTAATGTCGTCTTGGTAGATTCTTTCCTTGAGTATTAAGAAGTGACCTTTGGGGTCTCTTTTAATGGCCCTTTTTTTGAAGTCTATTTTGTCTGACATTATAATTGCTACCCCGGCTTTTTTTTCTTGACCACTTGCTTGGAAAATTTGTTTCCAACCTTTCACTTTTATTGTGATGGTCTTTTGTCCTGAGGTGGGTCTCTTGTAGGCAGCAAATGTGTGGGTCATGCTTTCTTATCCATTCAGCTATTCTATGTCTTTTAATTGGTGCATTTAATCCATTTACATTTAAGGTTATTATCGAAAGGTACTTATTCATTGCCATTTGTGTACCTGTGTTCCATTTCTGTTTTTCTCTTTTCCTTTTTTTTTCTTTAAAGTGGTTCTTTTAGCATCTCTTGCAGAGCTGGTTTGGTGGAGGCATATTCTTTTAGACTTCTTTTGTCTTGGAAGCTCTTTATTTGGCCTTCTATCTTGATTGAGAGCTTTGCTGGGTAAAATAGCCTTGGTTGTAGGCCTCTGGTTCTCATTACTTGAAATATTTCTTGCCATTCTCTTCTTGCTTGGAGCATTTTCATTGAGAAGTTAGCAGCTAACCTTATTGGTGCTCCCTTGTATGCTACTTCCCTTTTCTCCCTTGCTGCCTTTAAGATTCTCTCTTTATCTTGGAATTTTGCCATTTTAATGATCATGTGTCTTGAAGTGGGCCTTTTTGGGTTTCTCTTGATTGGACTTTGTTTCCTGGATTTGTGTGCCTTTTTCCCTCATTGAATTATGGAAGTTTTCTATCATTACTTTTCAAATAGGTTTTCTATTTCTTGATCTTTTTCTTTTCCTTCTGGTATCCTTATTATTTGAATATTATTATGTTTCATATTGTCTTGAACTTCTCTTAATCCCTCTTCATTCTTTCTGAGGTTCTTTTCATTTTCTTGCTCTTTTAGGGAGTTTTTTTTTTCACTTTATCCTCCAACTCACTTATCCAATCTTCTGCTTCATTGATCCTGCTTTTGATTCCTTCCACTGTGTTCTTCAGTTCTGAAATTGTATTCTTCATTTCCTCTTGGCCCTTGCTGATAGTTTCTTTTTTCTTTTTCATTTTGATATTGTTTGCAGTTAGTTCATTTCAGTTCCCCTGTAGTTTCTGGTAGCTCATTGTGAGCTCTTTGAAGTTCCTGATAACCAGTGCTTTGAATTCAATATCTGATAGTTGGCTTTCCTCTATTTTATCTAACATTCTTTCTGAGACTTCCTCCTTTACTTTCATTTGGGGATTTTTTGTCTTCCCATTGTTTGTGAGACTCTTCTTGTTAGCTTCAGCTTCTTAAGTTGATTAGTTTGGGCTTCCTGGGCTTATGGTGTGAACTTCTGTGGTATATTACCTGTGAGATTCAATAGTGTAGTCTCCTTGATCCCCCATGCTCACTGGACTTGGGCTGTCCTTTATGTTGGCTTTGTGTGTGTCTTTGGGTTTTGGGATTTAGGGTCTTTTTTGTGGGTCCTTTCTACCAGCTGGTTAACTGATGGTCCCTCTACCACCTGTTTTAATAATGTTGTACTGTTGAGGGCAGGTTGTCTTGAAGCTAGTTCTTCCATGTGTACAAGATTTTGAGGATTCTCTTTTGTTCTTGTTCAGTTATTTGTACTGGGTAGTTTCTCCACTATTTAGTTGTATTTCCAGATAGGTCTTGGATTGACGTTTGTGTGGTTTCTACTCCCTGCTTCACCTTCTTCTGTTGGTATCTGTTGGTGATTCCTTTGTTGTTGGGTTTCCTTTTCCAGTGGGTATCCTGGTGCACAGCTTTAACCTACTCTTTTTTGTTGTTGTTATCAGTTGGAAGGGGAGGCAAAATGGCTTATGACCACAGGAGAGTATTCTATGATATTTACAGTAGCAGGTGGCAGAGAAGAGATAGGAGATCTTTTGGCTATGTACAGTGTTAACAGTAATCTTCAACCCAACTAGCCACTTTTAAGAAAGGATGGACAGAAGATAAGACTTTTGTTGTGGAAGGAAGGCTTATGAGTTGGATCTAGAAAGCAGTGAGGTTGTGGAAGGTCAGATTCTGAGGTAAGGTGTGAGTAAAGGATAGTAAATAGGTGTAGTGTGTGAGAGAATAGAGTTAACCACTACAGTAATAGAGTTCAGGAAACTGTGAAGCGGGCTAAGATCCAGAAGGTGTGTTGTGCAGTATTTACAATTGTATAGAACAACTGTTATTTACAATAATACTAGAGCAATAATGATATTACAGAATCTATGTGATCTGTATAACATGAACAGGGGGTGTAGAACTTTGAGTAGTGTGTTAAAGGAACACAAGTGATGTGAAGGATAGTAAATTAGCAATACACTGTGAAAGAGAGGACAGGGAAAACCTGTCAATTGATACAATATAACCAGCCAAGGCAAAGAAGACTATACAGAAGGAGGAGGAATACAAAGATACGATTAAAATAAAAGGTGTAAGAATAATGAAAAAATAATAATACATATGCATCAACTTGTAGCTTCTCTGCTATAACAAAGTGAAATTTGTTTCTCTATCTCTACTGTTGGGATGCCCCCTCTTTGGGTCCAACTCTTGTCTTTTTGCAGTTCCAAGTTGTTTGTCTCACTTGTGGGTAAAAGAAAAAAAAGGCAGGAGAAGGGAGGAAGAAGTGATAAGCTTGGAAAGAAAGGAAGAAGGAATAAAACAAGAAAGAAGGAAAGAGAGAAAAAGTATTGAAAGTTAAACAATAATAAAATTTAAAAAATAAAAGATTACTTAAAAAAATGTCTTGTTGTTTTCAAACTAGCCAAACCAGTTTTTCTGGTGTCATTGACTGCAGCAGGCTGGAAAGCAATTGGTATGCCCTTTCTCCCTTCCCGATGTGTATTCAGCCAGTCCTGGGAGCAGTCTTCCAAGAGCTAGTCTGGCACCTCTCCTCAGCGCCCCATGCAAGGGATTCAAGTTGTCTTCATAGCACTCTTTCCTCGGGGTTCATCGCCTTGGGCTGAGGTGTGGGCGCTCATGCCCCGCCAGGCTGCCTCTGTCCTGTGGATTTGGGCCTGAATCCTTCCCAGTGCTATGGGGGAACGCAAGGCCTTCCACTCAACCTTGGGATCACTGCCAGGCTGGGTGGGGAGTAGGCTAAGCGGCTGTCACAGGAGGATACTTCAAACAGTTTACTTTTTGAGAAATTCCTCCTAATCAAGCCTGTTGCTAAGTACAGCCCAATTATCCAGCCAGACCGGTGACTATCAATCAGGGTCAGAGCAGGACACCACACCTCTCAATTCCTCCAAGCTGGCAACCACAGACTCCGCGGGTGATCAGGGACCTTGTGTTTGCCTCTTTGTCCTTATTCCCCTCTCTGCAACTTCAAGCAACCAGGTCTCTCCCAGTGCTGCTCAAACCCTGCTTGGCCAGTGAGGGAGGGAGCAGTTGACCCGGCTCTCTCCCAAGGACTCTGTGGCAGGCCCATTGCTCCCAAGGAGTCTGTGGTAGACCTAGCAGTGAGCGCTGGGTGCGGCCCCAAGGCTGCCACTGCCCCTGTCTCTGTGCTGGTCCCTAGGACTTTATTATCCTGCAGCGTCTCCTTACTATCTGGTTTTCCAGTGTCCACTACAATTTCTGGTCTCTTATTTTCAAATATGCTGGGGTACTGTTGGCTGTTTGCTCTGTTCCTCCATAGATCAGCCAGGATTTTCTCCCATGTGTAGGGGGAAGTGGAATCCGCTCAGTCCTACTCCGTTGCCATCTTCCCTGGCAGTCCCCATTTTGGGGTTGTTTGCCTTCCTGCAGTGGTATCGTTTGTCCGAGGAATCATTTGCAAATACGTTTTCCCATATAATTGATTCTCTTTTCATTTTAATTCTGTTTTCGTTAGCTCTGCAGAAGCTTTTTATTTTAATGAGTTACCATTGGCTTATTCTTTTGTTTATGTCCCTTATTTTAGGGGACATAAAAGTGAACATACTGCTGCATGGAATATCTGCTATTTTCCTGCCTGTGTTCTCCTCTAGGAATTTTATGGTGTCACAACTCATATTTAAGTCTTTATCCACCTTGAATTTATTTTTGTGTATGGTTTAAGTTGGTTGTCAAGTTCTATTTTTTTGCATGTAGCTGTCCAGATTTCTCAACACCATTTGTTGAAGAGGCTATTTTTACTCCATTTTATGCTTCTGCCCCCTTAGTCAAATATTAATTGACCATACAGACATAGGTTTATTTCTGGGCTCTCTATTGTTTTATTGGTCTATGTGTCTGTTTGGTTGTTGATTTTTTCATGACAGTCATTCTGACAGGTGTGAGCTGATATCCCATTGTGATTTTAATTTGCTTTTCTATGATGATTAGTGATACTGATCATCTCTTCATACATCTATTGTGTATCTTTATATCCTCTTTGGAGAACTGTCTTTTCAGGTTGTCTGCTCAGATTTTAATTGGGTTGTTTGTTTGGGGTTTTTATTTTTTGGTATTAAGTTGTATGAGTACTTTATAAATTTTGGATATGAACCCCTAACCAGATGTGTTCTTGGCAGAAAGCTTCTTCCAATCAATAGATTGTTTCTTGTTTTGTTGATGGTTTCCTTTCTTATTCAAAAATTTTTAGTTTGGTGTAGTCCCATTGATTTATTTTTTGTTTTGCTTGTCCAAGGAGATATGTAAAAACATATATTACTAAGAGAAATGCCAGAATGTTTACTGACTATCTCTTTTTCTAAGGGTTTTATGGTTTCAGTTCTTACATGTGTCTTTAGTTTATTTTGAGGTTATTCTTGTATGTGGTATGAGAAAGTGTTCTAGTTTCATTTTTTATATGTGTCTTTTCAGTTTTTCCAGCACCATTTGTTAAAGAGATTGTCTTTACCCTATTGTATATTTTTGCCTCCTTTGTCATAAATTAATTGACCATACTGGTATGGTTTAATTCTGGGATCTCTATTCTGTTCTATTGATCTATGAGTCTGTTTTTATGCCAGTATCATGCCACTTTGACTACTATAACCTTCTAGTATGGTTTGATATCTGGTAGCATAATCTCCAACTTTGTTCTTCTTTCTCAAGATTGCTGAGACTATTCGGGGTCTATTGTGATTATATATAAATTTTAGGATCATTTTTTCTAGCCCCATGAAAAATGTCATTGGTATTTTTATAAAGATTGCATTGAATCTGTAGATTAATTTGGGTAGTATAGACATTTTAACAATGTTGATTCTTCCTATCCATGAGCATAATACATGTTATCATAGACAGTCTGTCAGAGCACCAGAGAATCTCTCCCATTGACCAAAATGGCTGCAGGGAGAGTTTTTTTACACTGCACACACAAAATGCTAGAAATATGAATGGATAACTCCGAGCACACAAAAGCTAGAAAAATAATTGATTAGGGAAAAAATGTCTTCACCTCTCTATCCCTATAAGAACCTCAGGCTTGATCAGGGAGATGAGATGGTCTTTGAGACAGGAGTCCACTATTCTCCCATGTTGCACAAAACTGAACAAAATTTCTTCCCTCTTGCACCAGCACCTGCTTCACAAGTTTGGCTTTTGTTGTGTGAGGCAGTTGAACCTCTGTTTTGTACACTTACAGGCATACTTCAACTTATTTAAATCTTCTTTGATTTATTCCTTTAACATCTTATTATTTTTCTACTACAGATCTTTTTCAAAAGATTTTATTAATTCATTTTTAGAGAGAGGGGAAGAGAGGGAGATAAACATCAACATGTGTTTGCCTCTCATATGCCCCCAACTGGGGGCCTGGCCTGCAACCCAGCTACATGCCCTGACTAGGAATCAAACCAATAATCCTTTCCTTTATGAGCCAGTACTCAACCCACTGAGACACACAAGCCAGGGCCTACTACAGGTCTTTTACATCCTTAGTTAAGTTAATTGCTAGGCATCTTATTTTGACATACTTGTTAATTGCATTGTTTACTTAATTTCTCTTTCTGATAGTTCACTATTTGTATATAAAAATGTAACTGATTTCTGAATATTAATTTTCTACCCTGCTACTTTGCTGAATTCATTTATCAGCTCTAATAGTTTTTTGGCAGCATCTTTAGTGTTCTCTCTATATAGCATCATGTTATCTGCAAATAATGACAGTTTTAGTTCTTCCTTTCCAACTTGAATGCTTTTATTTATTTTATTTCATTTATTTTATTTTATTTATTTATTTTATTTTATTTTATTGTATTGTATTGTATTGTATTTATTTATTTTTTTGGCAATGTATGAAGCTTTATTGGGGTATGTGCACCCAGGTGAAGTTCTCTGATCCACACACAGAGTGGATTGGAGAAGTTGCCCCTGGATGCCTTTTAATTTTTTTCCTCATCTAATTGCTGTGGCTAAGACTTCTAATAGAACGTTGAATGAATGTTGTGAAAGAGGAGAGCCTGACTTGTTCCTTATCTTATAGAAAACACATTTAGCTTTTTCTAATTGAGCGTGATGTTAGTTGTGGGTATGTCATATAAGTTCCTTATGTTGAGGTATGTTCCCTCTAGCCCTATATTTACTGAGAGTTTTAGTCATAAATGCATGCTGAATTTTGTCATATGTTTCTTCTGCATCTGTTGATATGATCATATATTTTTTGTTCTTTACTTTTTTATGCAGTGTCATTCATGGTAATTAAACCAATTTGCATCCATGGAATAAACCTCACTTGATCATGGCATATGATCTTTTTATGTATTGCTGAATATGGTTTACCAATATTTTATTGAGGATGTTTTGCATCTATGTTCATCAAGGATACTGGTCTATAATTTTCCCCTCTTGTAATGTCTGTCAACCAATAGTTATTGTCACTAATTCAATACCAACCAACAGGAATGCCCTATTTAGGGTGCAATGAAGATCGGAACTTTATTTAGTGCAAAGAAACTCAATGATAATACAGCACAGCTGTGAAAAATAGCATGGCTCAGGAACATCTGAGTTTTGATACATCACAGCTGTGAAAACAGCACATCTGTGAGGCAGCCCTGGGGCCAGGCCCATCTTCTGCTAGACAGATCTGCTAGACAGACAGCTCTGCTGGACAGCTCTTCTATGCTCCTTAGCAGTCTGCTCTTCAATGCTGTGCTTTGGTCTGCTCCATTCTATACCAGTCTACTCTGGCCTGCACTGGTCTGCTCTGGCAGTATATCTGCTGTGTTTCACCTCAGCCAGAATAGCACAGTCTTCAGTCTCCAGTAGGTAGAGAAAGTGCACTCCCAGAGCCAGAGGGGAGCTGTCATATATAGACAGAAGTCCCCACACCAGGTCCTTGATTGGCCTGTTTATATGCAAATGAAGACTCCAGATGCTCACAGCTTGATTGATCCAAAAGGCACTACCCTGACTAGTCAGAATAGAACCACTCTGGTTGGTCAGAACTGTTCAGCTCCAATTGAATGGGGAAAAGCCTCATTCTTATCAAACTCTTATCAAAGAGTCTTTTGATTCTTATTTTGTAGAATCAAAATAAGATTCTACAAACTTCTTTATAAGGGCTGGCTTTGATGGGAGAAACAGTGCAGTCAGGCAGTTTGGTGTGGAGACAGGCAGTTCAATACAGGTTTCTCCCTGAAGTGCAGTTTGCATAAAAGGCCCCTGTGTGGAAATGGCTGGTAGATTCTGTTTTTATTGTTTTTGGTTTTGTTTTTGTTTTTAATTTGAACCTTGTTAGCCACCAGGAACTCTTCATAGTAGGTACCTTCTTTTTCAGGGTTCATATGTCTTTGGTTTCAAATCAAGGTAATGCTGGCTCCTTAATATGAGATTCCCATAGATTTGGGGTTTTAGTTTTCATTTGTCACAAGGTACTTTTTTTATTTCTTTCTTGATTCCATTGTTAACCCATTCATTGATTAGTAGCATGTTATTTAGCCTCCATATGTTTCTGTGCTTTTCAGTTTTCTTCTTGTAATTGATTTCTAGAACCATACCATTCTGATTGGAGAAGATGCTTGATATAATTTAAATCTTCTTAAATTTAGTAAGATTTCTTTTGTGGCATAGCCTGTGGTCTACCCTGGAAAATGTGCCACTGTAAATAATGTATATTTTGCTGCTTTGATGTGAAATGTCCTAAAAATATCAATTAATTCCATCAGGTCTAATATGTCATTTAAGGCTGCTAGTTCCTTATTGATTTTCTGTCTGAATGATCTATCCATTGATGTCAATTGAGTACAAAAGCCCCCTACTATTATTGTATTACTGTCATTCTCTTCATTTATGTCCATCAATATTTGCTTTATAAATTTATATTCTCCTACATTGGATGCATAAATGTTTTCAAGGGTTGTATCTTTTTGAGTGTTGACCTTTTAATCTTTATTTAGTGTCCTTCTTTGTCTCTTGTTATAGCCCTTGTTTTAAAGTCTATTTTGTCTGATATAGTATTGGTACCTCAGCATTTGTATGAAATATTTTTTCAATCCCTTTACTTTTAGTCTCTGTGTGTCTCTTTCAATCTGAAGTGGGTCTCTTTTAGGCAGCATTTATATAGGTCTGGTCTTCTTATCCATTCAGCCACCCTATGTCTCTTGACTGAGGCATTTAATCCATTTACATTAAAATGAGTATTAATAAATATGTAGTTATTATTTTATTATTTATATTTATGTCCTTTTTTTCCTTCTTAAAGAAGTCCCTTTAATGTTTCTTATAATACTGATTTGGTGGTAATGAACTCCTTTTAGCTTTTCTCTGTCTGGGAAGTTCTTTATGTGTCCTTTGATTTTAAATGATAGCCTTTGAGGGTAGAGTAGTCTTGGTTGTAGGTCCTTGTTTTTCATCACTTTGAATATTTTCTGCCAATCCCTTCTGGCCTGAAATATTTCTACCGACAAATGAGATGATAATCTTATGGGAGCACCCTTGAAAGTAACTAACTTCTTTTTCCTTGTTACTTTTAAGATTTCCCCTTGTCTCAGCCTAGAGCATTTTATTTCTGATGTGTTTTGGTGTGGGCCTCTTTGGGTTCAAATTGTTTGGGACTCCTTTTGCTTCCTGGACTTCTGTGTCCTTTTCCTTTACCAGCTCAGGAAAGTTTCCAGGCATTATTTCTTCAAATAGGTTCTCAATCCCTCTCTTTTTCTCTTCTCCTCCTGGTAACCCTGTGATATAAATGTTGTTACCTTAATGTTGTTCCAGAGGTCCTTTAAACTGTTCTCATTTAAAATTTTTTTTCTTCTCTGATGGGCATTTTTTGCTACCTAGTCTTCTCAATCACTGATCCAGTTCTCTTCTTCATCTAATCTGCTGTTGATTCCTTCTAGTATAGTCTTAATTTCAGTTATTCTATTCTTCATTTCTGACTGGGTCTTTTGAGTGGTTTCTGTGTCATTTTTGTTTCCAATCCCTTTGTGAGAGTTCTAACTTAGTTGGTCTATTCTTCACCTAAGTTCATTAAGCATCCTTATTACTAGTGTTTTGAAATCTGCATCTTGTACATTACTTGCCTCCATTTTGTCTATAGGTTTTTTTTTCCTAGAGTTTTCTCCTGTTCTTTAATTTGGGGCATGTTTCTTCATCTCTTCACTTTGGCTGCCTCACTGTTTGTCTCTGTGTATTAAGTAGATCTGTTATGTTTTCTAGTATTGGCAGGGTGGCCTTATGTACTCAGTGTCTGGTGGAGCTTTGTGGTGCAGTCTTCCTGGTTACTTGAGCTGAGTGTTCCAAGAGTGTCCTTGTGTGGGTTGTATGTGCCCTCCTGTTGTAACTGAGCCTTGTTTCTCATTGGCATATCAGTTTGTTGGCTTGACTCTCAGGCTGACTGGCTGTGAGGATTGGTCACAAACATAGTGGATGCTGACCCTACGGAGTGATATTTTCCCCAGCAGGGCTTTGGTGTCTGTGAGACTATCCTTTGGGTGTGCCATTTGTGGATCTAATAGGGTGGTGCTCTGTTGTGGTCTGAAGCTAACCACAAAATGTGGTTTCTGGTTCCTTTTAGGAGGTGCTTTCATATAGGATGAGTTTAGCAACTGCCTGTACCCAACTCAGGGCAACCTAGTAGGGGCTACAAGTCAATCTACAATTGGTAGCTGCCCCTGCTTGGCCTAAAGGTGCACAAGTAGAACCATGCCATGATGAGAGTCCACACTGTGACCCAAGTCTGGCTGCCACCAGCACTGGACCTGGGGCCACTTAGAAAGAGACATAGGGCACACTGAAGCCAGCTGTCACCTTCCTGGTGGCTGCAGAACATAGAGAGTTTTAAAGAAAGTTTGCAGCAAGTGCCAAGTCTGGCTGCCCATTAGTCATAGCCACTGAAAGCCAGGAACAGTGTGCAAGTTAGGTGCAGCAAACCTCAGGGGTTCACCAGGGTGGGGTAAGCAGTGTTTACCAGGTTAATTCAGTTCAGATTTGGAGTCTGCTTGCACCTACAAGCTGTTAGGGGAGTATGAAAGGGAAGGAGTGAACTTCACACAGGGACAGTGGCAGTACTTGCCCTGAAGCTACATATTTCTTTTCCTCCTGTACGTCTCTGGTAACTTTGGGTTGCTGTCCCCTAGCTGATTCTTAGGGTAAGTATTTGTGAGTGAAGGAGTCTATGCATGAGCCCTTTAATAAGATGGCTGTGTTTCAAGAAGCCCTCCGTGGCACCATCATGGAATCCCCACTGAATTTGGTGGAGCAAGCCTCAAGGGGTCACCAGGGTGAGAAAAGCAGGGTTCTCAGGTTAATGCAGGTTCAGATTTGGAGTCAGTCTAAACCTGTAAGCTAGGAGGAAGGACTCAAAGGACTCAACATAAAGACAACAGTGGCCCCTTCCCTGAAGGCCCAAGATTCAATTCTTCCCCATATGTCTTTGGCACTTTTCAAGCTGCTGACCCTGTGCTGGTGTTTAGTTTGTCAGTGAGTGCATGAGTGAGTGAGTGAGTGAGTTGAGTGAGTCTGTTTGCAGGCCCTTTAAAATGACACTTTGGTTTTTAGCAACACTTTGTCTCACCCCGATGAAATCCCTGCTGATTTTCACAGCCAGCAATTGTAATGATTTCTCTTCCCAGCACTGGAGACCTGGACTGGGGAGCCCAATATTGGGCTGGGACCCTTCAGTCCTCAGGGGAAACCTCCATAGCTGATATATACTTCCTGATTCTCAACTGCCACACAGTGGGTACGGGACTAGCCCTTTTCACAGCTCCATGACTCCTACTGGTCTCAGTGTGGCTTCTTCTTTATATTCTTAGTTATAGAAGTTCCACTAGATAGTCTTTAGATGTTTTTCCAGGTTGATTGTTCTATAATTTAGTTATATTTTTGATATGGTCATGGGAGGATGCAAGCACAGAAGTTACCTACTCTGCCATTTTAACTGGCAGCCTCTTTAGCCTTTTTGAAACCAATAATATTAGACCCTTCTTCACACCATTTGCAAAAATAAATTCTAGATGTATTAAAGAGCTAAACTGGAAAAAGTTTTAGAAACAAATATGCACAAATATTTTTCAAATTACATAGTGAAGGAGGCTTTAGTGAACAAGAAAGCAAGACTGGAAACAGAAAGAAAATGACTGGCATATTTGTGTATGTAACAACTAAATGAATGATGCCTTAAAGAAACTAAAAGACTAATTGTAGACAAAAAAAACTGCTTACCATAGATTTAATGTGCAAATGGTTAATACCTATGTTGCATATAGATATCTTACAAATCAATAAGAAAATAGGTAATTGAAAAATGGGTAAGAGTCAAATAAGCTATTCACAGGGAAACAAGTAAATGGGGTAACTAAACATGAAAATATGTTGAATCACTTCTAATCAAGAAAATAAACTTAATAGAAGACACTAGTTCTTGCCGCAGCCCGCTGCAGCAAGCGTGGTCACGAGGTGAGGCAAGGGACTTAAAAAATGGAGAGGACCAAGTGCTCTGCTGGCAAAGGGCAAATTTATTCAAGGAACAGCTGTCTTATATACAAACTGTTAATGCCTAAAGCAAGACTGCAGGGAACTAGAAACAATGTTGTTTTTCAAAGTTCGTGCACTCCCTTAAGCTATCAAAAGGGCAAGAAGTTCTCATAACCATCTGGGAACATGACACTTGCGCCAGGGTCTTGTTGTGTCCTTCAAGGCTGGGAACTAGAAGGTTAGGAAAGTGTCAAGGTACCCGCCAGCTCCAGGGACCAGAAACCAAGTTCATCCACCATTCTCACAGTGGAGAACTCTGTCCTTGGTCCCCTTGTGGCCTGGCGGGCCTCCACAAGTTCTCACCTATTTGTTTCATTATGGCCATATTCTACCTGTGTGGTTTTAAAGCCTGTTTTTTCTATTAACACAAGCACTGATTAATGATGTCAGGTTTATAGCATATCAAAATATTCTTTCTATAGATGCCTAAGTTACTTTATTATTCTCTTTGTAACTGAAATTTGAATTTCTTTCTACTTTACTCTTCTAAGCTCTTCTGCTGTGAGCTTCCCTATAATACACCCTCAGACTAAATTCTCCCCTAGGGCAGATGGCTGGGCTACAAGGAAAGCACACAAACATTTTGATGCACAAGGAGAAACTCAGTTTCCAGGGTCCTGCACAAATGAAACCATCACATGTACCTCCACCCCAACCCTGGAGCTAGGAAAGCTTGTCTGTCCCTTCTAGGCCCATTAGGGCCTTTCATCCTTTCCTTTTTTTTTTTTTTCAGATTTAGAGCCTTTGTTTACTATGTGTATGGTATTAGTTGAGGGTCTATATATAACATTTTTATTGTTATTTAATTACAGTAGTTTGCATTTTCCCCCATTACTCTCCTCTGTCCTACTTACCCCCCAGCTTCCATATTCAATCCTTCTCCCCATTATCTTTGTCCATGGGTCCTGCACACAAGTTCCTTGACTTGACCTTTGCCCTTCTTTCCCTCATTGTCCCCCTATCCCTTACCTTCTGGTCACTTTTAGTCTGTTCTGTGTTTCCATGTCTCCAGTTCTATTTTGTTCATTAGTTTATTTTGTCCATTACTTTCCTCTTATAGGTGAGATCATATGTTATTTGTCTTTTACCACCTAGCTTATTTCACTTAGCATAATACTCTTTAGATCAATCCATCTGTCACAAAGGGTAGGAGCTCCTTCTTTCTTTCTGTGGCATAGTATTCCATTGTGTAAATATACCACAGCTAAGCAATAAACAACAAATGTTGGAGAGGGTGTGGGGAAAGGGGACTCTGGTATACTGTTGGTGGGATTGCAGACTGGTACAACCATTGTGGAAAACAGTATGGAATTTTCTCAGAAAACTAAAATTGGACTTGCCTTTTGACCCAGCAATTCCACTGCTAGGATTGTATCCTAAGAACCCTAAAACACCAGTCTCAAAGAACATATGCACCCCAATGTTCATAGCAGCACTTTACAAAAGCCAAGAGTTGGAAGCAACCTAGGTGTCCATCAGTAAATGAATGGATCAAAAAACTGGTACATATACACCACGGAATTTTATGCTGCAGAAAGAAAGAAGGAGCTCCTACCTTTTGCAACATCATGGCTGGAACTGGAAAGCATTATGCTGAGTGAGATAAGCCAGGTGTTGAAGGACAAATACCATATGATCTCACCTTTAACAGGAAGCTAAACAACAAAACAAACAAGCAAGCAAAATATAACCAAAGACACTGAAATAGAGAACAGGCTGACAGTGACCAGAGGGGAGAGGGGAAGGAATTTCATGGGAGATAGGGGAGGGATGTAGAGGAACATATATAAAGGATACATGGACAACAACTCAGAAGGGTGGAAATGGGAGGGAGCACGGGAGTGGGATGGGATGGGAGTAATAGACAGAAAACTGTACTTGAAAAATAATTAAATAAAAAATTAGTTGTTATTATAAAAATATATATACTACAGCTTTTTGATCCACTCATTTATCAATGGACACTTAGGCTGTTTCTACCACTTGGCTATTGTATATAAGGCTGCTATGATCATTGGGGTGCATAGGTTTTTTTGAATTAGTGTTTCAGGACTCTTAGGGTATCCCAGCTGTGGAATCTCCAGGTAAAAAGGTAGCTCCATTTTTTGTTTTCTGAGAAATCCCATACCATTTTCCACAGTGGCCGCACTTGTATGCATTTCCACCAACAGTTCACTGGGGATCCCTTTTCTCTACAACCTCGCCAGCACTTGTTGTTCGTTGATTTGTTTATGATGGCCAGTTTGACCAGTATGAAGTGGTCAAAACCACTTTTTCCCCACAACCCCCAAGAATCTTTGCAATAACTACAAAGAAAAGGAAATTCAATTAAAAGGCTCTAAAAAATGGAGGGACATGTTTCTTCTCACCCTGGCAAAGCTTCCCCAAGGAAAGGATCAGTGTTTGCAGCCCCTTCCAGTGGCTTCCCTACCCAGCACACCAGGAGAGTTTATACGATGGCTAAAACCTTCCACAGAAGAAATAAAAGGAAGTTTTGAAACAAGCCCAGGCCGTGATTTTTTTAAATGAAAGCAAAAATATGAAAACACACAAAAAATATGAAACACACAAAAGATTCACCCATGTAGATAATCCCCAGAAGCTATGAACATTGAACTGACATTATGTAAAGGAAGAGACTTTTGAGAAACATTCAGAACGAAGTAGGAAGAGAAGTTAAAGAGGAAAAAGGAAAAAAGCAGAGGAGACCTGACAGAATAAATAATGAGGGGTAGAATGGAAGGAAGTGTGCCAGTATCAAAAAGAACTGAAACCGGATCTTGAGAAAAATTAGAATATTATTTTAACTTGTCAAAGCTTATAAGTAAACTGCAAATGCAGGATCTTGAATGTTCCAAACCATGGCAGAAATACCATACACAGGAGGGAAGGAAGCCCATGTCTGCAGCTCTCCCAGTTTGTTGTTACTTCTTCTTCAGACTTTCATGACCATGGTCAAACCAGGTCCAAAGTCAGTCGATGGCTCACCATGCTTGGCTCCCTGGAAGTGCAGGGCTGAGGTCTCTGCTTCAAAATTGAACTGTTTATTACAGTTGGTAAGAGTTCTGTGTGATGGGATTAGGGGCCCCAAGGTGACCCTGCATAAGGTGCATGTGGTTTACCTTACAGGTTAGTCACAGGGTCAATACATTGCTGGTAGACTCTTCCTGCTCCAGAAACCCACTGGGGGCTTGCCAGACTAATTCTGTGCCCTACAAGAGGGGAGGACCAAAGAAAGATAACAGCTAAATGATTAATTGATTTACCGGGTGTTTCCTGTAAGCCAGGCCCCATTTTAGACTCAGGAGATGACAACAGGAAACAAGCAGACTCATGCAACCTGTCCTGTCCTGGGCAGATGTTCTAGAAGACCAAGGTTGGTAAATTCAGGAATCAATGAACAAGACAATTTTAGGCAGGGATAAAGACCATAAGCAAATAAGATGTGACAATGAGGGAAACAGCCTGAGCAAAGTGGATTCTTTTGGCCCAGGCAACGGGGTGGAATCTCTAAAGAGGTACACAGGGGTGAACACACAAAAGGAGGGGAAAGGCTGGGGTTCTTGGAATCAGCAGAACCATGGGGGCCATGATGAAGAGCGCGGGTGAAGCATTGGAGGGTTCTCAGCAAGGAGTGAGCTAACCTGATAGATGGTTTAAGAGGTTTAATTATCTGCTGAATGGAAGACGGACAATGGAGGAACAGAGGCAGTGTGGGCGGAGGAAGAGAAAGCGATAAGTTGAGGATAGATTTTGGAAGCAGTTCTAACAGAGGAGAATGAAGGAAACAAAAGATTCAAAGATTGCTTCTCTTTTGGGGGCTGATTTCCAGGACGGGGAAGGCCAGACAAAGAGCAGGCTTGGGGTGGTGGGGTCAAGGAGATCCATTGTGGCCAGTGCTTTGGACTTAATTGTATGCTCCTGAAATGTGTATGTTGAAGCCCCAACTCTCAATTTGATGGTATTTAGAGATGAGACCTTTGGGAGATGATTAGATTCAAATGAAATCATGGAGACGAGAGCTTGATGGGTTTCTCTCCTCTATGTGAGGACACAACAAGAAGGTCACTGTCTACAAACCAGAGACCTGGATTTCCCCAGGAATTTATTCTGCCAGTACTTCTATCTTAGACTTCCAGCCTCCAGAATTGTGAGGAATCAATGTTAAATTAAGCCAACCGGTCTGTGGTATTTTGTTAGGGCAGCTCAAGCAGACTAAGACAGCCAGGTTACATTCAACAGGCCTCCTCAGCCATTATTTCTGAACAGGTCAAACATTCCTGTTTCCTGTGTAAGCCCCACATCTGGTGACCATAGGACCTGGACATTTGGAGAGAGGCCCCATTTCAGATGTGCTGTTGATCATCAGATTTTAAATGCCAATCCTTGTTCAGAACCACCGTCACCCACAGACTCACACAGACCCTTCCCACTGGAGATCATGAACAATGTGTTACTTCATGACCACATTAACCACAGTGCCTGTCCCTCTGGCACTGAGGCCCAGAACATTCTGGGTGGACAACTGGGGAAGAGTACTAAGCAAGGACCACTGAGCACATAAATTATTCACATCCACACCCACTACTTATTTCTAACTGTGAACTCATGTTTTTAAAAAGTTTTATTCCAGATAATGTTAGACTTACAGAAGAATTTGCAAGACCAGTACAGAGAGTTCCTTACACACCCTTCACCTAGCCTCCCCATCATATTAACATTTCCCACAATCATGGCATATTTATCAAAGCTAACACATGATCATAGCCACTGTCCTATTATGTGGACTACAGGTTTTATTGGGATTTCACCAGTTTCCCAGTAGTGTCTTTCTGTTTCAATATCCCATCCAGAATCCCCCATTGCGTTTGGTTGTCATGACTCCTTAGGTTCCTTCAATCTGTGTCTGTTCCTCAACCCTTCCTTGCCTTTCAGGATGCCTTTAAAGAGTGATGCTTTCTTAGTCTAAAATGTCCCACCATTTGGTCTGAAAATGATCTGCTATGATTGGAATGAAACTGATGCATTTTCAGTGATTCTTTAGCAAGACCACAGAAGTGAGTTGTTCTTCTGGTATGTCCTATTAGAAGGTATGTCATGGCACTGTGATTCATACCTATGATGTTAACCTTAATTCCTGGATAAGGTGTTATTGGCCTGGACTCTCCACTGTAAACTTATTATTGTCTATTTTATCATTACTAAACATTTCAGGGGAGATACTTTGAGATTCTGCAGATATCCTGATTCTACTTAAACTTTTACTCACTAATTTTAATACCTATCGATGGATCTTGCCTGGGGCAGTTACTACTACAACATTCTAATGGTGATCTTCTTTGTGTTTCATTTCTTTTACATCTGTTAATTGGAATTTTTCTGAAAGGAAGATAAATGGTAATGGAAAAATACAATAAAAATAAAGCAAGGGAGGAAAAGAAGATAATAACGATAGCTTAGGTTTTTCTATAGCTCAGTTAATCCTTAGAACTTTAAAAGCAGATATTATTTTTGAAGATATATATTTTTATGGACTGTAGAGAGAGAGGAAGGGAGATATAGGGGAGGGGGGAGGAGAAAGGCATCAATTTGTTGTTCCACTTGTTTATGCATTCTAAGAACCTTGACCAAGAGTTGAACCCACAACCTTGTTGTATTCGGATGATGCTCTAACCAACTCAGTTACCCAGCCATGGCAAGACCAGATACTATTATTATTCCCCTAATGGTTAAAGAAATGGATAAAGAAACTTTCAGCTTCTGTACCCCCAAGGCCACATATCTAGTGAGAGGCAAGTCTTGGAACCAAATCCAGGCCAAGGCCTATGCTCCGCTCTGAAAATTAATACTGGAATAGGTTGGGTCAAAAGTTGCCCAGGTGTTTCTTGTGCTCATGGCTGATCAGCATCTACTTCCCCCTCATTCTCTCTTCCCATTCAGAAATGTTGTCAGCTTCACATGGTCACCAACAGCCATTGAGGCTTCCATTTCCTCACAGTTTTACCACTCCTGTGTTTGTCAGCCTCGTGGGGCTTTAAAGATCTTATTGTTTTTTAAAATGTGTGTTAAATTTGTACAAATTCACAGTTAATTTGCACTGAATATCAAAGTTTCATATTTCTTAGCAATTTAGATATTTGCTCTTTCTTGTCTTTCTATGAACAACTTGCAGCACAGAGGTTACTGCCCTGCAGATCTGAGGCTGAGACCCTGGTTCTGCCATTCCTGAGGGTGACTTTCATGGTCCTGAGGGAGATAAATTATATTCTCTAAATTTCTGCTTCGTTATCTCCAAAGTGTAGAAAATGTAGCACCTACTTCAAAACTTTGTTCTGAGGAGAATACAGATGAATCCATTAAGGGGGTTGACACCTCAAATAGTAAAAGTTGGTTGCCATTATTGCCCATTGTTTTCAGGGGGTGTTCATCTTTTTGCTTACTGGTTTGTAAAAACTCTTTATATACTAAATGTATTAACTTTCTGAACATTAGTTTTTCTGATGGATTATTTGTTTACCCACTTTATTTGTGGTGATTAATCTTAAACTGAATTTCTAAAATTTTCTATTAGATGTTTTCCATTACTTTTTAGTCCCCTTACACTCCCCCACCCCATAATCACCCCATTGTTGCCCATGTCCATGAATCCTTTTTCCTTTTTGCTCAATCCCTTACCCCCTCACCTCCCCCTGCCCTTAGCTGTCATTCTGCTCTCTATCTATGAATCTATCTCTATTTTCCTTGTTAATTCAATTTGTTCATTAGATTCTATGTATGAATGAAATCATATGGTATTTGTCTTTCTCTGAGTGGCTTATTTCACTTAGCATAATTAGTCATAGCAATGTTTTCATTTTTGTTTTCTGACCTTAGTGCTATCCTTATAAAGGTCTGCTCTGTTTTATATTTATTAAAAGTCACTTAATTTTTATAGTATGGCATTTTAATGGCTTTATTAATTTTCATACTTAATCAAGCTGGATTCTATTTCGATGGGAAAGCATGATGTAAAGTAGGCAACTTTAATTCTCTTGTAAATGATAAGCCTATTGAGCTAACACCACTTTTTAATTTATTCTCACCTCACTGTTTTAAAACGTTACATTTTATCACATGATAGTGACAATAAAAAAAATCTGAGATGCCCTAAATTAAGTTACAACAGGCTGAAGGGTAGAAGGAAGAGACAAAAGAGGTTAATCAGTTAACAACTGTAGGACAAAAACCAACAAAAGACTGCTTACACTGCTGAGTGTATGTTGGAACTCTCAAAAAACTTCCAGGTGGCTATTTCTGTGATTATCTGAAGAGAATAGTCAGCTGTCACCAACCACCACGTGCCCCATTTCTTGCTTATGCATGAACTTTCCTCACTATTTCCTACCAATCTAAAGGAGCAAATACTTCTTCCTTAAGGACTATACATCTATCCCAGAACTAGTTCCACTTCACCTTTTACCTTTAGCCAGTTAAGTTTTTTTCAAAACAACTTACATCTTTTTCCCCCAAACTGTTTTCATAAAAGTGTCTGTCATCTGGCCAGCAGACATCTTGTCTTCCCATAACATACACTGAATTCCTGGGGTCCAGTCCTTTTGGGGCTAGCGTATGGCTCAGTAAACCTTTTCTTTTAGAAGAGATTTTGGCCATGAAAGTTTTTGTTTAACAATAGGTTTCACAGAAATTTGAGTCCTTTTATATATGTGCAATCCAGTTTATTCTATATTAAGATGCAATATAGTTGTATGCTGTGATTTCTGTCTGGGCAAGTCCCACCCATTATCATGGAGCAATCAGAAGAGTGGCGAGGGCAGCAGGTGCACACTTGAGCCCCAGAGTTCAGACTGGGGGACAGTGCTGGGAAGGCTCTCTGCACACAACCAGGGCATATTATCTCAGGCAGTTCCAGCAAATGTTCCAAACTGGTTTCCTGATAGGCAAAGTGAGTGTAAACTCCTACTTTTTTGCCTTTCAGGGAGTGTTGAGAGGATCAAGCAGGATTAGCTATAACCAGTCAGTGCTGGTAGGAGTTATAGGTCCTACAATGTGTCCTCTCAGATTTTATATTTTGAAGCCCTACTTTCCAGCACCTCTATGTTACTGTATATGGGGATAGGTTCTTTTAAGAGGTAATAAAGTTAAAATGAGGTCACTAGGATGGGCCCATAAATTAACCTATTTGGTGTTTCTTTATAAGAAGAAGAGATTAGGACACAAACAGGTACAGAATAAGGACCATGTTAGGACACAGGGAGATGACCATCTATAAGCCAAGGGGATAAACATTTTTATCTCAGATTTCCAGCCTCCATAACTTTGAGAAAAGAAATGTATGTTGTTTAAGCCAGCCATGTGTAATACTTTCTTAGAGCCTGTGCAGACAAGTAGGGTCGTTAAGTGCTCCCAGCTGTGGTGGCCTACTGGGGCAGCAATAGGCCTCAGAAGCTGGTCCCAGAAGCACAGGTCTCTGTGCTGAGCTGGCATCTCGTGATGAGCTGGCCTTCTTGTTATGTATCAAACACAGGTCTGGGGACCCAGGAACTCTGGCTGCAGTAAGTTTGCCCTCCATCCTGCCAAGGGATATATTAGAACAGGGTGGCCCCACTTTCAGGAGCAACCAGCTATGGTGGGAAGAAAAACAAGAGGGTCATTTGACTCCCAAGCCCCTCCTTTTTCTTTTTTGTTTGCTTTTCTCTAACTACTAGAATCAAAGATTAACCAAAGCTCTGGCTGGCACCTGGTCAAGACGCTCAGCTGCTTTGCTTATTTCATTGTCCCATAGTAGGGATAGGCCTGTCCTCTTGACTGGTGACTACCAAGATGCCCATAAGACAGGCCCAGAGCTACAAATATCTTTCCACCGGTCATATGGCAGGTTTGGACAGATGTCCTCAACATTGCTCCTTTGCACAAAACTCAATAATAAAAAAACAAATGTCTTGAAAGAAATATGGACAAAGATTTGAACAGATATTTCACCAAAGAAGATATGAGGATAGGAAATGAGTACATGAAATACTTGAAATCAGGTGACTCTAGTCCTACAATTTCATTTTTTTAAGTTGTTTAAACTATTCTTATTCTTTTACATTTCTGGATGAATGTTAGACTCAACTAGTCAACTTCTATGAACAAGTCTGCTGGGAATTTGATTGATTTTGTATGGAATCTATAGACTAGTTTGGGTACAGTTCACTCTCTAACAAAGTTTAGTCTCCCAACCAATGAACAAAGAATCTTTATTTATTTAGGTATTCTTTGATTTTCCTAAAAATGTTGTATAGTTTTTAGCCTATAGGACTGAGACTTTTTTCTCTGTTTAATATTTTTGTTCTACTTAAAATGGTTTTGACTTTTTATTTCAGTTTTTTACTGTTGCTAGAATAGAGAAATTGATTTTTGCAAATTCTATCTTGTAATCTTACAAAACTCACTTACTAATTCTTCCTTTTCTGTAGATTTCATTGTATTTTCCATGTAGGGAACCATATCATCTGCAAATAAAGATGGCTTTACTTCTTCTTTTCCAATCTTGATGAATTTTGTGTCTTATTCTTGCTATATTGAGCTAAATACAACCTCCAGTACAATGTGGAATAGAAGTGGTAAGGACTTCTGGCCAAGATGGAGGCATAGGTAGATAGACTTTGCTTCCTTACACAACCAAAAGAAGGACAACAACTAATTTAAAGACAAAAAATAAACTGAACTGCCAAAAAATCTAATTGTATGAATCTGACAACTAAGGAGTTAAAGAAACATTCATCCAGACTGGTAGGAGGGGTGGAGATGGGAAGCTGGGTGGAGAGGACTCCCCAGCCAGGTGGGGCTGGAGGACCAGGCAGGACCACATTTGCATGTGGATTAACTGGGAGGAACAACTGGGGAGCAAGGCAGACCACACAACCCAGGGTTCCAGTGTAGGGGCAAAAAAAGCCTCAAAACCTCTGACTGAAAAATACCTGTGGGTATTGTGGAGGCAGGAGAAATTTCCACCTCCACAGGAGATTTACTTGGAGAGACCCACAGGGTCCTAGAGCTTACACAAAACCACCCACTTGGGCATCAGCACCAGAAGGACCCAATGTGCCTGTGAGTAATGGCAGATGAACTGAAAGCTGACAGAGAGCTGAACAAGTAGCATTGTTCCCTCTCAGACCCTTCCCTCACTTTCAGAGCCACAAGGATATGATGTGGTTTCCCTGCCATGGTGAGTACCTAAGGCTCTGCTCCTTACTATGTAACAGGTACACTGAGACAAACAATAAAATGGCCTAAATGAAAGAACAGATCAAATCTCTCACAAAAAATACAACTAACTGATGAACAGATAACCAACCTATCAGATGCACAGTTCAAAACACTAGTAATCAAGATGCCCACAGAATTGTTAGAGTATGGTCACAAAATAAAGGAAAAACTGAAGGCTATGAAAAGTGAAATAAAGGAAAATGTACAGGAAACCAACAGTGAAGGGAAGGAAACTGAGACTCTAGTCAATGATTTGGAACAAAAGGAAGAAATAAACATTCAATCAGAACAGAATGAAGAAAGGAGAATTCAAGACAATGAAGAGAGACTTAGGAACCTCTGGAATGATTTTAAATGTTCCAACATCTGAATCATAGGGGTGCCAGAAGGAGAACAGGAAAAGCAAGAAATTGATACTACTTAAAAAAATAATGAAGGAGAACTTCCCCAATCTGGTGAAGCAAATAGACTTCCAGGAAGTCCAGGAAGCTCAGAGTGTCCCAACGAAGTTGGGCCCAAGGAGGAACACACTAAAGCACATCATGATGACATTACCCAAGATTAAAAATAAGGAGAGAATCTTAAAGGCAGCAAGGGAAAATAAGATAGTTACCTACAAAGAAGTGCTTGTAAGACTATCAGCTGATTTCCCAAAGAAACCTTACAGGCAACAAGGGGCTGGAAAAAACTATTGAAAGTCATGAAAGGCAAGGACTTATATCCAAAATTATCCTATCAAGCAAAGCTGTCATTTAGAGTGGGAGGGCAGATAAAGTGCTTCCCAGATAAGGTCAAGTTAAAGGATTTCATCATCACCAAGTTCTTATTATATGAAATGTTAAACGGACTTATCTAAGAAAAAGAAGATCAAAACTATGAACAGTAAAATGACAAACAACTAACAATTATCAACAACTGAACCTAGAAAAAAACACACAAAAAAGCAACAACTAGAACAGGAACAGAATCACAGAAATGGAGATTACATGGATGGTTATCAGCAGGAGGAGGGAGGGGGAAAATAGAGGAAAATGTTCAGGGAATAAGAAGCATAAATGGTAGGTACAAAACAGACAGGAGGTGGTTAAGAACAGTATAAGGAAATGAAGAAGTCAGAGAACTTATATGTACAACCCATAGACATGAACTAAGGTGTGGGAATGCTGGTGGGAGGGAGAATACAGAGTGGCAAGGAATAAAGGGGGAAAATGGGACAACTGTAATAGCATAATCAGTAAAATATAGTTTAAAAAGGAAGTGGTGAAAGTGAATATGCCATCTTATTGCTGACCTTAACAAAAAGTATTCAGTATTTCACCATTAAACATGATGTCATCTGTAGGCTTGAGAAATTTCCCTTTCTAGTTTTCTTTCCTTCCCTTATTCCTAGTTTTCTAAGATTATTTTTATCAGAATGGATGTAATTTTTTTAAAAAGGTTTTTCTGTCTGTTTTTACTGAGGAGATAGTACAGATTTTCTTATTTAATCTATTAACATAGTGAATTGCATTGATTGATACTTTTCAAATTATCAATCCTTGTAGTCCTGAGATAAAACCTACTTGTTTGTGATGGCTTTTGATATGTCACCTGGGCTAGACTAACCTACACTCCCTAGAATTCCCTTTCTAGTATGTTTCCAGTTAGGATAGGCTATAAGAGATATTATCTCTTAAAGACAGAAGAAGTAATAGTGATCATTTTATAGCATACACACACCTCTCAATTATTTTATCAAACATCAACCTAGATGATGATGTGAGGGATTTTTGCAGACATGACAAACATATGGATATAGATGATATAGATATAGATATAGATATAGATATAGATATAGATATAGATATAGATATAGATATGTACAGGTATAGATTATCTCTTATTTGTTCTATTCCTCTGTGAATCCCTACAAAGTGCATTTTGTGATATTAATCTTCTTAAGGAGTCAGCTTTTGGGTTCATTGATTTTCAAAATTAATTCTCTATATTATTTCTAATCTGATCTTTGTACTCCCTTTATTCTGCTACCTATGAGTTTAATTTGCTCTTCTTTTCCTAGTTTCTTAAGGTGAAAACTAAGGACATTGATTTGAAACAATTCTTCTTTTCTAATATAAGTATTCAGTGCTGTAAATTTACCTCCACATACTGCTTTACTAATACTCCACAACTGTTAAACTGTTACATTTTCATTTTTATTTGGTTCAGAAGACTGTAATTTTTCTTTTAATTTTTTCCTTGGCCCATGTGCTATTTATTTCTCAGATGCTAGGGAATTCTCTAGGTATTTTGCAGATTTTATAGTTCAGAATATGGTCTATCTTGTCCCACATACACTATAAAATGGTGTGTATTTGCCGCTATTGGGTCGAATGTTCTATAAATATGAGGTTAACTTTGTTGATAGTGTTACTTAAACTTTATTGTTGCTGATTTTTTCTACTTACTCTGTCAATTATTGAGATTGGGGCATTAAAAATGTTAGATTGGGATTGTAAATTTACCTACATCTCCTTGAATTTCTATCAGTTTCTGCCTTATATATTTTGATGTTCTGTTATTAGGTGCACAAATGTTTAAGATTATTTCTTCTTGTTGAATTGACCTCTTTTATTCCTGGTAATATTTGTTGTTCTGAAATCTACATTACTGTAGCTACTTCATATTTCTTTTGATTTGTGTTAGCATGGTATATATTTTCCCATCCTTTTGATTTTTACCTATCTGCAACTATATTTTTGAAATAGATGTTTTAAAGGTAACATATAATTGAACCATGCTTTTTATCCAATCTGAAAACTCCCATCTTTTAATTAGCATGTTAAGAGAATTTGCATTGAATATATTGATATGGTATGTTTAAATCTAGTATCTCGCTACTTGTTTTTTATGTTTCATCTGTTTATTTTTGTTTAATTCAATATTTTTATTTCATTTTGTCTCTTTTGTTGGCTTACTAATTAAAACTCACCATTTTGTTCTTTTAGTCATAGTTCTAGAATTTGTAGTACATATCACTTTTTTTAGTTTATTTCAAGGGATATTATGCCACTTCAGTTACATGGGAAAACTTCCTAATAATTTACTTCCATTTCTCCCCTGCTGAATTTTATGCTACTTTTCTCATATACTTTACTTATATTTATGTTATAAACTTATGTTAAAATTATCAATTAGCTTTTGAGTAAATTTAAATAATAAAAAAATTGATATCTTTATGTAGTTACTATTTCCAGTCTTTTTCATTCCTTTGTATAATAAATAGTGTGGTTTCGTTGGTGACTGATTTTTTCAACTTTTGTAAATATAAATTTTTCTTTATTTTGCTTTTGTTTTTAGTTAGTTTTAGAATAGCAGCCCTCCCTCCATTGCTCCTATGTTTAGAAGATGTGTGTCCAATGTACTGTCAATTGCATTGTTTCCAACAGAAAATATGATTATCCTTACCTTTGTTCCTGTATATGAACATGTCTTTTTTCTCTGGCTCTTTTTAAGAATTTTTTTTCATAACTGATTTAAGCAGTTTGATGTATCTTGGTGTCATTTTCTTCATATTTCTTATATTTGTTGGTATTTTTGCATGTAATTTTATAGTTTACATCACATTATAAAATTTTTCAGACATTACTCTTTTAAATACCTTTTCTTTATTGTCCTACTTCCCATTTGGGAACATTAATCATACATTTATTAGACCATTTGAAGTTTCTCATTGTTAACTGATACACTAGTTATTTAATTTATTCTTTTTTATCTCTGTCTTTAATTTTACATGATTTCTATTGCTACGTCTTCAAGTTCACTACTCTTTTCTTCTGCAAAGCCTAATTTTGTCACTAATTATATTTTTATCTGACATTGTAGTTTTCATCCCTAAAAGTTTTATTTGAATCTCTATTTTAACTTCTGCACATATACAATACAATTAAAGTTGACCCTTGAACAATATAAGCTGACCTACACACAGTCAAAAATCCATGCATAACTTTTGAGTTTCCCAAAACTTAACAACTAATAGCCTACTATTGACTGGAAACCTTATCACTAATATAAATAATTAATTAAACAAAATTTGTATGTTATATGTATTATACTCTGTATTCTTACAGTAAAGTAAGCTAGGGAAAAGAAAATGTTATTAAGAAATTTGTAAAGAAGTTACAGTTACAGTACTATACTGTATTTGTTGATACCACAAGTTTATGTCTTCTGCTTACAAGATAAATCACAGTCATTACCTACATCAATATTGCTTTATATGATGCAAACACTATAGATGTCATAAGCATTACTAACACTAGACATGAAAATGAAAATGTAATGTCAAAAATACATTTGTATTTATTTATAGGTATAACCATTTAGCAATAACAAAGAAGCTGAAATATGTTGCTTGATGATAGCCTAGTATAATAGATATTACTTCACAATAGCATAGCCTATACAGTAATGAATAAGTTGTTATACAAATTTAATGACATACAATATTACAGTCATGATTACAATACAGTACTGAAACATTACTACCTTTTTTTAAAACACATACCTTTGGTGATAGGCTGATATGCAGTTTCTCCAATTATGAGAAAGAGAATCACATTATATTAGTAATATAACTCTTTGAAAGTGAGACTATAAAGCAGTAAGAAGTCTACCACATTATAATTTTATATTAAATATCACTTACCTTATGCTTACAAAATAATATGTGGACTTCTGGCCAAGATGGAGGCATAGGTGTAGATACTGCACCTCCTTGCATAACCAAAATTAAGAATGACAAAGATTTAGAAACAAAAATGCAACCAGAACACACAGAAAATTGAACTGTATGCAAGTCCAACAACTATTCATCTGGACTGGTAAGAAGGGTGGAGTCGGCGGCCAGTGGAGAGGGGTCAAGGCAGGAAAAAGTGGTGGCTGGCAGACCTGGGTGTGCAGGCAGCATGGGGTTAGCAGACCCCAGGCACAGGGAGGAAATGAGCAGGCCCAGTGAGAAATGCAAGACTGCTGGCTAACCAAGGTCACACATACACGCAGATAAAACAGGCAAAAAGGAGCAGCAAGACAAACTGCACAAACCGGGACCCCAGCGATGGGACATAAAGCCTAAAAGCACCAACTGAAAACACTTGTGTAGGATGAGGTGCTGGGAGAGACTCCTGGCCTCATGGAATAGTTTGTTGGAGAGACCCACAGGGCCCTAGAATGTATAAAAGGCCACTCACCTGGGAACCAGCACCAGA
This sequence comes from Sturnira hondurensis, assembly GCF_014824575.4. NCBI lineage: Eukaryota > Metazoa > Chordata > Mammalia > Chiroptera > Phyllostomidae > Sturnira > Sturnira hondurensis. The sequence continues at coordinate 277,950 of NW_028094602.1, forward strand.
AGGGCTTGATTTGCTTGTGGGATGCAGTGGAAGGGACTGAAATACAAAATACTGTATATGAGGGTAGAGTCAGAGAAGGAACAATGAATGAATAGTAAATAACAATTTACCCATAGATAAATAACAATTTACTATTCATTCATTGTTCCTTCTCTGACTCTACCCTCACATACAGCATCACAACCCAGCAACCTGGGTTGTCCAGCCCCGGTGAACACCTAAGGCTCCGAATAACAGATGCAAAAAGGCCAAAACAGGTGCAAACAGACCAAAACATTATGGCTCAAGAAGAACAGCTCAAAGCCCCAGAGCCAATACTTCTAAGTGACCAAGACAGAGCCAACCTGTCAGATGCACAGTTCAAAATACTGGTGATCAGGATGCTCACAGAACTGGTTGATTTTAGTCACAAATTAGAGGAACAAGTGAAGGCTAAACTAATTGAAATAAAGAGAAATACACAGGAAACCAATAGTGATGGAAAGGAAACTGGGACTCAAGTCAAGGGAGTAGACCAAAAGGAAGAAAAAAAATGACCAAACAGAAAAAAGCAAGAAACAAGAATTCAAAAAAATGAGGAGAGGCTTAGGAACCTCCAGGACATCTTTAAACATTCCAACATCCGAATTATAGGGGTACCAGAAGGGGAAGAGGAACAGCCATGAGTGGAAAACTTATTTGAACAAATAATAAAGGACAACTTCCTGAGTCTGGCAAAGGAAATAGACTTCCAGGAAGTCCATGAAGCTCAGAGAGTCTCAAAGAAGTTGGACCAAAGGAGGAACACACTAAGGCACATCATAATGACATTAGCCAAGATTAAAATGAAGGAGAGAATCCTAGAAGCAGCAAGAGATAAGGGGGCAGTCACCTACAAAGGAGTCCCCATAAGACTGTCAGCTGATTTCTCAAAAGAGACCTTACAAGCAAGAAGGGGCTGGAAAGAAGTATTCCAAGTCATGAAAGGGAAGGACCTAGATCCAAGATTACACTATCCAGAAAAGCTTTCATTTAGAATGGAAGGGTAGATAAAATGCTTCTCAGATAAGGTCAAGTTCAAGGAGTTCATCATCACCAAGCCCTTATTATACGAAATGTTAAAGGGACTTGTCTAAGAAAAAGAAGACAAAAAATATGAACAGTGAAAAGACAGCAAGCAAACTCACAGTTATTAACAACTATACCTAAAACAAAAGCAAACTAAGCAGACAGAACAGGAGAAGAGCCGCAGAAATGAAGATCACATGGAGGGTTAGCAACAGGGGAGTGGGAGGAGGAGAGAGGGGGATAAGGTACAGAGAATAAATAGCATAGGTGGTGAAGAGAAAATAGGGGGAGGGCAAGAGTAGTATGGGAAATGCAACTAAAGAACTTATGACACATGAACATGAACTAAAGGGGGGCAACGTGGAGGGGAGGGGATGTGCAGGGTGGAGGGGAACTTTGCCAGATTGGGGAAGTTCTCCTTTATTATTTGTTCAAATAACTTTTCCACTTGTTGCTCTTCCTCTTCCCCTTCTGGTACCCCTATAATTCGGATGTTGGAATGTTTAAAGATGTCCTGAAGGTTCCTAAGCCTCTCCTCATTTTTTTGAATTCTTGTTTCTTCATTCTTTTGTTTGGTCATTTTTTTCTTCCTTTTGGTCCACTCCCTTGACTTGAGTCCCAGTTTCCTTTCCATCACTATTGGTTTCCTGTGTATTTCTCTGTAATGGCATAATCAATAAAATATATTATAAAGTATAAAACATTGATAACAAAAAAAGAATACCCTATCCACTTCAATGAAAGTTTTACACACAATGTTCTATATAGTGAATATTTATGCAATGATACGATGAAACAAAAATGTCTCATACAGGTCTTGCTGTACAGCTATTAGATTTTCACATGAACACATATGCAGATACAACAGATAAGTTTACTAACTGTATGGCATGATTGTTATTTACTATTCATCATTAAACAAATCATCATAAAGGTCCTCCTTATTATTGTCTTCACACTGAGTAGGCTGAGGGGAAGGAAAAAGAGGAGGAGTTGGTCTTGCTCTGTCCAGAGAGGCAGAGGTGGAAGAGGTGGGGGAGGAGCACGGGGAGCAGGAGAGGCAGTTACTTGGTGTAACTTTATGGAAAAGTTCTGTCAGACTTTTTTTTAAATTTCTCTAAAAATGTTTCTATACAGCATCTAATCCTTCTGCCACCATTTGTTTTAGTTACAGTGCTTGTATTATAGAAGGATCTATTTCATAAAATAAGTCAAAAGCAGTCTTGAATAATTAAAACACTTCTGCCAGATTGTCTAATGTCAATTTGTTTTCTAGCACTGCTTCTTCCACATCTTCTTCCTCAACATCTGGCACTGGTTAGGAAGCACTCATCTCCATCAAGTTGTCCTCTGTTAATTCCTCTGGCATGGTGTCAGTTAACTCTTGAACTTCTCCAAGACCCATATCTGGAAACTCTTCAACCCTCCCCAACTTTTTTCTTGCCACAACCACAGTTTCTTTTATGATTTCACTGACTGGTTCTGTTGTAAATCCTGTGAATCCATGTACATCTGGACGCAGTTTTCTTCAGCAGGAATTTGTTGTTTCACGCTTGATGGCTTTAATGGCCTTTTCTATAATAATGATGGCATATTAAATGATGTATTCCTCCCAGAATTCATTCTGTTCCCTCTGTCAAGGTTCTCTTCCACAGCATTGACAATCTGTTCTGTAGAGTAATGTGTGTATTGAGACTTAAAGGTCCTTAGGACCCCCTGATCTAGAGGTTGAATTCGAGAAGTGCTCAGGGAAAGTAGACCACTTTGATGACCTCAGTGTCAAACTCATGGGATTCTGGGTGGCCACAGGCATTATCCAATATCAAAAGTACTTTAAAAGACATTCCCTTTTCAGGTCCTTTACAGCATGGAATGAACTGGAGAGCATTATGCTAAGTGAAATAGTCCAGGTGGTGAAACACAAATACCCTATGATCTCACCTATAAGTGGAACCTAATCAACAAAACAAACAAGAAAGCAAAATATAACCAGAGACTTTGAAATAAAGAACAAACTGACAGTAACCAGAGGGGAGGGGGAAAGAGGGATAACAGCAGAAAATAGGAGAAGGGCCATCAAGGAACATATATGAAGGACACATAGACAAAGTCAAAAGCGATAGGTTCAAGGGTGGGAGGTGGTGATGGGTAGGACAGGGGGGTGTGGTGCAGTGAAAATGGAGACAACTGTATTTGAACAACAATTTTTTAAAAAGGCAGTCCCTTACTAGCAAGATACTCTTGACTTCAGGGACAATGCATCAGTGGAACCAATTCAGAAAAAGGGTTCTCATTGTCCAAGCCTTCTTGCTGTACAAACAAAAGGCTGGCAGCGGGTGTTTGTCTTTTCCCTTGAAAGCTCAGGGATTAGCAGCTTTATAGATAAGGATGGTCCTGATCATACACCCAATTGCACTTGCACAAAACAGTAGGGTTAGCCTATCCCTTTTGTGCCTTAAATCTTGATGCTCATTTTTTCTTTCTTTTTGGGTTTTTTTTTTTCAGTAAAAAATATCCTTAGTGGCATTTTTTTCCAGAATAGGAAACTCCCATCTGAATTAAAAACCTGTTCGGATAGATTGCTTTTCTTATCAAAAATTTTCTTAATGACATCTAGAAACTCATCTGCTGCTTCTTGGTCAGCAAAAGCTGCTCCTCCTGTTATCTTGACATTTTTAAGCCAAACCTCTTTCTAAAATTATCAAACTATTCTTTACTGGCATTGAATTCTCCAGTTGTAAACCCTTCACCTTCCTTTTGTTTTAAGTTGTCATACAATGACTTCACTTTTTCTTGAATCACATTAGAATCTATAGTTACACATCACTTATAGCAATCCTGCACCCACATAAGAGCTGCATTTTCAATATGAGATAAAAAGGTATTTTGTGAAGAGTGCAAGGTGTTTTCACGTGGTAATGTAGCTACACTGACAGCTTCATTAATTTTCTTTTCTTTTTTTTTTACTTGCATGTCACATTTCTTTTTTTTAAATGTATTTAATTATTTTCAAGTACAGTTTTCTGTCTATTACTCCCATCCCATCCCATCCCCCCATGTTCTCCCCTCCCATTTACACCCTTCTTAGTTGTTGTCCATGTATCCTTTATATTTGTTCCTCTAAATCCCTCCCCTATTTCCCCTAAAATTCCCTCCCCTCTGGTCGCTGTCCCCCTGTTCTCTATTTCAGCGTCTTTCGTTATATTTTGCTTACTTGTTTGTTTTGTTGTTTAGCTTCCTGTTAAAGGTGAGATCATATGGTCACTGTAATCAAAATAACCTGGTACTGGCATAAAAACAGGCACATAGACCTATGGAACATAACAGACAGCCTAGATATAAACCCAACTCTCTACAGTCAATTAATATTCGACAAAGGGGGCAGTAACATAAAATGGAGTAAAGATAGCCTCTTCAACAAATGGTGTCCAGAGAACTGGACAGCTATGTGCAAAAAAATGAAACTTGACCACCAACTTACACCATACAACAAAATAAATTCAAGGTGGATAAAATACTTAAATATAAGCCGTGACACCATTAAAGTCCTAGAGGAGAACATTGGCAGGAAAATATTAGATATTCCACGCAGCAATATTTTTACTGATACATCCCCTAGAGCAAGGGACATAAAAGAAAGAATAAACAAATGGGATCTCATCAAAATTAAAAGCTTCTGCGTGGCTAAAGAAAACAGCATTAAAATAAAAAAAACAACCAACTGTATGGGAAAATATATTTGCCAATGATACCTCAGACAAAGGTTTAATCTCCAAAATATACAAAGAACTTACTTGACTCCACTCTAAGAAGACAAGCAACCCAATTAAAAAATCGGCAAAGGACTTGAACAGACACTTCTCCAAGGAGGACATACAGAGGATCCAGAGACACATGAAAAGATGCTCAATATCGCTAGCTATCAGAGAGATGCAAATTAAAACCACAATAAGATACCACTTTACACCAGTGAGAATGGCTATCATAAACAAAGCAATAAACAACAAATGTTGGAGAGGGTGTGGGGAAAAGGGGACTCTAGTTCTTTTTTTTAACGTGGTGCTTCCCCTAAATTCATTTACCTTTTTTTCTTTTTAAGCTTTTTTTCTTTTTTAAATTTTTGTGCAAGCTCAGTTGTCTCCATTTTTCCACCACCACTTTCCCCCACCCCACCCACCTTTACCTCCCACGGCCAACCCTCCCCACCTTTGGCTTTGTCCATGGGTCCTTTGTGAATATACCTTGACAACCCTTCCCCTTCTTTCCCCCATTACCACCCCTCAACCTCTGGTTACTGTCAGTTTGTTCTCTATGTCAATGTCTCTGGTTATATTTTGCTTGCTTGTTTTATTGATTAAGTTCCACTTATAGGTGAGAGCATATGATATTTGTCTTTCACCACCTGGCTTATTTCACTTAGAATAATGCTCTCCAGTTCCATCCATCATTTATCTTGAAATGGAAGGCAACCACAGCCGCAGACCTCAGTCTCTATGCATGCCAAGCAAGGCAACTTTTTCTCATAACATCATGACTTTTCTCTGATTCTACCACCACTGGTTGCATTTTGTATGGGTCCCATAGTATTCAAGTTTATAGTATTGCACTTAACATGATGAAAAATATGTGAGAACTTCCAGCGATCACTTTTTATTTCCATATCAAATTTACTAGAGAGGTGAACTGCTCTCATAAAAATAATTAGTGTCAGGCAATGTTTTCAGGGGATTTTCACAGCACTCGAGCTCACTGTAATAGCAAAAGAAGGTGACTACACAACTATTTCAGTAATACAGATTGTATTATTTTATGTAGTTATGATTGAAAACTGTATCTTTACATCTTTTTACATTTCTCTCAACTATATGGCCCTATGTATGATCTGTAAATGTCTGTGTGCATAGTTTTAATAAACTTTAACTTTTAATATCAGTTTGTTTCTACTTATAGTAGCAAATGATAAAATACACTAGTATTTACATGTATTTTATGCATTCATGACATACCTAACTTTTCTTTTTCTTTTAAAAATGTATTTCTAGGCTAATAGTTTATCTGCAAGTTTTTCAAATTTTCACAAATTTTCAAAAATATTTCCAACATATTTATTGAAAAAAATCCAAGTATAAGTGGCCCTGTGCTGTTCAAACCCATATTGTTCAAAAGTCAACCATATAATTGTTTTAATGCCCTGGCCTAATCATTTTAATATCTGTGTCAGTCCTGAATTAATTTTCATTAGCCAACAATTTTTTGAAATACCTGATAATCTTTTATTGGGTACTAGACATCATGAACTTCTTCATGTTATTGCTTCCTGTCATTGTATTCTAAAATTTTTCTCAGTTTTTGTTGTTATTGAGTTAATTTACTTGGAAACAGTTTGATCATTTCAGATTTGTTAAGTGGTACAAAAGCACCCTGGCTGGTGTAGCTCAGTGGATTGAGCACGGGCCTGCAACCCACATGACTGTAGTTCGATTCCTAGTCAGGGCACATGCCTGGGTTGCAGGCCAGTTCCCAGGAGTGGACTCACAAGAGGCAACCATACATTGATATTTCTCTCCTTCTCTCCTTCTCTCCTTCCCTTCCTCTCTAAAGATAAATAAGTAAAATCTTTTTTAAAAAATGGTACAAAAGCAGCATTTACTTTACTGAAGCAAGGCTACTCTGAGTATGGCATGTAATGCTCCATGAATTCTTAGGCTTTCCAGTCTAGTTGGTAGAAATAGGCACTAATCACAGACCCTTATGAGAACCAGGCACTGTTCCCTCTACTCCTTTCTTTTGGTTCTCCCCCCCCCAGCTTTAGTTTCCTAACATGCATGCATTGACAAGTTTACTACTGAGCATTGGGGAAAGACCTTCTGCCAACCCTCGAGGTTATCCTCTGTGTGGCCTTCTATCAGAGTGCTTCCTTTCATCACTGCTCAGAAACTCTCTTAAGGCAGTAAGATGTCTTTATTTCATTTATCTCTCATCTTTCAGGGATCACTGTCCTTAGTGACTTGATATTCAGTGTCTTCAATACCATTGTTTTTACATTTTGTCTGTATTCGTAATTATTTCATGTAGTAGGGTAAATTAGGTCCTGTTACTCCATCTTGGTTGGAAAAGAAATCTAAGAAATGCTTTTAAAATTTCTGTCTTTCCATTCATTGAGTGTAAGCTAAGAATACTAGTAGCTGCAAGTAACAGAAAATGTGAATATGCCTAAACTATTTACTGTTTACTCATGAGACAGACTTTGCTAGTCATTCCCCAATATCTTATTCTCTCTTCCCTTCTCAGTGTAGAACTCACTGAGTTCTATAGTTGAACACATTACATTTCTCAGTTCCCCAAGTACTATGTTTGGTCATGTGACTAAGTTCTGGCAAATTTACTGAAATGAAACTGGTGTTTGCAATGTCCAGGAAGTTTTGTAACAGAGTGAAGACCTGTTCACCTCCTCTACTTTCCTCTGTCCTGCTGTCTGGAACCAAATGTGATGGCTGGAGCTGAAGCAGCCATCTCAGAACACAAAATAAAAGTCACATGTTTAACCTGGTCTTTACAATCTGTGGACTATATTTCCATCTAAATCTTTTTTATTTAAATAAGTGTACTTTGAATTTTTTAATTAAAGTTTTATTTTTGTTTATCATGCTTAATTTGGGCTCCCTGTTACCTATATCTGAACCCAATTCTAACAAATAAAAAAAAACAAGAATTATAAAGGCAGGTGAATCTCAGTTTTGGTCCATGACACAGAAATAGTATCAAGAACACAACTCTTTTCACAAATGTGCTTTGCCCTCTTTCACATGTTGTCTCTTTGTTCTCATACTTGGTACCTCAAGATTCTAAGATGGAGGCCACAGATCCAAGCATCAAACATGTGTTCAGGGCAAAAAAAAAAAGAGGCATCTATCTCTTTTATCAAGGAAGAAAGAGCCTTCCAGGAGCCCCTTTAACACTTCTGAACTCTGGATCCCACTACATAGCCACCCCTACTACAAGGAAGGAAGGCTGGGAAAGTGACTGCCTGCTTCTCTAGCCTCTTTCATGGAAGGCAGACAAAGGACAAAGTGGGTATGGCTGTTGGACTGGGCAAACAATCAATGGCTGCCCCATGCAATAGGGATTATAGGTATATAAAAGGCAAAGATTTGTGCTGTGGCTGGTGTGGCTCAGTGGATTGCATGCCAACCTGTGAACTGAAAGGTTGCCAGCTGGATTCCCAGTCAGGGTACATGCCTGGGTTGCAGGCCAGGTCCCCAGCAGGGGCATGCAAAAGGCAACCACACATTGATGCTTCTCTCCCTCACTTTTTCCCTCCCTTCCCCTCTCTAAAAATAAGTAAATAAAATCTTTTAAAAGAATAATAAAAATAAAAGGCAAAGATTTAAAAGCACAGACATTTAATGTAGACACTTATTTGTAAGAGGGTTTAGGAGGAGAAAAAAGAAGGAGGGAAATGTCTTTCTTAGGCTATTTTTGTGATTCTCAAACTTCAGTGTACAAGGGAGTTATTGATCAGAATTGTTGGACAAAACCAACAAAACCAAAGGGGGTGGAATCAGGGGAGGTAGGTAGGAATGGCTGGGGTGGTGGGGGAGTGGTGGGGGGAAAATGCAGATAACTCTACTAGAACAACAATAAAATAAATAAGAGTATAGAAGAAAATGCTAAAAAAAAGAATTGTGTGAAGAAATCAAGGCATTTGTATTTTATGAGTGGCTGAAGAGATTCTCATGCATAACTTTGACTACACAAAGTCTGTCCAGAAAGTATCCATCCATGTACTATGACAAATAGAGACATTTATTGAAGAAGATACAACATACGAAAAACAATGTACATAGGACAGTGATGCCTTAGTTCCCTTAAAAGAAGGCAACTTGGGGCCTCACACAGTCCTCTCAATGTCTCTTTCACTGTTCAAAACCCTGCTAAATCCTTGGAACCACCATCAGCAGCCCCATTGTATTTTCCTGAATCTCTTCATGGTCTGAAATCTCTTCCCTTTGAAAGGTCCAGAGGGTAGAAGGGAGAGAAGCACAGAGTAAAAGGGATGGACTCACATGAATAAGTATGAAGGACACATGGACAATAACTAAGACGGGGGACGGAGATGGGAGGGGGGTGGGGAGCACTGGGGGGGGGGCAGGGCTGGGAATACAAGAAAGAAAACTGTACTTGAACAAAAGTTAAATTAAAAAAAAAAAAAGAAAGGTGATTTTAGTTTGGGGAAAAGCCAGAAGTCTCGGAACACCAAATTGGGCTGCAGGGGGCTCAGTCACCTGGGTGATTTGATGTTTCACAAAATAACTCTGCACAAGGCGTGATGCATGTTGTCATGATAAAGCTGCCAATCACCAGTTGCCCATACTTGTGGCCATTTTTGTTGTATTGCATCTCTCAGCTGATGAAGAGCATTGAGGTAGTACTCATTAATTGTGTAGCCTGAAGGGGTGAACTCATGATGGTCAATACCTTCCCAATCAAAAAAGACAGTTAACATGGTCTTGATCTTACTGTGACTTTGCTGAGCCTTCTTAGCACATGGAGAACCAGGCAACTTCCTTTGGAATGGCTAGGCCTTTGTTTCTGAACCATAGCGATAGACCCATGATTCACCCCCAGTTATAACCTTCTTGAGGAAATCTGGTTCATTTCTAGGGGGTCAAATCAAGTCGTTAGCAACCGCAGCACAATGTTCCTTCTGCTCCAGTAGCAGAGGCCATGGAACAAATTTTACCACAACACATTTCATGTCAAGATCCTATGTCAAAATCTCAGGCACAGTAGTTTTTGGAATCCCTAGATCAGCTTCTAGTTCCCACACTGTCAGTCACCAATCTTTGTTGATTGCAGCCCATTCATATTCAACATTCTCGGGTGTTCTGCTCATTGCAGGTCTTCCAGAATATGAGTCACTTTCAACAGATTCTCAACCATCTTTGAAGAGTTTGTGCCACACTTTACTTTCACTGCAGTCATCGCATTGTCCTTGAAAGCCTTCTGAATCATCTGAATAGTTTCCATAAAGTAATGTTGAAGCTAAATGCAAAATTAACTCAGATTCATTGCTCTACTTGCTCAGTCATTCTGAATGCAATGGTCACACAGTACATATGCTCACTCATTGAGTCTACTGCCCCCACTGACTAGTACAGTGAAGTCATCATTGTTCACACATGTGCATTACAATCCACTCTCCTTGGCTGCCAGGTTACATAGATGTCACTTTGTTCTCATATTAACAGTAGCTGGACTTCTTCTGCACAGACTTCATCATACATACTTTTTTCTGCACTCACTGATTAAGATGGTAACTGCTACATAAGATGCAGCCCTATACCTTTTCTTCCTTAAACTCTTATGCTCAAGAGGTCTCAGGTATTCATGCAGTTTAAGAAGAAACTTCCTTCTCATGTCTTGTACTTTGGAAGTCAAAAGACTTAGGAGGCTGGTTATTTGAGGCATCGAAGAGCTTCAGAGGTGTTTCTCCCTGACCCAGGGTTGCACTTTCTTTCAAAAAAACTAAGTACAATTCCGTAGACCTTACGCCCCTTTGAAGCCTATGAGTATAAGTCCTGATGAATATTGCTTAGGAATCACACTGAAGAAAAAAGTCACACTACAGCAGTTTCCCCAACCCCCAAAATACTTGCTTCTTGAAAATAAATGTGCCACCCAGATGTTGACTGGTAGAACCTCACCCTATGCCCTGCTGAAGGGCCTTAGCAAGCTCCCTTGGGTCTGTGGTCTTATAGAAACCTTGGCCTCTCATGTGGCATTAAATTTCTATTGTTAACACAGACATACACACAATAATACATGCATACATAAACACTGAACACATAGTTCAGGCACACACATGTACACACATGCATATACAAGCACACATGCACAATTGTGCACATACACATGAATACATTAAAGAATATATGCACATGTATACAGAGCATGTGTGCACACACACAAAAACACAACCCGTGTGAATTCCAGTGTCCTGAAGCTCTGAGAGTGCTATAAACCTAGTGTTTGTGTCCCATCCACTCCCCAACCCCACCCCCCGCCAAAATTCATGTTAAAATCTAATCCTCAGGGTGATGGTATTAGAAGGGGAGACTTTTGGGAGGTAATGAGGTCATGAGAGAGAAGGTGTCCTGAAGGGGATTAGTGTCTAACAAAAAGAAGCTAGAGAGCTAATTCTCTCTCTCTCTTTGCACAATGTGAGGACACAATGGGAAGACAGTAAGGTGCAAGTCAGGAAATGGGCCCTCTCCAAAACCCAACCAGACTAGCACTGTTGGATTCCCAACCTCCAGAACTGTGAAAATAAATTTATGATGGTCATAACTCACCAGGTTTATGGTATTTTATTAAAGCACCAGAAATGACTAAGGGAGTGGCAGAGGACCAGGAAGAGGACATTTGCATTAAAGACAAACAGCTACCACCATCAGGGGGTATGGCTGACTTAGAAAGCCTCTTCAGCCTCCTCCTTCCATGGTTTCTCTGCAGACTTTGGTTCCTGCAGCCCAGCCCCATACCACTCTCTCCTGTAGCCCAGTCTTAGACCATCTCTCTGACTGGCTCACGGGCCCCTCCTTTATTTTCTCTTTCCTCTCATCACTTCTTCACACATTAAAGCTATCTCCCTGCTTTGCCTCATGCACAGCAATTTCTCTGCTGCTTATTTAGATTTACTTGAATTTCTTCAGCATTTTGTCATCTCTTTCCTCATACCCCAATATACTCTTAACAAAATATGTAATTCTTGTGATTTCCCATTTTCATTACAAATGCAAGAGAAACAAACTCCCTTAAGTAGCACCAAATACAGAGCCCTGAATAGTGTCCATCCAGACTTTAAGCCCTGGCCAGACTCTCAACTGAAGATTTGTTCCACACACTCTCCTTCCCAAAAGGAACTCGACACCCCCATCCTTCCTAGAAACAGGCTTCTCCTCCCCAGTATTCACAATCGAACTCTTAGCCCTTTCCAGGCTCCACTTGTGGGATTTGGAGACCAACAACCGACAGAGCCCATAGAGATTCCCTTTCAGAGGCTGACTGGAGACCAGCAAAGTGGGACATCAGGAGGTAACACAGCCTGTCGAACTCAAATGTGGCTGCCATTTTAAAGAAGTGAGAGAAATAAGTATGATGATGGTCATAGGCAAACTACTGGAGTGCATCTTTAAAGAGCCATCCCAGGACTCAGCCCAGTCACTGATTTAGGTCATTGCCTCATTGCTGAACTGGGCCACTGGTGGCAGCACAACCAGAAGACTCAGCTGTACATAGGCTTTACTTACTTGTTTATGAGGAATGGAACCAACATTTAAAATTGACTTTTTGCATAAAAGTCAGTGTCTTTATCTTTCATTAACAATTGAAAGGTTTGGCAATATGGCCTCAATCAACTGGAGCTGAGAAGGGTCTGTCCCTGGAGGCTGGGTTCTGTCTCCTGCTGGCCAGTGCCCCCATCATGAGTATTTCTCCTACCCATCAGCTTTACTTACTTACTTTGCCAGCTGCCAGTGACAAGTCCAATAGTGGACTTGACAAGGTTTCCCCAGTTTGCTTTTCATCCTGACAGGCTGTGTCTCCCAGGCCTCAGTAGTTCTGTTCCTGCTCTGTGGTGCCAGCCTGAGGAAAAGCTGGTCAACTACAAGTTGGTGGCCCAGCACACCAACCCCCACATTGAGGTTCCAGACATGAGGAGGGGAAGAGCCTGGCTGGGCTGGGCCACTTTTCAGCTGGCTTTCTGCTCTTGGGCATAACTTAATCTCAGCAGAAGTAAACTCAGATGGAAGTCACTATGCAGGATGTGTCCTGCCCTGGAGATCAACATCTGTGGAAGATAGGAAGGAGGCAAATTGTCTTACTCAGCTCAGGCTGCAATAACAAAATAACGCAGGCCCTGTAACACCCTGTGCCATGACCCTTACAATAGCTTGCATTGCTCACATCTTCAGGGTCCCTGATATACATGTTCATAGTTGCTCCAGAATCTCACCTACATCAGAAATGAATCCCTCCCCAGACACCAGAAGCTTCAGCCCAGGCCCAGAGGCCTTTGTGGGGAGGAAACCTTGGCATGTTCCCTCCTCCTTGCCCTCTTCCCAAGCCAACAGTCTTCTTCCATGAGGATGCACAAGCTCCACTGTATACAAGCAGGTGCAAGTTAGATCCCGGGAAGGGGCTGGAGGCACTTCATCCAAGCTCCTGGGCTTTGCCAGCCCAAGGTTCACATGCATTTTCCTTCCTCCTTGTGAAATCCCAAACTGTCTATCCTCTCCCATCAACTCAACTTGAGGCATGGGGAGGGAAAGAACGCTGAACCCTAGCTTGAATAATACAGCTTTCTCCTGCCCTCAGTCATACTCTTGACCACAGCACATATTTTCCACCCCTCCTCTGGTGGAAGAACATTCCCAAGAATCCCTCAAGTAGAAAAGCCCCTATCCTCTGATGCCTTTCTCTCCTAGAGCTCTACCTTAATTTTCCTTACTTTCAGTAACCTATGGAAAGGTCAGGCAGGCCCAAGGGCAGTGGACAAGGAAGAAATGTACAGGTACGTGCAATCACCCCCTCCTCTCAGCCCAAGCTATTACTTGTTCAGTGTTTATCAAGCCCCCTTCCTGTTTACTAAGGGGACTGGAGTAGTAAGTAGAGAAGGTGGCCCAGTCCCCCCATTCTGTTGCTTATCAGCCACTTCAAAGGTGGGGCAGCAGGTAGTCCAACCAGTTCCCTATCAACAGTAAATGATTGGGTTGACCCCCTCCTCCCTTGGTTGGATTCATGTTTTATGTACATTCTGTGTTCCATACATTCCTGAAGAATGGGAGGTGGCACTCCTGTCACTGGCTAGTTGGGGCCCGGGAGGTAGTCCCCAGTTCTGAAGCCCCTTCCAGCCCCCTTCTTGCAGAATTTGGCATGAGAATCAAGTGTGTTATAGATGCCAGCACCTGTCAGAGCTCCTGTCAGGTATCCCAGTCTTTAGTGCTCTCACAGAGTGATTTTGCTGGAAGGGTTCCTCCCTTTCTGTAGTTGTGGTCTCAGTTAGGTGGCTCAGCAGGCACATTTGTTTATATATTGTCCAGAGCTGCTTTTGCGCAGTTGGACAGAAACCACAAATGGCCGACAAAGCCTCAAACACTTTCTATCTTGCTCTTAAGCTTGCTGATTCCAGGTGTCAGGCAGCATCATTCCCATGCTTGGTGGCTGGTGCTATCATCTTCAAGGATTCTCGGCCTCAGCAAGGCCTGCCCAGGATTCCTTACAAGGTAATCTTAGGCTCCCAAGAGGGTGGGAACAAAAGCAGCAAGGCTCAGAAATCAAATGTCAGTGCCACCACAGCCAGATTCAGAGGGTGGGGGTCGGGGATGGAGCCCCCTTTGATGAAAGGAGCAGTGGCCACATCACCAAGAAGCACATACTGAGGGTTGGAAAAGATGCCACTATCAGTAAAAATATTGTTCAAGTGTCCAGCTGAACTCCCTAGCACAGCTAAGTTCCACCTAGGGTGACTGACAGAGTTTCACTGGCCACATGCGGAGAATGGAATACCATCCAGAATAACCTTCACTGTGGCACTACAGTGTCCTTAGACTCAGAGCTACAACACACATTTGTCCCATTCAACAGGGACCTCCTGTGTGATTCTACCTCTGACCTCTATGCTTCTGGCCACCTAAGATCTGAAGTTTACATTTTCCAGAGTCACTCTAGGGGGGCCCAGAACCATTTATGGTCCAGCTCAGCAATAAATACTGATTTCCATCGGGGCCAGAGCCAGAGACAAAACCCTGGGAAAGGGGCAGGAGATGAGCTGGGCACCCCAGCCATGGCCCCACAGTCTCCCTGTAGCCCACACCCACCATGCCTCCTGAGAACCTAAGCCTGTCTGACTCCAAATCATTTTGTAAAATGGGGTTTTGTAAGCTATCCTTTGACATTCTTTTGCCCACACCACCCTTGGCTGTGTCATTCATGAATAAAAAGGCATGATTTTATGAGTTAGAAAAAAATGTCACTATATCAGAAAGGAAAATGCTCTTATCTGGGAAGGAGGGGTGAAAACACAGGATATTCCTGATGACAAAGCATTAGTTGATTCCAGATCTCTGGTAAGTGAGGAAAGATACTCTAAATAAGAGAAGGAAATGTTCTTTAAATTCTGGGGCAGGTATTGGCAAACTACTCTCAAGGGCCATACCCAGCCAGTGTTTGTTTTCATGCAAGAATGACCTTATATTTTTATTTTATTTTATTTTTGTTTTGTTTTTTGTTTCACTTTCTTTTTTATTTAATTATTTTTCAAGTACAGTTTTCTGTCTATTACTCCCATCCCATCCCACCCCTCGTGCTCCCCCCTCCCTCCCATTTCCACCCTTTTCAGTTGTTGTCCATGTATCCTTTATATATATTCCTCTAAATCCCTCTCCTATTTCCCCTGAAATACCCTCCCCCCTTCCCTCTAGTCACTGTCAGCCTGTTCTCTACTTCAGTGTCTTTGGTTATATTTTGCTTCCTTGTTTGTTTTGTTGTTTAGCTTCCTGTTAAAGGTGAGGTCATATGGTATTTTTCCTTCAACACCTGGCTTATCTCACTCAGCATAATGCTTTCCAGTTCCATCCATGTTCTTGCAAAAGGTAGGAACTCCTTCTTTCTTTCTGCAGCATAAAATTCCGTGGTGTATATGTACCATAGTTTCTTGATCCAGTCATTTACTGACGGGCACCTAGGTTGCTTCCAACTCTTGGCTATTGTAAATTGTGCTGCTATGAACATTTGGGTGCATATGTTCTTTGGGACTGGTGTTTTAGGGTTCTTAGGATACAATCCTAGCAGTGAAATTGCTGGGTCAAAAGGCAGATCCAATTTTAGTTTTCTGAGAAAATTCCATACTGTTTTCCATAATGGTTGTACCAGTCTGCAATCCCACCAACAGTGGACCAGAGTCCCCTTTTCCCCACACCCTCTCCAACATTTATTGTTTATTGCTTTGTTTATGATAGCCATTCTCACTGGTGTAAAGTGGTATCTCATTGTGGGTTAATTTGCATCTCTGATAGCAAGCAATATTGAGCATCTCTTCATGTGTCTCTGGATCCTCTGTATGTCCCCCTTGAAGAAGTGTCTGTTCAAGTCCTTTCCCCATTTTTTAATTGGGTTAGTTGTCTTCTTAGAGTGAAGTAGTGTGAGTTCTTTGTATATTATGGAGATTAAAACTTTGTCTGAGGTATCATTGGAAAATATGTTTTCCCATACAGTTGGTTGTCTTTTTATTTTAATGCTGTTTTATTTAGCCACGCAGAAGCTTTTTATTTTGAAGAGATCCCATTTGTTTATTCTTTCCTTTATATTTCTTGCTCTAGGGGACATATCAGTAAAAATGTTGCTGCATGAAATATCTAATAGTTTCCTGCCAATGTTCTCCCGTAGGACTTTAACGGTGTCACTGCTTATATTTAAGTCTTTTATCCACCTTGAATTTATTTTGTTGTATGGTGTAAGTTGGTGCTTGAGTTTCATTTTATTGCACGTAGCTGTTCAGTTCTCTCAACACCATTTGTTGAAGAGGCTATCTTTACTCCATTTTATGTTACTGGCCCCTTTGTCGAATATTAATTGACTGTAGAGAGTTGGGTTAATTTCTGGGCTCTCTGTTCTGTTCCATTGGTCTACGTGCCTGTTTTTATGCCAGTACCAGGCTGTTTTGATTACAGTGGCCTTGTAATACAGTTTGATATCAGGTATTGTGATCCCTCCTACTTTGTTCTTCTTTCTCAACATTGCAGCTGCTATTTGGGGTCATTTATGGTTCCATATAAATTTTTGAAGTGTTTGTTCTATGTCTCTGAAATATGCCATTGGTACTTTAATAGGTATTGCATTGAATCAGTAAATCGCTTTGGGTAGTATGGATATTTTGATGATGTTAATTCTTCCAATCCACGAACACGGTCTGTGTTTCCATTTGTTTGTGTCTTCCTTAATTTCTTTCTTCAGTGTTGTGTAGTTTTCTGCATATGGGTCTTTTAGCTCCTTCGTTAGGTTTATTACTAGGAATTTTATTTTTGTTTTTGCTATATCGAATGGGATTTTTTCTTGATTTCTGCTTCTGCTGTTTCATTGTTAGTATATTAAAATGCCTTTGATTTATGGATATTGACTTTGTATCCCGCTGTTTTGCCAAATTCATTCATTAGTTCAAGCAGTTTTTTGGTAGAGTCTAGAGGATTTTTCATGTACACTATCATATCATCTGCAAACAGTGACAGTTTTGTTTCCTCCTTTCCAATTTGAATGCATTTTATTTCCTTTTCTTGCCCAATCACTGTGGCTAAAACTTCCAATACTATATTAAATAGAAGTGGGGAAAGTGGACAACCTTGTTTTGTTCCTGATCTTAGTGGAAAAGATTTTAGTTTTTGCCCATTGAGTATGATGTTGGCTGTAGGTCTTTCATATATGGCCTTTATTATGTTGAGAAATGCTCCCTCTATTCCCACTTTGCTGAGTACCTTTATCATAAATGGGCATTGTACCTTATCAAAAGCTTTTTCCGCATCTATTGATATGATCATGTGGTTTTTGTGTTTGCTTTTGTTCATGTGGTGTATTACATTTACGGATTTGCAAATATTGAACCATCCTTTCATCCCTGGGATGAATCCCACTTGGTGGTGGTGTATGATCTTTTTGATGTATTGCTGGATGTGATTTGCCAATATTGAGGATTTTAGCATCTATGTTCATCAGCGATATTGGCCTGAAGTTTTCTTTCTTTTTTGTGTGTCTATCTGGTTTTGGAATTAGGATGATACTGGCTTCATAAAAAAGAGTTTGAGAGTTTCCCATCATTGTGGATTTTTTGAAACAGTCTGTGAAGAATAGGGGTTAGCACTTCCTTAAATACTTTGTAGAATTCTCCTGTGAAACCATCTGGTCCAGGGCTTTTGTGTGATGGGAGTTTTTTTATTACTGCTTCAATTTCATTTGCTGTTATTGGTATGTTCAGCTTTCCGCTTCTTCTTCATTGATTTTTGGAAGATTATATTTTTCTAGAAATTTGTCCATTTCACCTAGGTTTTCAAATTTCTTGGCATACATTTTTTCATAATAATTTCTTACAATCCCTTCTATTTCTGTGGCATCAGTTGTAATTTCTCCTCCTTCATTTATCATTCTGTTTGTTTCCTCTCTCTTCCTAATGAGCCTACTTAAAGGCTTGACTATTTCGTTTATCTTTTCAAAAAACCAACTCTTGCATTCATTGATCCTTAGAATTGTGCTTTTAGACTCTATGTCATTTAATTCTGCTCTGATCTTGGTTATTTCCTTCCTTCTACTTGCTCTCGGCTGTCTTTGTTGTTGTTCCTCGAGTTCTTGCAGGCGTCAGGTTAGGTTGTTTGTTTGAAATGTTTCTATCTTCTTTAGGTAAGCCTGTATTGCTATGAATTCCCTCTCAGGACTGTATTCACTGTGTCCCATAAATTTTGGGTTGTTGTGAGTTCATTTTCATTTGTTTCCAGAAAAATTTTCATTTCTTCCCTAATTTCAATCTTGACCCATTCGTTGTTTAGTAGCATACCATTCAGTCTCCATGATTTTGGGTGTTTTGGGGTTTTTCCTGTGGAGTTGGTTTCTAATTTCAGTCCATTGTGGTCAGAGAAAATGCTTGGTATGATTTCAATTTTCTTGAATTTGTTGAGGCTTGTTTTGTGTCCTATCATATGGTCTATCTTTGAAAATGTTCCATGTGCATTGGAAAAGAATGTGTATTTAGCTTCTTTGGGATGAAGGGCTCTATATATATCAGTCAAGTCCATTTCATCTAGGGTGTTGTCTAGTGCAGCTATATCTTTGTTGATATTTTGTTTGGAAGATCTGTCCATTTTTGACAGTGGGGTGTTAAAGTTCCCTACTATAATTGTGTTGCTGTCAATATCTTTCTTGAAGTGTTCTAGGATTTTTCTTATATATTTGGGTGCTCCTATGTTCGGTGCATATATATTTATTATGTTAATGTCTTCTTGGTGGATTCTTCCCTTGAGTATTATGAAGTGACCTTCTGAGGCCCTCTTTATGGCCCTTTTTTTGAAGTCTATTTTGTCTGACATTATAATTGCTACCCCGGCTTTTTTTCTTGACCATTTGCTTGGAAAATTTGTTTCCAGCCTTTCACTTTTATTGTGATGGTCTTTTGTCCTGAGGTGGGTCTCTTGTAGGCAGCATATGTGTGGTTCATGCTTTCTTATCCATTCAGCTATTCTATGTCTTTTGATTGGAGCATCTAATCCATTTACATTTGAGGTTACTATTGATAGGTACTTATTCATTGCCATTTTTGTACCACGATTCCTTTCTGTCACTCTCCTTTCCTTCCTTTCCTTAAAGCAATCCTTTTGGTATTTCTTGTAGAGCTGGTTTGGTGGAGGCATATTCTTTTAGACTTCTTTTGTCATGGATGCTCTTTATTTGATCTTCTATCTTGTTGAGAGCCTTGCTGGGTAAAGTAGCCTTGGTTTTAGGCCTCTGGTTCTCATTACTTGAAATATTTCTTGCTATTCTCTTCTTCTTTGGAGTGTTTCTATTGAGAAGTCAGTAGCTAACCTTATTGGGGCTCCCTTGTATGTTACTTCCTTTTTCTCCCTTGCTGCCTTCAGGATTCTCTCTTTGTCTTGGAATTTTGCCATTTTAATGAAAGTGGGCCTCTTTGTGTTCCTCTTGAATGGGACTCTCTGTGATTCCTGGATTCGTGTAACTTTTTCTCCCATCAAATTAGGAAAATTTTCCATCATTACTCTTTCAAATAGGTTTTCTATCCCTTGTTCTTCTTCTTCTCCTTCTGGTATTCCTATTATTCAGATATTATTATGTTTCATATTGTCTTGCATTTCTCTTCATTCCTCTTCATTCTTTTTGAGCCTCTTTTCCCTTGCTTGGTCTTTCTGGGAGATTCTTTCTACTGTATCCTCCAACTCGCTGATCCGATCTTCTGCCTCATTGATCCTGCTTTTCATTCCTTCTACTGTGTTCTTCAGTTCCAAAATTGTATTCTTCATTTCCTCTTGGCCTTTGCTGATAGTTTCTATTTCCTTTTTCATGTTGATATAGTTTTCGGAGAGCTCATTGTAGCTCCCTTGTAGTTTCTGGTAGCTCGTTGTACGCTCTTTGAATTTCCTGATAACCAGTGCTTTGAATTCAATATCTGATAGTTGACCTGCCTCTATTTCATCTAGCATTCTTTCTGAGACTTCCTCCTTTTCTTTCATTTGGGGATTGTTTCTTTGTCTTTCCATTGTTTATCAGACTCTTCTTGTTAGCCTCAGCTTCTTAAATTGATCTGTTCTGACTCCCTGGGTTTATAGTGTGAACTTTTGTGGTAGAATACCTGTGAAATTCAGTGGTACAGTCTCCTGCAGGTATCTTGATGTTCTCTGCTTCCACCTATTCCTTTCTTTGTGTGTGTGTGATCAGTTGGAGTGGGAAGCAAAATGGTTTTTGGAAGCAGTAGAGCACTTTATGATATTTACAGTCACACCCAGTAGAGAAGAGATAGAAGATCTTTAGGCTATATATAGTGTTAACTGTAATCTTCAACCCAATTTGCCACTTTTAAGAAAGGATGGACAAAAATAAGGCTCTTGTTGGGGAGGGTAGGCTTGTGAGTTGTATCTAGAAAGCAGTGAGGTTGCGGGTGGTCAGATTTTGAGGTAAGGTGAGAGTAAAGAATAGTAAACAGGCATAGCATGTGAGTGAGTAGAGTTAATAACTACAGGAATAGAATTCAGAAACCTGTAAAGTGGGCTAAGACTCGAGAGATGTGTAGTGAAGTATTTACAGTGGTATAGAAAGCAACAAACAAAGAAACAAACAAACACTAAAAAAAGGGCAGGAGAAATGAGGAAAAAGCAATAAGTTTGGGGTGAAAGGAAGAAGGACTAAAACAGGAAAAAAGAAAGGAGAGGAACAAAGTACTGAAAGATACAGCAACAATAAAATTAAAAAATATATACAATTATTGAAAAAAGTTTAAAAAAAATTTTAAGTTAAAAAAAACCCTCCCTTGTTAGTTTCAAACTGTCCTATCTGGTTTTTCTGGTTTCAGCAGGACTTCTCTGTGGGCTGGGTTGTAGGCCCAGACACACTCCCAAGCTTCAGCCAGGCTATCAGACTGGGGTATGGGTGCCCGCCGACCCGACAGGCTGCCTGGGTCCCACAGGATCTGGTATTGGTCCTTCCCAGTCCTGTGGCTGGTTGAGAAGCAAGTCAAGCTGTCTTCACAGGAGAACACCTCAGTTCACTTTCCAATAAAAACTTCTCCAGAAAGCCTGCCTCTCAGCCCAGCCCAATTCCCAACTTGACCGGTTAGGACAATGCTCCTCTCATATTTCCTGGGCTGGCAGGTGGTGGGCTGGCAACCACAGAGATTGCAACTGAACACAGCCCCCTGTCCTTGCCACCCTCCCTGCAAACCTAGGCAGACAGGTCTCTGCCACCCAGCCCTGCCTAGTTGGGGAAGAACAGAGCCAGCTCTCTTCCAAGGACCCTGCCGCCAGCCCAAGGCTCCACTGGGTGCCGGGCTCCCGATGAGTCCTCCATGGCACTGGCCACAGACAGAAGCCTCTACACCCCTAACACAGTGGCTCCGAGGCATTTTGGGTGGCCGAGGGCAGCCAGCCCTGCCGCTGCCATTTTTGTCTTTGCTCACAGGTGCCAGGCTCCCGATGAGTCCTCTGTGGCAGACGCCCTGACGCTGGCCATAGATGGAAGCCTCTGGGCCCTGAAAGCTGCAGAAGCAGCAGCTCCAAGGCCCCATTAGGCCCCGGCCAAGGGCTTCTCGTCCCGCTGCTGCTGCTTTTGACTTTACTCTGGAGTGCCTGGCTCCCGATGAGTCCTCTATGGAAGAAATCCCTGTTCCTCGGTGCAGACGGAAGCCTCTGGGCCCCTTCTGCTGTGGCAGCCATGGCTCAGGGTGGTTATGCGCTGGCTGAGGGTTGCCGGCTGCCACCGGCCCGGCCACCTTTGTCCTTACTCACGTCCCTGACACCCCACCGAGCTATAGCTGTCTGGTCTGTCACTATCTCTGGTCTCTTATTTTCATAAATGCTGGGGATTTGTTGGTTGGGGAATTGATTGCACTGTTCCTCAGTAGATCTGCCAGGATTTTCTCCCAGGGGTACGAGAACTGGAGTTGCTCCATCCTACTCCGCTGCCATTTTCAGAATCTGATTTTATATTTTTAAAGGATGTGAAAGTAAGAGTAGGAGAAAAAAGTTGTAGGAGAGACAATATATGTCCATGGAGTCATTAAATCTTAAATATTTGCTGTCTGGCCCTTTACAGGAAAGCCATACTCCAGCACAATCTAAAAATTGGGAAATGGGGAGCAACGGGGTGTTGGGGCAAGAGACTGTTCATAAGCTCTCCCTGCCCCAGCATCCTACATAGAAATTCAAAGGACTCTCATTTCTGTCAGAAATGCCCAGTGTCAAAAAGGGACTGAACAGGATTAGAAGAGCCACCACAGAAGGCCCTGGGAAGCCTTCAGAGGCCTAAGACATTCACAAGCTAGACAAGTCAATTAATTCACTTTGACCTAGACCCTTCACTTTGAAGGGATATGTGAATGTATCTGTTTCCTAGGGTAGTACCCCAAACTGAGTGGCAGTATGAGTGGCATACAGCAACAGAAAGGTATTCTCTCACATCCTAGAGTCAGAAGCTCAAGATCAATGTGGAGGGTCCTTCCTGCCTCCTCCAGCCTCTCATGGCTCCAGGTATTCCTCAGCATTTCAGCATCCCAATCTATGGCCATCTTCTTTTCTGTGCCTCCTCTTCTGTCTCCAAAAGGCCACTTGTCATTGAATTTAGGGTTCACCTGGATAATACAAGCTGATCTCACTTAAACATCCTTAACTTAATTACATCTTACAAGTTAGGTCACATTTCCAGGTTCTAGGGCTTAGGACACAGACATACTTTTGGGGGGGGGGGGCGGAGGCATCATCCGACCTACTCCAAGAGGTTTCCTTGGCAGGACACATGTAAACAATCACAACCCTTCCATATATCATGCAGGCTGTCCTCTGCTGTCAACATTATTTTCCTGATGACTCTCTGGGTACAGTGAAACCATGAGAGAAATGCCCTGAGCAGGACCTGTGGAGCTGGACAGCATGGCTGGAATCTTGGTGCTGTCTTCCACTGTGGACTGTGGTAATTTCTCTCCAAAGATGACCCTCAATGAGCCACACCCTTTACTCTGGGCTGGCCACTGACTTACTTCCACCAATAGAAGGGTGGAAATGGCACAGTGCCAGTTCTAGCTGAAGCCTGTGGAGGGCCTTTCACACTTAGGATGTAGCCACAATATCAAGAAGCCAAAGAGAGACTGCAGAATGCTTTCTCAGCCAGCTCTGTCAACACTGAGTCATGAGAGGTGATTAAAACATTGTTGTTTCAGGTCACCAAGTTTTAGGATAGTTTATTATACAACAATAAATGACTGAAATGGTGACCCTGGACAAGTCATTTAACCTCCCAGTCTCTTCGTTTATGAAATGGGTACAACCATAGTCATCCCTATCTCATAGGACTGTTGTGAAGATTAAGGGAGTTAATATAGCATATACATATCATAAGTGTCTAACAGGAGTCTAGCAAAATTTCCTGTTATTTTATTCTTGGATAGTGAAGCAGGCACTATCACACATGAACCAGAAATCACCTTCAGATAGTCCCTACCTGTCACTGGCTCTCTGCATCTTTCTGTCTGTAGGCATTCAGAGCCACAGCAGCACATGTTGTCTATTAGGTTGGGCAGGCAGAAGTGCCACAGGATGAATGCCCACAGAGTGACCCTCACTACTAAAGGAAGAGAGCTAGTGTCTTTAGCCCCCTGTGGGATGAGTCAGAGGCATGTTCATGCCCTCTTTCTGAAGGCCCCAAGAAGGTTTGAGCCCCAGTTGCCCATGTGATATCTCTTTCTATCACTTCCCACTACCCTACCAATGTTTTCTGGTACCAGCTCCCAAATAAATTATTTGTACCCAAATCCTTATCTAAGTACCAGCTTTGGGGGGAAACCCAGGCTAAAGCATTTGTGAAAGTATTTGAAATAGGTAAAACAGAACAAAATCACAATGTGGAAATGGCCCTGCCCTGTACACCTGAACATGAGAGGAGAGGAGTAGGCTATCAGCAAAGACCAGGTTATGTACTATTGAGTGGTGAGGGCATCACTGGAAGGAGCCCTGTCATGCAAT
The DNA here is from genome assembly GCF_014824575.4 of Sturnira hondurensis. Taxonomy (NCBI): domain Eukaryota; kingdom Metazoa; phylum Chordata; class Mammalia; order Chiroptera; family Phyllostomidae; genus Sturnira; species Sturnira hondurensis. The sequence continues at coordinate 302,276 of NW_028094602.1, forward strand.
CCTCTCAGCATTCCTAATTCTGCTACATTGGAAATGTTGCTCCATCAATTTCTCCTATGTCTCTAGCTCCTCCCTTTGAATTTCTCCTCCTGTTGTCACCAGAAGGTGTGGGAGATTTCTTTGGACTCAGAGCTGGGGAGATAACTGAGATTGGGAAGACTAATAAGAGAGACTAAAGGTTTGGGGAAATTGGGAGAGCCACAGAGGGTCAAGGCTTTCTAAGAATAGGATGTGTGTATGTAGAGGGAAGCCTGGAAGACAATGGGATAAACAGTCAAAACTGAACAGTCCCCCTACCCAGCTGGACTGTCCCTACACAAAACCAAGCCTTTCCAGGTGTTGCTTCATGTGTTGACACCAACTACCTAGGAAGGAGTGGAACATGGGAGAGCTCCAACAGGCAGACAAGAAAACTGAAGGACAATTTGACAGATAGACTGCATTGATCAAGATTCTTTTTCACAATCAATAAACTGACTCTGACTTAAGCTTAAAAAGCACTTATTAGAAAGATCCAGGATAGCTCACTGGATCTATCAGAGAACCAGGCTCAGACCAATGGGCAAGAACCGTGGGCAGAGTCACAATGAAAACCACACCACATGGAGAAATTTGTTGGTCCTTGATGCTGCTGCTGGCGAGCCTTGGACACCAGCACCAATACTGCTATGAGTTGTGCCCCTGGCACAACAAGTCATGTCATTAAAACCACCACAGTAAATTATAAGGCTCCTTCCTTCTTTTTATGTTGCTCCACATTCAAGGTTCAGGGCAGGCAAAAAAATAGGCTACAAAACTATAACCTGCCAGGGGTCAGGGTGAACAAGTAGCACCCAAAATAAGATCCCTCAACCAGGTAAGGAAGAAAATTGCGGGCAGCCAAAGACAGAATGTTCACAACAGTCCATTGCTTTTGACAGACCAACACACTCAGTTGGTCTCCTCAGTGACTACAGCTAGCTCCAACACCAAACACCTAGTTGATGGCTGCTTCTCCTAGGTTGTTATGATCCCACCTCAACATACTGAACCTATGGCCATATCATAAAGTTTACACCAGAAAGCATCCACACACATCAATGAGACAAAGAAATAATAAAGAAAAGGACTGTTAGTTAAACTATACAAATATACCCATGGCCTAACCAAAGAAAGAAATGCAAATATGGACTATATTCTCATATCAACAACTTACCATGACACCATAGCTGCTAATCATGATTTCCATCTTCCCTTCCTTTACTTTTAGTCAACACTACAGAAATGTCTTAATGTCATAACTCAGGGATCTGAGTCCCTAGTGGTCTTCCACTAAATTCTACCATAACATATGTAAGTACTAGGAGATCCTCTAGGTTTCACTCATTCTCCTTCCTACCTTTTCTGTGTGGCAACAAACTCATTAAGTCAACACCAAAAGCAGCACCATAAGTACCAAATATATAAGTGGGTAGATTAGATGTCACCTGGGATTATCTTATGCTATGAGATCTAATTAACTTTGGTTCTTCATCCTTGGTTCTATGTCTCATAGACATCTAAATCCCTCCCAAAGATGTCTACAAATTTCCCAGGAAAATACATTGTTCTGGTCACCTTGTGCTCTGAGCGCCTGATTCCAGGCTAGCTGGCTCTTTTGTTCACAGCTCCAAAGCAGACATATGATTAACAGCTTATCTTCCCAAACTTCATCTTTTTTTTTTTTTGGCCTTTCTGCTCTTACCCTATCCTCTCTGTTCTTCCATTGAGGGGGTGTTCCCCCCAAGTTCATCTCATTTTCTCATGCCAAGCAGATTTACTACCACTTCATTCTGAGCACTCAACTCATACATGCCTTTTACTTATACTTTAGCAAAAAGTGAGGGAGAAAATATTTATTAATTCAAATTGTATGGGATAACTTCTGCCCTCATTACATTTCATGTGTCTTGAATGTCCTCTTCCCCTGCTTGACCCCAGTTCTCACAGCAAGAGTTTCCAGCCTCATTGATGGTGATCCCAGTCTTTACATGTATTTACCATACAAAATAAGTTGCCTCTGAATGCAAGTGTGAGCTGACTCAGTGTGAAAAGAAATGTGTCTATGATGAGCATACAGAGAAAGGGGATTTCAGTGTCCAATGTGGCCAGTACACATGACACACTGTTCTTTATGGATGACTTTAAAAACTTTCAAAAGTAATTTTGGATAATTGGTATTTCACTTTCTGAGATGGTTTTAGTAACCCCCTCTTAAGACATGACTCAACTTATTTTTTGTTTTATTAATAAATAAGCTTTCTTTTCACAGTAATTTTAAATTAACACCAAGTTTGAGTAGAAAATATAGGTATTCCTCTAACCCCCTTGTTCCCCATATACACACAACCTCCCCTATTATCAACATCTCCCACCAGAGGAGTAGACTTGTTAAAGTTATTGAACCTATACTGACACATCATTATCAGAGCCCATAGTTTACATTAGGGTTCACTCTCTGTGTTGTATACTCTGTGGGTCTGGACAAATGTATGACATGCATCCATGATTAAAGTTCCATACACAGTAGTTTCACTGCCTTAAAAATCCTCTGTGGTCCACCTACTCACCTCTTCCTCTGCCTCTACCCCTGGTAACCACTGATCTGTTTCTTGTCTCCATGGTTTTGCCTATTTCAGAATGTCATATAATTGGAATCATATAATCTATAGCCTTTCAGACAGGTTTCTTTCACTTAGTGGTGTGCATTTAAGTTTCCTTTCAGTCTTTTCATGGCTCTATGTCTTACTCCTTTTTAACATTGACTAGTCTTCCATTGCCTGGATGAACTAGTTTGTTTGTCCATTCACCTACTGAAAGACATTTTGTTTGCTTCCAAGTTTAAGCAATTATTAATAAAGTAGCTATCAACATCCATGTGCAGGTTTTTGAGTAGACATGAGTTTTCACCTCACTTGGGGAAATACCAAAGAGTGCTAATATTAGATTACATAGTATGAATACATTTAGTTTTTTAAGAAACTACCAACTGTCTTCTAGAGTGACTATACCATTTTGTATTCCATCAGCAGCGAATGAGAGTTCCTGTTGCTCCACATCCTCTCCAGCATTTGGTGTTGTCAGTGTTTGGACAACAGGTGGGTTGTAGTATCTCATTGTTTTAATTATATTTCCCTGATGACATATAATGTTGAATATCTTTTTAAATGCTTATTTTTATGTGTTTTTTTGTTTAAGTCTTTGGCCCATTTTTTAATCAAGTGGGTTTTTTTTACTTATTATTGAGTTTCAAGGGTACTTTATTTTATTTTAGTGATTTGGGTTCTGATCACAACTATGCCTTCACCTTTTACACTATGGATTTATCAAGATTTTTCCCAAACAAAGATATTTATCTCCCTTGGAGGACTTCTAGTCCCAGTATATAAGATAATAACCTCTCTGATACACCTGCCAGCACCCTGATCATCAGTGAAGCATGGTAGGCCAGAAAGCACAGAAAAAGGTGTGACTGATGGCTGGGGAGATCACAGAAGGCCTCTCAGAGAAGGGGACACATCTGAAGTGGAACTGAAGGAAGAATCAGAGTTACAGAAGATCAGGAAGATAGCATCAGGAGAAGCACAAGGAGGTATAGAGTGACCGTATGGGTAAAGTGGCTGAAGATGAGTGAAGGCTGGGATCGAGAGACCCCATGAACCCTCACATGTACCTGTATGTATGCACTCTCAGTACAACCATGAGTGACCACACATAGATGAATATGTATTCCTGTGTACACATAAGATCACCCGGTTGTAACACAAATACACAGACATGTACATGTATATGCACACATGGGCAGGTATATGCACACACATGCACACAGCATTGTACTGGAACCCTCCAGCAGAGGCTTAGAGAGAAGTCCCCTTGACTCCCAAAAGTTACCCAGTGAAGGCTGGGACCTTTTTCTCAAGTAATCTTGGGAAAAAGCCAGAGATGTCCTTTGGGGTCACTTTCCTTGGTCTTTCTCAACTCGGCTGGAAATGGAGTTTGGAGAAGGAGAAACTCTGATGAAATCTGGAATATAATCAAATAGCACTCAAGTACTTGGGTTGTGATGGGCGGGCACCTGGCCCACTTTGCTCACACAGACCTCTGGTGTACTTTGGCAGAACTGCAATCCCATCATTTGGCCCTCCACTCTATAACAAAGGCAGGACGGTATTATTAGTACCCCATTGAGCAAGTGAGTAAACTAAGGCTCAAGAAGGAACTTGTCCCACGAGGTGACAGCCAGAAATAACAGGATCTATGGCAGAGCCTCAGCCTGAATCTTCACATTTCCAAGGTGATAAATGAGTCCCTCCATACCCATTGGAAGGCATATCCACAGAGAAATAACCTCTATATGACCCTCTAAGAACCTAAGGCTTGTATTGACAAGGGCCTTTGTCAAATCCCAGTTGACAGATGAGGAAACTGAGGCCTCTGAGGGGCAGGGAAACACTCAGGAAGTCACGTCTGGGGTGCTGAGGCCCAAAAGTATTATGGGCCTTCTCTAGCCAAAGCTATGTCCAGCATGCACAGAGATCTAGAATGCATAAAGGAGGTGTATAAAGCATGTATTCACAAATTCCAGAATGTTCCCTGATGAACACCCAGGTAGCCCAGGGCCAGGTGGGCCACATGCTTCTAGGGTCTGGTGTGAGCTCTGGTCTCTTGGTCCTGGGTGGAGATGGAAGTCACCCACAGTCTCCAGGAGAGAGAGGAGGAGTGTCAGCCTGGCTGAACATCTCTGCTTTGCCACACACATACCTGCATCTGGCCCTGGACTTTCTTCTGCCTGCTGTTGGGAACCCAAGCATGATGTTTTTCCCTGGGTCTGCCTGGATCTGCCTCCTGTTTGTTCCACAGCCATCAAGCTCCCATAATTGTATTGTTAAGAGCACACCATGCACATCTTTGTAGCACTGGTGCAAAAGCTGGTTTTGAAATGAATTTTACAGAAGTGATATATGCCATGATAAGCAATCTATGCGCACCAAAAAGCAAATGGGGGCTAGTGACATCTCTGCCATCTCCTCCAGCCCTTGTCCAGGAACAATCTCTTTTAACTGTTTGATTTTAATCCTTCTGATAATTCTGCAGTTGAAATGTGAAATAACCTGTGCCTGGTCCCATTAAAAAGAGATGAGTCTTCAGCTACCATCCCTTGCTCCCCTTTCCATTCCATCCCTTATACAAATCGGGTTTAAGACTAACATTTTTGAAAGATTTTTCTGTAGTACCTGGACTGATTCCTATTGCTGCTATAACAAATTACCATGAATATGGTGTCTTACAACAACACTAGTTAATTCTCATATAGTTCTGGAAGTCAGAGTCCTTACATTGTAAGCAGGACAGTATTCCTTTGTAGGCTCTAGGACAGAATTCCTTGCCTTTTCCAGCTTCTAGAGGCTCCCTGCAGTTCTTGGCTTGTGGCCCTTTCTCCATCTTCAGAGCCATCAGCATAACATCTTACAATCTCTCTCCCTCTGACCTCTGCCTCCATTATCACACCTCCTTCTGACACTCTGAAGAAGACCCTTGTGATGACACTGAACCCACCAGATAATTCAGGATTATCTTCCCAGATCAAAATTCTTAAGGACTTCTGGTCAAGATGACAGAGTAGGTAAATGCTGTATTTCCCTCCTCCTATGACCACATCAAAATCACAACTAAATTATAGAACAGTCATCCTTGAGAACCACCTGACGAATAGCTCAACAAAACTCTTACAACTAAATTATAAAGAAGAAACCATATGGAGACTGGTGGGGGGGGCAGAGATGTAAGAAAAGCTGGACTCACAACAACATGTAGAAGTTAAGAAATGTAAGAGATAGCTCAGCTATAAAGGTCCCCACTAAGGAGCAAGGTGATCCCAGCCTATACCAGACTCTTCAGCGTAGAGCTTCAATGCCAGAGTCCTCAAAACTGACTGTGAGGACCAGCAAGGACTCTGTCCAGCTGAGATGGAGAGCTGCTCTAGACCCAGACATCCTCTTAAAGGGCCTGATCACAGACTCACTTGCTCACAAATACTCACCCAAAGCTCCAGTGAAGGGACAGCAGCTAAAAAAGCACCAGGGACATATGGGGAAGAACTGAATTATCTGGTTTCAGGGTGAGGGCTGGAGGGGCAGCTTTCACCAGGGCAGAAGTAGTGATAGGCATAATTGTGCCTTAGATGAGCCCTTCCCCCACCCAGCCTGAAGGTGTAGGCAGGCACCAAATCTGAGTCTCCATCAAGTCTGGCTAACAACACTCTCACCCCACCCTTATGATTCCCTGAGACCTCCACCCTACCCAACTTCAGTACCAGCTTGAACTTCTTTTAGTGGCTGTTTTCTCATAAGCAACCAGCCTTGGTTTATACTGCAGACTAAAATCTCTCAAAGTCCCATAAGCTCCAAACAACCATTTGCTGGCCTTGGTCTGCCCTATACATCTTGCTAAATAACCCCAAGCCTGGGGCTATTTAGTGGAAGCCAGCCTCAGTTCCCAGCATAACTTTTTCCACATGACTCTAAGGCCAGCACAAGCAGCTATGAACTTCAGATTACTTTGTAGCTCCTACCAGGTGGCCCTGGGCAAGACACAGGGAGTGGCTGACCTTGGTCTACAGCCCCTCCTCAAAGCCCCCAATACCAACATACTAAGTGGCTGCTTCAGATATCATCAGAGTACCATCCAATTACTACCACAAATAACACATCCAAATGGCAGACTCCACAGGCACCAGAGCCACACTAAAGCTAATCCATTCTGTGGGGTCAGCTAGCCTGCTATAATAATAGCCAGTGCTCACAGTCAGTCATCCTAAAAGTCAGTCCCACCCACTGACACACCAACAGCAATCAAGACTCAACTGCAAAAGGAGGGCACATATAACCCACACAAGAAACATTCTTGGAAAACCTGGTGCGGGTGACCAGGCAGGCTGCACAACTGGGCACCAAAGGACACCTACTACATAAGGCTATCCTGCCAAGACTGGGAGATGTAGCAGATCTACCTACTACATGGGAACAAACACAGGGAGGCAGCCAAAATGACAAGGAAAAATGCCCCAAATGAAACTAACAAGATAAAAAAAATACTAAACAAAATGGAGGCAAACAATCTACCAGATACAAAGTTCAAATACTGGTTATAAGGACTCAAAAAACAAAGGGGAAGAATAGATCAACTCAATGAATACTTCCACAAAGAGATAGGAAACATAAAAAACTGACATAGAACCCATGAAAAAGTCAGAAATAAAGAATAAATAACTGAAATGAAGAATACATTTGAAAAAACTCAACAGCAGATTAGATGAAGCAAAGGATCCAATCATATATTTGAAAGACAAGGTAGTGGAAAACACCCAATGAGAACAGAAAAAAAAATTTTAAAAAATTAAATAGGGACATTTTAAGGAAACTCTGGAACAACTTCAAGCTTACCAACATTCACATCATGTGGGTGCCAGAAGGAGAAGAGGGGGAGCAAGGGATTGAAAACTTATTTCAATAAATAACAATGGAAAATTTCCCTAACCTGGCAATGTAAATAAACCCACAATTCCAGGAAGCAGAGAGAGTCCCAAACAAGATAACCCAAAGTAATACATGACAAGATACATAATTAAAACACCAAAAGATAAGAATAATTTTTGCCTTAAAAGCAGCAAGGCGAAAGCAGTTAATTACCTACAAAGCAGCTCTCATAAGACTGTACGCTGATTTCTCAACAGAAAATTTGCAGGCTAGAAGGAATTGGCATGAAATATCCAAAGTGATGAAAAGCAAGTACCTAAAACCAAGACTACTCCACACAGTAAGATTATCATTTAAAATTGAAAAATGACAAAGGGTTTCCAAGACAAGAACAAGTTAAAGAAATTCATCACTACCAAACCAGTATTACAAGAAATGTTAAAGGAACTTCTTTAAGAAAAAGAAAAAATCAAAATATGTATAAGAAAACATTGAAAAAATTCTCAATGATAAAAGCAGTGGATTAATGAACACATAAACTACTGAAATTGTTAAAAGAGCAAAAGTAGGAAGATTGTGTGTAATTACAGTGATAAGTTAAAGGACACACACACATACACACAAAGAAGTAAAAAATAATGAGAAAAACAAATATGGGGGGAGTAAAAATGGTAGTGATTATAGAATGCGTTTGAACTTCAGCAATCATCAACTTAAAGACTGTTATAAACATAGCTTGGTATATATGAAGCACATGGTAACCATAAACCAAAAATATACAAGATATATACAAGAAATAGAGGAAAGAATCCAAACACAGCACACAGAAGGTCATCAAAATACAAGAGAAGAGAGCAACAGAGTAAGAAAGAAACAGAGAAGAACTGCAAAGCAATTATAGAACAACTAATAAAATGCCAGTAACTAAATACTTACCAATAATTAATTTAAATGTAAATGAATTAAATGCTCCTATTAAAAGACAAAGAATATGTGGTATATATAGACAGTGGAACATTAGCCATAAAAAAGAGTGAAATCTTACCATTTGCAACAACATGAATCAAACTATAGGGTATTATGCTAAGTGAAATAGGCCAGACACAGAAAAACAAATGCCAGATGATTTTATGTACATGTGGAATCTAAAAAACAAAATAAACATGCAAACAAAACAGAAACATACTTGTATATAGAGAGAACAAACTGATGGTTGCCAGAGGGTATGAGGGTTGGGGGACTAAGTGAAAAGGTGGAGGAATTAAGAAGTATAAATTGGGTTCTGACTGGTGTGGCTCAGTTGGTTGGGTGTCATCCTGCAAAGCAAAAGGTCAACAGTTTGGTTCCTGGTCAGGGCACATGACTGGGTTGTGGGTTTGATTGTCATTTTGGGTGCTTATGAAAGGCAACCAATGAATGTTTCTCACATGAACATTTCTCTTTGTCTCTTTTTCCCTCCCTTCCTCTCTCTTTCTCTCTAAAAAAAGTACAAATTGGTACTTACATAATAGTTGTGGGGATGTAAGTTACAGCTACAGCACAGGGGATATACTCAATAAAGTAATCACTTTGTATGGTGTCAGGTGGGTGCAAGACTTAAATGGGGGCACCTTGTAAGTTATATAAATGTCAAAGCACTATGTTGTACACCTGAAACTAATATAATATTAAATGTCAACTGTAATTGAATAAAAATTTTAAACATTCTTAATTACATCTGCAGAATTCCTCTTGCCATCTGCAGGAACACATTCTTAGGTTCTGGATTCAGGATGTGAGATTTTTGTGGAGTTCATTATTCTACCAACCACATTACCTTCATAACTTTAAATAATATACTTAAATCTTTATATCTTATGTCATCAATTTTAGTGCTAGGTCTTACCTTACCCATGCCATTTGCTCAACAAATATTTGTTCTGGGAGCTGGGTTTACAGCACCAAACAAAATAGGCAAAACCCCTGTTTCCGAAGAGTTTATGTTTTAGTGGGGAAAAGCAGATACTAGACCAAATAAATGAGTAAATTATGTTCCATAACCATTGTTTTTCGATAATAATTGGCAAAAGTTAACAAAATTTAAAACATACCTACTTTTTTACCCAGCAAACACACCACTAAAAATCCATGTGTAAAGATATATGTGTCAATCTGTTGTATTTCATAGCATTATTTATGACAGTAGATATTAAGCAACAATCTAAAAAATTTGTTAATGGAGAATTGGCTAAATAAATTGTGGTGCTCAGAAACTAGTTTAGAGATTATTATGATGCTATTTATTCCAGGATCTGGGTTTATAGCAAACCCTGTCTTCATAGAGCACTGTCTAGGGAACAAAGACAGATCACACACTGAATGATGAAACTAGATATTGTTGGTAAAGGAGATAGTGAGTGCTATTGAGAAAGAACGAGACGAGGAGGAGAGTGGGGAGTGCTGGCAGATGCAAAGTTTGTTTTTAAGTGTTTTATTTTGAAATAATTTTATATTTATAAGAGTTGCAAAGACAGTACAGAGGGTTCCGGAATGCCCTTCTAGCAACTTCCTAGTGTTAACACATTACATAGCTAGGGGGTTAAATTTATCAAGATCAGGAAATGAAAGTAGGACAAACTATTAACTAGTGTCCTCTCCTATGCAGTAGTATTTGAGCCAGACTTGAAAGAAAAGAGGAAGGAACTATGAGATATCTGAGAGAAGAGTGTTTCAGGTGGTGGGAACAGCCAGTGCAAAGCCCATGTAGTGGGATCTGCCTGGCATTTTCTCAGAACAGCAGAGTAGGATGGAAGGAACCCACTGAACTACAAGTGGTAATTGGTGAACTCACAGGGGAAGGCAGCTGCTGTAGGGCCTTATTAGGTCTTCCTTTTTCTCTGAGTAAAACAGGGAGTCCCCATTTCCCCCCAAGGGTTCTAAGCACAAGCAGGACACAATCAGAGAGAGTATCTGGATCTTTCTGCTGCATTGTGTAGGTGACTCCAGAGCAGGGGGAGTAGTGGAAGCTTCTACAATAATCCAGGCAAGAGGTCATGAGCAACTTGGACTCTGGTAGGTGGGGAAGAATGGTTAGAGTTTAGGTATATTTTTTGCTGATAAAGCAGAAAACCTTTCTTCATGGATTGGACTCACTTTGCAGGTCTATGGCCTGCGCTCTCTCCCATAATTCCACTGTAGCTCTATGGGTTCTGTGAGTGTCAAGGCTATTAACACCTGCATTCTATTCCACCACTTTAACTAAGCCTTCCATCCTGTGTGCAAAAGGTGATTTTAAAAATTAAAATGTGGGACTTCCGCCAAGATGGAGGCATAGGTGGAAGCACTGTGCCTTCTCCCACAACCAAGTTTGAACACAACAAAGGTTTGGAGAACTAGGACACACCCAAAGACCAGAAAACTGAATTATACGGAAGTCTGACAACTACGAACCATTCAAGGGGATGGTAAGAGAGGTGGAGCCAGCTGCGGAGCTGGGTCGGGCAGGACAGATCCCCCGACCTAGGCGCGCCGGCAGCCTGGAACCAGTTGGGGTGTGGGGCAGACTCACCGTGGTCTCACATTCGCGTACAGTGAGACGGACCACACAGGCCCCAGGGGGCGAACCCAGTGGTGGAGGGCTGACGGCGGTGGCACACTCGCATGCAGTGGAACGAAACATGTGGGCCTGGTGACGATGGTGGCTGTAGCGCCGGGGCTGCGGCGGCAGGCGGCAGGCGGGAAGCCATTGTCCCTCTTTGACCCCGCCCCCACATACAGCGTCACAACCCAGTGACTTAGTTGCCCTGTTCTAGTGAACACTTTAGGGCTCTGATCCTGCTATGGAACAGGCACGAACAGCCCAAAAGATGGTGCAAGAAGAACTCAAAGTCCCAGAGCCAATAACTCTAAGCGACCGAGAAATTGCCAGCCTCTCAGAAGCACAATTCAAGACACTATTTATCAGGATGCTCACAGAACTGGTAGATTATAGTCACAAATTAGAGGAACAAAGTCACAAATTAGAGGAACATATGAAGGCTAAACTAATTGAAATGAAGGGAGATGCACAGGAAACCAATAGTGATGGAAAGGAAACGGGGACTCAAATCAATGGAATGGACCAGAAGGAAGAACAAAACATCCCACCAGAAAGGAATGAAGAAATGAGAATTCAAAAAAATGAGGAGAGGCTTAGGAACCTCCAGGACATCTTTAAACGTTCCAACATCCGAATTATAGGGGTACCAGAAGGGGGAAAGAAACAGCCACGAGTGGAAAACGTATTTGAACAAATAATAAAGGAGAACTTCCCCAGTCTGGCAAAGGAAATAGACTTCCAGGAAATCCAGGAAGCTCAGAGAGTGCCAAAGAAGTTGGACCCAAGAAGGAACACACCAAGGCACATCATAATTACATTAGCCAAGACCAAAATGAAGGAGAGAATCCTAGAAGCATCAAGGGATAAGGGGACAGTCACCTACAAAGGAGTACCCATCAGACTGTCAGCGGATTTCTCAAAAGAGACCTTACAGGCAAGAAGGGGCTGGAAAGAAGTATTCCAAGTCATGAAATCCAAAGACCTACAGCCAAGATTGCTTTATCCAGCAAAACTTTCATTTAGAATGGAAGGACAGATAAAGTGCTTCTCAGATAAGGTCAAGTTCAAGGAGTTCATCATCACCAAGCCCTTATTATATGAAATGCTAAAGGGGCTTATATAAGAAAAAGAAGATGAAAAATATTAGCAGTGAAAGGACAGCAAACACACAGTTATTAACAACCACACCTAAAACAAAAGGAAGCCAAGAGGACAGCTAGATCAGAAGTGGAACCGTAGAAATGAAGAACACATGGAGGGCTAGAAACAGGGGGGTGGGAGGTGGAGAAGGGGGGAGAAGGCACAAAAAATAGCATAGATGGTAGGTAGAAAATAGATAGGGGGGAGGGCGAGAATAGTGAGGGAAATATAGAGTCTAAAGAACTTGAGACACGTGGTTATAAACTAAGGGAGGGAGAATGGTGGGGGAGGGAGTGTGCGGGTGGAGGGGAATAAGGGAGGGAATAGAACAACTGTAATGGTATAATCAATAAAATATATTAAAAATTATAATTAAAATGTTATGAATAATTTTTACATAAACTAAATTTTATATAACTAAGACTGCCAGTAAACTAAAGAGTAAATTTTTCTTTATTTTTCTCTTTTTAAAAAATTATTGTTTATTTTAGTCCATTACTGCAGTAGGTAACAGAGCTTAATAGCCTCAAGTTGCCCCTTTGTGCCCAGACCACCGAGCCACTGAATGGACTCTGAGGGCAGGCTGGGCTCTGATCTTTGGGCAGGTGTGAGTTGAAGGAAAGACTAAGGCTATGAGGGGTTGTGGGGAGGGTGTGGGCATGGGTATGGGATACAGTGAGGTCAAAATTGCTTACTAAAGTGCTGTGAGACAATGCCAGCCCTCCAGGAACTTCTTTAAAAATTCACTATCAGGAAAACTGTACTTGAACAAGAATTAAATTTTAAAAATTCACTATCAGTATATTAGAAACTTGAGAAGGAGAGGGCAGAAACAATCTCCTTGTTCAAGGTAAAGTGTTTCTTGAGTGTCTTAAGTTCTGAAGATACAGCAATGAAGAAAAAATCCAAATTGATATTTTTTCTTTTATTATTGTTAAAATACAGTTGTCTCCATTTCCCCCCTACAACTCTCCCATGGCCCACCCATCCTGACCTCCCATCCTCAATCCTACTACCCCCACTTGGCTTTGTCCATGTGTCCTTTATACATGTTCCTTGATGACCCTTTCCCTTTTTCCCCCATTATCCCCTCCTCTCTCCCCTCTGGTCACTGTCAGTTTGTTCTTCATTTCAATGTCTCTGATTATATTTTGCTTGCTTATTTGTTTTGTTGATTAGGTTCCACTTATAGGCGAGATCATATGACATTTGTCCTTCACCCCCTGGCTTATTTTACTTAGCATAATGCTCTCCAGTTCCATCCATGCTGTGGTGAAGGGTAGGAGCTCCTTCTTCCTTTTTGCTGCATAGTAGTCCATTGTGTAAATGTACCATAGTTTTTGGATCCACTCATTTACTGATGGGCACTTTGGCTGTTTAGGTACATCGGCACATGTAGCTATTGTAAAGTGTGTTGCTATGAACATTGGGGTGCATAGGTTCTTTTGAATTGGTGTTTCATGGTGTTTAGAATATAATCCCAGAAGTGGAGTTGCCAGCTCAAAAGACAGTTCCATTTTTAGTTTTCTGAAGAAATTTCATACTGTTTTCCACAGTGGCTGCACCAGTCTGCGTTCCCAACAGTGCACTAGGGTTCCCTTTTCTCCACAACCTTGCCAGCACTTGTTGTTTGTTGATTTGCTTATGTTGGCCATTCTGACTGGTGAGAAGAGGCATCTCATTGTGGTTTTAATTTGCATCTCTCTGATGGCTAGTGATGCTGAGAATCCTTTCGTATGTTTCTGGGCCCTCTGTACGTTCTCCTTGAAGAAGTGTCTGTTCAGTCCCTTGCCCCATTTTTTAAAAAAGGTTTTATTTATTTGTTTGTTTGTTTATTTATTTATAGACAGGGGAAGGAAAGGAGAAAGAGAGGGAGAGAAACATCAATGTGTGGTTACCTCTCACACATCCCCCACTGGGGACCTAGCCTGTAAGCCAGGCATATGCCCTGACTGGAAATTGAACTGGCAATACTTTGGTTTCCAGGCTGGCACTCAATCCATTGAGCCACACCAACCAGCCTTTGCCAATTTTTTTATTGGATTGTTTGTCTTCCTGGAGTAGAGTCGTGTGAATTCTTTACATATTTTAGAGGCCAAATTCTTGTTCAAGGTATCAATGGCAAATATATTTTCCCATATGGTTGGTTCCCTTTTTGTTTTGCTGATGTTTTCTTTTCAGGCAGAAGCTTTTAATTTTAATGAAGTCACATTTGTTTATTCATTCCTTTATATCCCTTGCTCTAGGGGACATATCAATAAAAGTATTGCTACATGGAATATCTGAGATTTACCAGCCTATGTTCTCCTCTAGGACTTTTATGGCATCATAATTTATATTTAAGCCATTTAACCATCTTGAATTTATTTTTCTCTATGGTGTAAGTTGGTGGTTAAGTTTCATTTTTTCACATGTAGCTGTCCAGATCTCCCAATACCATTTGTTGAAAAGACCATTTTACTCTCTTTTATGCTTCTGCCACCTTTGTCAAATATTAATTGATCATAGAGACATTAGTTTATTTCTGGGCTCTCTATTCTGTTCCATTGATCTATGTGTCTGTTCTTCTGCCAGTTCCAGACTGTCTTGGTTAAAGTAATATAGTTTGATGTCAGGTATTATGATCCCTCCTACTTTGTTCTTCTTTCTCAAAATTGTTGTGGCTATTTGGGGCAATTTATGGTTCCATATAAATTTTTTAAATGTATGTTCTGTATCTTTTACCACCTTTGCACCTGTGTTCTTCTCTCTCTCAATGTTTTTCTTCCTCTTCTTAAAGCAGGCCCTTTAGCATATCTTGCAGTGCTTGTTTGGAGGAGGTGTATTCTTTCAGCCTTCTTTTATCTGGGAAACTCCTTATTTTGCCTTCCATTTTAATTGAGAGACTTGCTGGATAGAGTAGTCTCAGTTGCAGGCCTTTGTTTTTCATTACTTGGAATATTTCTTGCCATTCCCTTGTGGCGTATAATGTTTCTATTGAGAAGTCAGCTGCTAGCCTTATCAGGGTACCCTGGTATATTACTTTCTGTTTCTCCCTTCCTGCCTTTAAGATTCTCTCTTTGTCTTAGAATTTTGGCATTTTAATTATGATGTGTCTTGAAATGAGCCTCTTTTGATTCCTGTTGACTTGGACCCTCTGTGCTTCCTGGACTTGTGTTAGTTTTTCTCTCATCAAATTAGAGAAGTTTTCTATCATTACTTTTACAAACAGGTTTTCTATCCCTTGCTCCTCTTCTTCTCCCTCTGGTATCCCTATTATATGAATATTGTTATGTTTTTTGTTCTCCTGCAATTCCCTTAACCCCTCTTCATTCTTTCTGAGCCTCTTCTCCTCTCCTTATTCTTTTTGGGAGTTTTTTTCTACCTTGTCCTACACCTTGCTGATTCCATCTTCTGTTTCATCTAATCTGCTTTTGATTTCTTCTACTGCTCTTCAGTTCAGAAATTGTATTCTTAATTTCCTCTTGGCCCTTATTGATATTTTCTAAGTCCTTTTTCATGCTGATGTAGTTTGCAAAAATTTCCTCACAGTTTCCTTGTAGTTTTTGGTTATTCTCACAGAGCTAATTGTAACTCTCACAGAGCTTCCTTATAACTGCTTTTTTTTTTTTTACCTCAATACTTGATAGCTGACTTGGCTCTATTTCATTTAGAACTCTTTTTGAGGATTCCTCCTTTCCTTTCAATTGGGGGTTGTTTCTTTGTCTTTCCATTATTTCTGAGATTCTTGTTTGCTTCTCTTCTTACATTGACTTGTTTTGACTCCCTCAGTTTGTGGTGTGAACTTTTGTGATAGGAAACCTGTGAAATTCAGTAGTGTAGTCTCCTTTATCTCTGAACTTGATACCCTTGGGATGCCCTTTATGCCATTTATGTTGGCTCTCTGTATGTAATTGGGTTTTAATTGTTGTTGGGTCTTTCCTTGGTGGGTCCTTCCCTCTAGCTAGTTGACTGAGGGTCACTCTGCCCACCATGTCTTATATGCTGTTGTACAGGTGCTGCCAGAACAAAACCACAAAGACCAGAAAGCATGTCCACACCTGAAAATATAACTCTCCCCTGCAATTCCACTATTAATAGGAAATGAACAAGTATTAATAAGGGTTTAAAGAGATTCAAACTATTATAAGAAAGGAGAGCAGATATGAGATGACCTACTGAAAGAAAAATGATTTTGAGAGGGTAGAAGGAGGAGCACCAAGAAAGAGTTGGGATTCAGAGTAACGAGAAGAAAGTACAATTTATCTTGTGAATAAAAAAGAGAATGAAGCATGTAGAATGAAGTATACGGGGGGAAGCATGTAATATTAGGTTTAAACAGAAACTAAAATAACATTTTCATGATGTTAATTCTTCCAATCCATGAACACGGTATATGTTTCCATTTATTTGTGTCTTCCTTGATTTCTTTCTTCAGTGTTGTGTAGTTTTCTGCATACAGGTCTTTTACCTCCTTGGTTAGGTTTATTCCGAGATATTTTATTTTTCTTTTTGCTATATCAAATGGGATTTTTTTCTTGATTTATGCTTCTGCTGCTTCATTGTTGGTATACAAAAATGCCTTTGATTTCTAGATATTGACTTTGTATCCCGCTGTTTTGCCAAATTCATTTATTGGTTCAAGCAGTTTTTTGGTAGAGGCTATAGGATTTTCCATGTACACTATCATGTCATCTGCAAACAATGCCAGTTTTGTTTCCTCCTTCCCAATTTGGATGCCTTTTATTTCCTTTTCTTGTCTGATACCTGTGGCTAGAACTTCCAATACTATATTGAATAGAAGTGGTGAAAGTGGGCAACCTTGTCTTGTTCCTGATCTTAGTGGAAAAGCTTTTAATTTTTGCCCGTTGAGTATGATGTTGGCTGTAGGTCTTTCATATATGGCCTTTATTATGTTGAGGAATGCTCCCTCTATTCCCATTTTTCTGAGTACCTTGTCAAAAGCTTTTTCTGCATCTATTGATATGATCATGTGGCTTTTGTGTTTGCTTTTGTTTATATGGTGTATTACATTTATTAATTTGCGTATATTGAACCATCCTTGCATCCCTGGGATGAATCCCACTTGGTCGTGGTGTATGATCTTTTTGATGTATTGTTGGATGCGATTCGCTAATATTTTATTGAGGATTTTAGCGTCTATGTTCATCAGCGATATTGGCCTGTAATTATCTTTCTTTGTTGTGTCTCTATCTGGCTTTGGAATTAGGGTGACGTTGGCTTCATAAAAAGAGTTGGGGAGTTTTCCCTCTTTTTGGATTTTTTGGAACAGTCTGTGAAGAATAGGGGTTAGCTGTTCCTTAAAAGCTTTGTAGAATTCTCCCGTGAAACCATCTGGTCCAGGGCTTTTGTGTGATGGGAGTTTTTTTATTACTGCTTCAATTTCATTTGCTGTTATTGGCCTGTTCAGGTTTTCTGCTTCTTTTTCATTGATTTTTGGGAGATTATATTTTTCTAGAAATTTGTCCATTTCACCTAGGTTTTCAAATTTCTTGGCATACAGTTCCGCATAGTAATTTCTTACAATCCTTTCTATTTCTGTGGTATCAGTTGTAATCTCTCCTCTTTCATTTCTCATTGTGTTTATTTGGGTCCTCTCTCTTCTTTTCTTGATGAGCCTACTTAAAGGTTTGTCTATTTTGTTTATCTTTTCAAAAAACCAACTCCTGGATTCATTGATCCTTAGAATTGTGCTTTTAGTTTCTATGTCATTTAATTCTGCTCTGATCTTGGTTATTTCCTTCCTTCTACTTGCTCTGGGCTGTCTTTGTTGTTGTTCCTCGAGTTCTTG